>NW_024467524.1:4480080-4912518 GCF_001890125.1 Aspergillus versicolor CBS 583.65 | reverse complement strand
AAGAAAGAAAGAAAGAAAGAAAGAAAGAAAGAAAGAAAGAAAGAAAGAAAGAAAGAAAGAAAGAAAGAAAGAAAGAAAGAAAGAAAGAAAGAAAGCAAATATTGAATGTGATCAGGCAACGGCAGGATGAGACCGTATGTGAGTAGGTAGTACGTTCTTTAGAGGTGAGTAGTATCCAACTCAGTTAAGCCGAAGTCTGGGGGCGCTCTTCCCGCTGGCGGGAATGGCCGCGGAGGGATGCTGCCGCTGCATGGAGGGAGCGCGAACGAGATTGTGGTCGTTGATCAGCTTCTGTTTGAACGTACGACAAGGCAGGGACTGTGTTGAAGTCAGTTTCATAATTTAATCATGCTTAAAATGTGAGTTTGTATAAGAGTAAATAACATACCGCTAAATCCGTAACCATGGGCAGCCCCTTCTCTGTTTTGAGGGTTGATTTCCACTCGAATGGCAATATTAAGCCCGCCATGCATATCGCCTGTGCTGCCAACACCGTCCGCGGCCGGGTGAGCGGAACCGGCCGCCGACTCACCTTTGTGCAACGGAGAGTGTCCATCTTTAGGAATTGGGAGTCGCTCGGCGGTTTGCTGTGCCGCATCCCCATTGGTGGGGGGCGTCTCGATTTCGGTAATGCAGGCATAGTTGCGAGAGGGCATGGTGACCTTGTTCCAAGAGGCACTCTTCTCTACTCCTCCTGGTTGACCATCGACGAAGTCCATAAGTGTTTCATCGGTCTCTGGATCCAAGTGGTGAATCTTATTTCTTCGCGCCAGAAGGTTTGCAACAGCCTTGGGAGGTGGCTTGTTGGTGATGGCGCTACTGACAACGTTGACCATGTACCGAGGATCATTCTCACTATGGATACCCAACTTAGGGTTTGCGTAGAATCGCCCGACGGCCGCCAAGTGCACGTCACCTCCCAGAATTGTTACGCGGACGGAATTGTTCTTGGAGAACTCTTGAAGGCGTTGGATGAACTGTCTGCGCTCCCGCTTATGCTGGCGGGCTGTGTAATGGTCATCAAGGTCATCCAGCAGATCCACCTGGCCATCAAATTGGTTGAAAAGGCCGCCGGCAAGCCCAAATCGCTTGTTCAATAATCGAATGGGAGCAATTATCGGTGAACTTAGGATATTCTCGAGCCACGCAAGGCGTGGGTAAGCTATCGGAACACCTAGAAGCACGACCAGGTGTTTAATATCGCCATGCGCGGCCGAAACCTCTTGCTGTAGCCGAGAGAAAATAAGGTCGTAGGTCTCCGGATAATTTACCTGGTGGCGGGTACGTTCCGTACGCGCATCCACTCCGATGAATGCCATGCGTTTCCCAAGGCGCATGTACAAATTCCGACTCTTCTCCTCAACGTACGGGCCAGGGCGCTTGCCAATGACCCAGCTATTATCCTCTGCCTCGTTCTCCAGCACAAAGGTATCCTCCAACTGTCGGGGATCGGCACCTGCAGTACCATTGACGGCCTGCATAGTTTGCGGAGCATCGGTGGTGTAGGTAGATTTCGGCGGCGGAATGTGATGCTGGAACAAACAGTAGTATTTGAACGCAACTCCGCCGATGCCACGGAAGACGGCGCACTTCATAAAGTGGTCAGTGTAAGAGCCGAACCCATCAATGATATCGTGGTCGTCCCAGATGTTGATCTGAGGGATTCGCCCATTCGCCTCTTTGAAGGGCTCAGTAGAGTACCACCGGACATAATTTGCAAAATAGTACTCATCACACCTAGCCCGCAGGTCATTGTCGAAGGAGTGCGTGCGCCTTTTGTGGGGGTTGGAGATGGAGGTCCATTCCTTCAGCGGACCGTCAACGCGGATACCGTCATTATAGATCTGGTCGCCACCACCAATCATGACGTGGAATGGCTTCTGTGCGTGCACGCGCAATACGTCACTCCACAAGTTGGGACCGACCCAGGCATCCATGTCCGTACCAACGGAGAAGCCATTGCAGGAATGGAACATGAGGCGCATGGACTGGGTGCGCGAAGGCACGACGAAATCCCAAGGCGATTGAACCTCACCACCCTCGACATAGCGGAGACCAGGAATAGTGTATGACCATCGCGCCTCGTAGTCCTCCAGAGGTAATGTGAGAGAGAAGCGCCAGAAAGCTTTCTTGGGGTCTTCAAAAAGGCGCTGGCCGTCAATCGCAACGCCTTGGGTGTTTGCGACAGCCTCGGAGAGGGCTGAGTCGGGGACAACGGGACCGGCTTGGCGCAGGAATAGTCGAGGTTGGGGCTGGCCGGGATTTGTGACAATCAGGACACTTCCATGCCAAATGGATGAAGAGGGCGTAACATCCATGTTCTTGAAGTTGAGCAGGGGGCCGCAAGTGACGTCGACTTGGGCGTCGGGCTCAGAAACACCGGCATTGGGAGCAACGCCTGTGGCAGAAACATTCAGTTGTTAGTCAAAACAAAAAAGGAGCCATCCATAGTGTTCGGTAGATGATTACCTGAGTAGGCCATTATTACTCGGAGCAAAGTAAAAGGGAATTAATTGAACGAGCGCGAACCCGTCCCGGACGGAAATTATCTGGCAGTATTCGATGCGAAAAGATGTAAGAAAGTACAAGGGGGGTATCCAGAAGAAACCAATTGACGAATATGGTAACGGGGGAGAGGAGGAGAGAGATGAGGAGCAGGGAGATTAAGAGACTCAGAGACTCAGCTGCTGGTGGAGCTGAACTGGGCCCAGGACTTGGGAGGGATTAAGTAGGGAACCTTGTTTGGATTTTGGAAGGAACGGAGGTTGGATCCAGGGACCAACAGAACGGGCCACATTAATACACAACACCTCTTAGTTAATAAAAATCTTGTTCACAGACTAGCACAGCTATAGAAGTTAATCAGCATTGATCATGATGAGCCTAGGCAGCACAATTCGCACCCCTGTGATTAAATCTCCCTTTATGCCCAGCTCGGCTTCCGATCCTCAGGTCAAACAAGGCTCGTGGCTCGCGGCTCGCGGCCCACGTTCTCCCAGTAGGGCTGACAATGGCATCCTCAACCTCGCGATCTACAAGTACAACAGTATATATCAAGACCAACAGAAGATAGATCTTCGATAAGCTCTCTCGCCGGGCCGTTTGGTATTCAGGTCATGCCCTATAACCCTGCAAAATGACTGAGACCGTATGATACCACGAGAGACCTTCCTTGTACTATTGGACGGAGCTGAGCCACAGCCCAGCCACCCCTCACTGCTTCGAGTCAGATGTGTGGCTGGCGCAGCAGAAACGAAGGAACACACGGTGACGCAGTCAGATAGCCAGTCGGGCTTGAATCGGGTAATAATGGTGCAGATGCGATCGTGCATCAAGCAGTTCACTGGCTCCTCAAATTTTTTGCTGGACGCGAACCTTGGTAGCGGAGAAACGAGATTATGAATCCAAATCCATGAGTTATCATTGATTAAAGACTATCAATTATTCTCCGCTTCTGACCCATCGCCTTTCTTGGCGTTTCTGTACTCTGTACAGCAGTCTACTCTGTACAACCGCACTCCTCTGTACAAAGTGCCCTTTTTTTCTTTTTTTTTTTTTTTCCCCTCTAACTACGCCATCATGGACTGCCACATGCGGATGAATAAAAAAAACCCAGACGCAAAGCAATCGAAGACGCAGTCCGATCAGTATCTCTCAAGAATTGCTTCAATGGGTGACACCTAAATGCCAAACAAACAAACAGCCCGAACCCCCGGGAACATGTGAACCGGAAATTGAATCAAACTGTCGCCAGAAATATCCCAAACTCCGTGGGTGCTCATCCTGGTTCTCTGTCCACTCGATTAATATTAGAATGCTGGAGAGGAGACGAGAATCCGGGCCATCCTGCACCAAATCCATGTTAACCATCCAACGATGACTGTCAATTCCCAACACAGGCTATTAAATTCTAATGCCCATTTCCTCCAACAAATCTCCAAACTTGTCGCTGTTCGCAAACGTATCTAGCTCAGGGTTGGCGTGCACCATCTCTAGCGCCTGTTCCAGGAGCATAGAAAACGAAAGGTGATGACATCCAGTAACTTCAAACTTGTTGCACGGCTCGGTGGCAGGGTTGACAATCTCGGGAGACCCAGGACTGAGGCATCGTTCTGAGGGTACGGGAGAAACCTGCCGAGATTTCGGCGAAGGAGTTCTAGGTATCTCAGTTCGGTTAATTGCCTTGAGATCTATAGATCGCCGTTCGGTTTTGGCGAGGATATCTTGAAGTACCGTCTCTTGGCTCTGAACGACTTCGGTTTCAGGGACGATGAACAGTTCCTCCAGCCGCTGCTCAACGCGCTTCTTTCTCTGCATGCGCTCGTTGTAGCGTATCTGATTGCATGTTTCAAGTCCAGGCGCTTCCCAACTCTGCCCTTTCAAGCTACCATCTTGCTCGGACTTTTCAAAGGTGTATAGGTCGTTGGTATACTGGTTGATCATCGTTTTGTACTTGTATTGCTCCTTCGAGTGGCCATCCCGCACAGCAAACCACGCCCTGTACGAGGCCCTTTGGAGGATCAAACGACCCTGTTCAACATAGGAGCCAAGTCTTGCCTGGAAGTCAGGAAGGGATACAGCATTCTGCTTAAAAAGAATCCCGCTAAAGTCCAATAGCCACTGGCACCACAGTGTAGCAATAATAATCTCAAGACCGGGGTCGTCGTCGGACTCCAAAGCCAAGCAATTGGGACTTGAACTGAGAATACCCATTCCAACATGCATCCCTCCTTTCCCAAGGCTGGTATCCATGATCTGTGTGAGGTCGGGGACTGTGGTGGTATACATATTGCTGCCATTGTCCCAGACACACCAAATATCGCTGAGGTCATGAGGAAACCAGTCGAAGCGCCGGGCGTACAGAGTTTTGCAGTCATAGTCGAAACCCAGGACGTAGTATCGACCACCGAAGGAAGGGTTTCGCTCCGCAAAATGCACTCGATCTGCTATCGGTAAGATACCAAACAAAAGCTGAGGCTGATCACCAGGAGAGCATTGGGATATCAGTGCTCGATCTTCTGCGAACTCTTCGTACGGGAAAGGACGACAATCAGCACCATCAAATAGGTACATGCTGTCACGGCGAACCTCCAGCGTCTGGCCCTTTTCAGCAGAGCAGAGATACAAATGGTAGTCGACAATGTGCCACGGATGACTGACGACATATGCGGGAGGGTCTGAACGTCGTCGGTCCTTGTTCTCGTGTTCGAGCGGTTCGTAGTCGTCTTCTTCGATCATTGAACTATCAATTGCAAACATTAACGTTTCTTCATCCTGCTCAGTCACCCCGCCGTACTGGATATCTTCAGCTTCTTCGATGCAGTTCAGCATTCCTGGCTCAGTCACATCGTTCATTTCCTTCATCGCCTCGTGAGCATACGGTAGTGTATCCTCACTTGACAAAACACGCTCTTCATCTTCCTCGTACGATGTTAATGCCTTTCTTTCTAGCAGCCCGCGAGCCAATCTGAGCTCCTCTCTGGTTCTCTTCATCTTGAAAACCGGAGTGACAGATTCTGCCCTAGCCGCCGCTGCTGCTTCCCCGGGTACACTACCCTCGATCTTGGACGACATTGAACAGCTGCTATCAGAACAAAGCTTGACAAATCCAAAGTAGCAGGGAGTGGAGAGGTGAATATGAGAAAGAATCAAGACGTGGACATGAAAGATACCGGAAAGTTAAAGAAACTGGAAAAGCTTTGCACTGAACGGCAAAGGAGAAGCCAAAATGCATTGTACAAGGTGGCTAAAATCTAAGAAAGGGACAAAAAGTGGTATTTTCCTAACTTGAGGGGGTAGTTGTGTGCAGAAGAGCTCAAAACGTGCGCATTGGATTCTGCAGTCTTTGTCCTCACTATTCCCTCATGGAACTTGAATCTATAGTTATTTGAATGACCTCAGAATACAAGCCCCAGATTCTTCTCCTCTGCCTCGCATCCCGGGACTAACTTGACGAAACGCACCACTCGCTCTTCAGCAGACTCTCTGAAGCTGCCCCTTGCCCAAACGGGGAATCAGTCAACACACCAGACAACCTCGTCGACAGCTACCTGGATAGGCGACATTCTGCACCTCAATAATTGTCATTCACGCACCAAATAAACAGAGACGAATATAGAAATGATGCAAACAAAATGAAAACATGAAAAATCCTTCTAGAGGCTATCATGTTTCACAGTCCAAACTAAATTCCCCTAAACGCGACCTCTAGTTCTATAGCTGAACACAATATGTAACACGCTGGTTCTACTAATAGAGCATGGGCATACCGTATATTAGATGAACTTCGCTTTCGTTCAAGGATTTCTTGTTTTGCCAGAGGAATCTAATTCATAGTTGCCATACAAACACGCTATCCAGGTGCCAAACGATGAAGTACTCAAAGTCTTGGAAGTACGGTTCTTTGTTCAAGGTGTGGCCCTGGGCTCTCCCTGGAAGCTCGGTGTGCTACAAAGTTTGAAAAGCTCAAGAGAGATGGCTCAATAAGATAGACTGGGTATTTATTTATGAAATCACGTCTAAGAAGAGAAATTGGCACCGGGTAATTATACAAAAAAAAGCAGTAAAATACAATCAAGAAGATACTATCGCTTCTCTCATCTGTCTTGCTAGCACAGCTCCCAGAATAGACCAATTGGTGCTACCGTGAGATAACCTTATCCAGCCAAGCTCTATTCCTTTCCCGTTCCTTGCGCATATTCTCTCTCCAATTAAGTGCGAAAATTGCACCGGTCAAATATCCGCCAAGGTGTGCATAATAGTCAAGCTTGGGCATCCGACGGTTCATTACGGCGCCGGCTATGTCAAAGGTAACTAGGCCAGCAAGAAACATCCAAGCTGGTGCAGAGAGCTGTTGTTGCCAGTCGCGGGGTAGGAATGCGATTGTCCATTTTTCACTGGGGAAAAGGTTAGCACGTACTCTAGTCACGAGTCCTATTGAAGTTGAAATTTACTCTGAATGAATAAGACCGGACGCAGCAACCATGCCGGCGATTGCTCCACTGGCTCCGAGAGAAGTGATGAAAAGTGAGTTCTTCAGGACATGGGTTGTCAGCGATGCGAATGAGCCTAGTACACCAGATGCAAGGTACAGGGCAAGGAAATTGCCTCGGCCGATGTCGTCGTGCACTTGAATAGGATGTTAGCACGGTCGAGCTAGTGGGACAGGGTAGTAAGGACAGGAGATATGACAAGTACTCACGTCTAGTGCCGAAAATCCAGAGAACAAACATATTGATGCCTAGATGAGTGATAGTCTGGTGGCTGAAGACATTTCCAACGAGACTGAATACACGGGGGTAGGCAGGAACGCTGATGAAATAACGGTTAAGGAGCCTCCATGCTGGTGGCCAAGCTCGCCATAGTGCGAAAACTCCAACGTTTATACCAATGATAGCACCCACCGTCGCAGCCGCAGGTGGTAGATTTGGCCACATACGATCTGTCCTCGCCGGAGCTTCGTATGTCACAGCGAAACCGTAGCATAGTCCAAGAGTAAGGAGAGTGAAGATAAGGGCCGGAAGCAGACGGGTGCTCTATGAAATCCGTCAGCAGGACATGTTGCGCCATAAGGCCATGGTATTTACCGTCGTCAGAGCACTAAAATCCGCATCAGTATCCGTCGCTCGCAAGTGATGTTTTTGTATCCATGCAAGAAGCGGTCTCTGGCTAGGGTCGGCTCTCCCTCTGACTGTATTCCCCTGTCAGTAATTCCTGGTCTCAAAAGTCCAAGTTCACAATAGCATACCCTCCAGTGCAGATGTGTCCTCAAACTTCTGAAGCGCAGTGTTCTTTGCCAGGTGCTGCTTCAGCTTCTCTCGGTCGTGCTCCTCACCCTCGAGCCATTCCTGCCGTTTGTTTTCTGCCTCCGCGAGGAGTCTCTCCTCATTTCGTTTGCGGATTTCCGCTAAGACACTCTTCCCTGACGGGTCGTTCTTCTCGCCCAACTCTGCCCCATATGATCCACTTTGAGGTTTATATAGTCCCAAGTCTTCTGCTTGCCGGATAAATTTCTCTTCCGTTTCTCGCTCTTCTCTTTCGATTCGGGCCATGATAGCGGCATCCTCGTCAAGAGGATAGTTCTTTCGGAGATATTCTAAACCCTTATCAAGTATAGCAGGATGCGAGACACGTTTGATGTCGGCGGGGAGATCGAGATCGAGTGTACCGGCAAGGCGTCGAGCTTGGAGCACGGAGAGGACGCGGTTGCCCATGGCCGGAGATAGCTTGGTTCGGGTTCCAAATACCTGTTCAATCTCTGCTTTGGAGAACGGTTCATTGCGAAGCTGGACTCCCTTCTCAATTGGCGGGGGCGACGGCTTGCTCGATGATAGAGGAGCGGAGCTCTGAAAGGTGCGCGAGAGAGCCCGGTTCAGAGAGGGGGAACATTTTGCTTTGGGGGTGGCCACTCGTGAGAAGATCACGGTGAGAGGTCTCACGGAGCTCAAGAGCCGTCGCGGGGTGCTGTCTAGGCACCAGATTGGAGAGATTTGTCGACCAAGTGAGCGGCATGGCGCTAGGTTTGGCGGGTGCAAGCTTGGAGACCGAAGCCCCAAGCATGGTGTGCGCCATGCTACGCAAAAGACATTGCTCATATCCTGCGGCTTGGGAACAAAAGCCTGTCCTAGAATGCGGCGTAGAAGATGACTTGGATGATGCACTGGCTACAGATTGCGGAATGGTTGTCTTCCCCGATTATCTTCTCCGCAGTCGCCGAAAGTTGTTCCGAGCATGTTTCATTGAGCTCTTGCGGGTACGGTTTTCTACGGGATGATAGGTTTTTTTAAGTATTTTTCGTCCGTAGAAATGTATATTATAATATTTTCTGTCTTTCACTTTCGCCTTTATTTTTTTGACTGCGAGCAAATGATTGATACCCCAATTGATTACTAGTAGGTTCCAGCGCAACCGTGTAAAGATATATAATCATGCTGCCAACCTAAAACCATCGATTTTGCCCCTCCTTATCGTATTCTACTGACCAATACTCCCGCGAAACCGCAAAACTACTCAACATTCTCATACAACGGATACTAAAACAGCTAAATGTCCGTCGAAACCCTTCCGATAACGCCTGTTGCCTTCGCGGAGGCTATCAAAGAGCTGAGCCTCCCCGTCCTCTACGCCAAAGTTGCCGAACTGAGAAACTCCGTCGCACATCTCCAGCGCTCAAACCAAGAACTCCGCCTCTTCATTACGGAGTCATGCGAAAGCGACGCCGAAAAACAAGAGTTGGAGGGATATATTGCGGAGAACGAAGGGGTGAAGGGGTCCATGAATGAGCGGATTCGGCTGTGCAAGGCGGAAGTTGAAGGAAGGGGCAACGCTTGGATCGAGCTAGACCCCGAAGCGAATGAGGCTACAACTACGAGGAGGGAAGAAAACCAGGAGCGGGAACAAGACCGACCAGCTGCCCCGGGATCTACAGCCGGTGCTGCAGTGAATGGTGCAAGTTCGACCGCAAATGAACCAACGGAGGAATCAGGAACGGAGGAATCAAGAAGCCGAGATGGGGATGGAGACGAGGGAGTATATCTTTGATGATTTGAGTTGGATTTCATCTCTCACTTGGCCACGTTCTTCCAGGAAGGGATATTTCGCTCGGTAACGAGCCCCTTCTTGCGATGAGATACCAGGTCTGAACTACACGGGCCATCACCGGCAGGTGACCACGCACCTGATCGCCGCCAGACAGTGGACAACAGCTCTACGACATACTTCTACTATGCATACTCAGCTTATGCGGTTGGATGATCTGGCCATGTACCTCCATTGTTCGATTGGTTGTCCAAGCTAAACTAATTGACGCATGATATGTGTCCATCTGAGATCTTCTGCATTGGTCTAGATGAAATAGTAACGTTTATGGGAGGTTTCGCGCGCGAGTAAAATAAAGGGAGGGGATATGCATAATCACAAGAACAGAATGTTCGCTCTGCGTGCTAAATGCTCGAATTCTCAACCGTGTTCGCATTATCAGCCGATCATCCATATGCTGGAAAATGGCAACAACCGAAAGCAGGAATGGCAATGATAGTAAATCAAAAGAAATCGGGTTCCAACGCCAGGTTAGAAACATGTTCGTCATCAAAGGAAGAAGAGGTACTATGTTATCGAGATTAGCTAGAGCCCTGCTGCCCCCAGTGACCACCGGAAAGAGCCTCTGGCGGGATACGCTGCTGCTTGATGAACAGGTCAATCAGGGGCTGCATCGGCTCCATTTCCTTGTCAGATACAAGCTTGTAGTATTTCGCAACAGTAACAAAATGAACAAAGCACATGTTGAGGATGTCATGCTTGTTAATGTGCCAGAAGGGGTTCAGCCAGTGTGCATGGTATAGATGCGCATAGCAGCGGAACATCTGCTTCATAATCCCCTGGCAGTCTTTGTAGAAAGTCCGTGGAAAGCCGCTGGACTTGCCGATCCAATCCTCACCGGCGGCATTGGCGGCGGCATTTGAGGCTTGAGCGCCCAAAGCCTCATTAAGCGCAAACGTCTCAGGGACTCCCGTTACTTTCTCTGTTGGGAACATCACTGGGTCATGAATCTTGCTGACAATCCATTTCTCCACCCGGTTGATGAACTTGGGAGCGGAGATTTTTGCGGCTTGTGAATCCACGAGCCAAGTGTAAGTCAGACTGGATGACAGTCAGTAAGCTGTAAAATAGATGGCTGCACAGTTCGATAAAACATACCGGCCAGCAGACATGGTTGGGCAGGTGGTCTCGTTGCAAATGGGAAGTCCGGTATTACTATTCACTTCTTGAATGACTTGGAGCATGCCATGAAGTAGACGGTATTGTTCAACGACTGTATGGTAAAAGACAAGATATTAAGCCGAGCCCCAGACGGTGGGGTTGCGAGATACTTACTTTGGTGGGCTAGCCATTCTCCGAGTTCCACGTTCTTTGGGCAAGCGCACAGCGTTAAGAAGTTACCCTTAACATTAAGCGGCGCATATTTCTCCTGAAAAAAGTACTTTGGGGCATCGGGGTCGTAAACAGCAGTGTTCTCGATGGTGGAGTGGTTCGAGGCCAAAGACGGTGAATTAGACACATGGCCAGGAGGGCCCTGGGAAGCGGGGGACTGGGTAGGGCTTCCGGTATTCATCTTGTTGGCGTTGTTATTGTTTTTATTATTGCCGCCTCTGCCAAAACCTTGGCGGCTGTATAAAAGCAGCTGTGTTAGTATTTGTGACCCAGATTTGCGTAGAGCTGGGAAGTGACCAGGGTTATAACAGTAGGGAGAAAAAGGGGAACATGGGCGCAGAACAAACAAGCACAAAGAGAGCAGCAATACCAATGCAGTTAAGCAAATAGCGCGGCATCCTGACTCCGTGTTCAGGGGCTCTATTCAATATGCATTTTAAGGAGACGCGGCAATGGAATATGCTTTGCAGGTGTTTTGAGTATGCATTAAAGGGGAGGGAACGTGAGGGGCAAGGAAGTAGTTGTACTTACACGCTCTGAAAGAACGTAGCCATGATTGATGAAGAAGAGCTAGATAGATTGCCGGCTCAAGAGACGTGTCCAAAATGGAGCTAAAAGGGCACGGGGAGAAAGTTGGCTGAGAATGGAGATAGCAGCGGCTCTTGGTTGGGGTCTGCAACTCTTCTGCTGCCCGCTCTTCCTCAGTTCCGGACTCTTGTCTCAAACTTCCAATCATCGCTTGGGTCTGGCCCCGGGGAGCTGCCGCCGCTAAGCTTCTCTGAGCTCGGAATGGATTATTCTGCGTTCCTACTATCGGCGCCTCAGGCCCCACAGTCATGCATGCTCTGCTTTCGGATTCACCTCCAGACTGAATCGCAGTGTGCTTCACTAAAGCTCACCGCTTGCAATTACGGGATTGCAGCGTCGTGGATTATCAGACTGTTTTTTCCAGCATTACTTGTATCTTATTGCCTTTCCCACCCCGCCTGGCCCGTCCAATTGAGATAGCTATCTCCGTTTTGGCTGGCCATGTCTTCGTCTGATGAAGACGTGGTTCGTCGTCCTGCCCGGAGCGGCGCCGACCAACCCTTGAGCGAGGCTGGAAGTGCACCTGGTAGCCCGGCGCCTATGTCTGACGCTGGAAGTATGAATGGCACCGGTGATGACGACGCGGATCTATTTGGATCTGACGGCGGATCCGACACAGGATTTGATCAAGATGCAGAGTATGCGCCTTTCCCCTCAGCTTACGACACAACACTTTCGTGCACTTTCGTATATTCGGATACCGCAATAGTTATGACGTACTAATATGCTTGCAGCCAACATAAGCGAACCCTCGATGATCGGGAACTTGATTCGGCGGACGATGAGGATCGATATGATCGGGCTGGCGATCGGATGGATTATGAGGATGGGGGCGAAGGAGAGCTCCAAGAAACAGTGAATATCATGGACTTGAGCTTGGCCCGGGCCCCGGAGCCAAGGTCGTCCAACGGCGAGGTTTGTGCCCGTGTTCTGTGATTGTCATGACCTCTTACTCATTGCGCTGCCCCAGGTATACACGATGCCGGTCCCGAATTTCCTTTCTGTAGAAACGGAGGAGTTTAATCCAGAAACCTATGTTGCCCCCCCATACTCAACTGCTGCAACATCTCTTTGCTGGCGCTATGACCCTAATGACGAGGGCTTCCTTCAGTCTAACGCCCGCGTCATTCGCTGGGAGGATGGTTCTATGACACTTCAGCTGGCGTCTGCCCCCAAAGAACAGTACAGGATAGCGACAAAACCTCTTGCTCCCCTCAATAAGTCTGGCGACTACGATACGAAATTGGACTCCCATGTGTATCTCGGAGCTGCATCCGAAACGTCGGGCGTGTTCCGATTGACTTCTCATCTAACTCATGGACTTACCGTATACCCTACTACTGTGGAAACAGATGATGCGGTTCAACGACTTCAGGAATCTCTAGCTGCAGCTTCTCGCGGTGGCAAGAAGACGGTCGATGGCTCGGCACCTGTCATCGAGGTGAAGGAAGATCCCGAACTTGCCAAACGACAAGCTGAGCTCGCGGAACGTGAAAAACTCAAGGCGGCACGTCGTCGCGAACAACTGGCAGATAGGGAAATGGATCGCGGCCGCCGAACTGGCATGTCGCACCGAACCGGAGGTGCCGGACTTACTGTGGGTGGCTTGGAAGATGATGACGGTTTGCTCGCTACAAGACCACGTACGAAGAAGACGCGTCGTCCTAACCGTAGGGGCGAAATCTACACCGATGACGAGGAGGAGTATGATCGCCGTGGCCGAACGCGGGAAGATGAATATGATGAAGACGATGGCTTCCTTGTCGGTAGTGATGAAGAGCCAGAGGTCGTGGATGATGATGAAGACGAAGACGTTTTGGAGGATGAGGATATGGATGCAGAAGGAGAAGAAGACCTTGCACCTCCTAAGCCTAAAGAAAAGCGGGCATCCCCTGCGGCTGGAGCAGGTTCTCCTCCGGCTAGAAAGAAGAATCGGTATGTGGTGGATGACGACGATGAGGAGTAGCTTCCATCCTCTTCATTACGCAGATTTTCAATTTCTTGACGCCGTACATGAGGATAATACCGCGGTTACTTTTTTAACGACAGCTGTAATTGTATCTACTTTGGGAGAAAATCAATGGCGAATGGGTGATTATTTAATCGGTTTTTTTTGGGACTGCACATAGGAGGGGGAAACAAGATTAAAACAGAAATTCAACGCTCTCTGTATATTGCAGTAAGTACACCGGATGGACGAGTGAAGTTGTCCCCGGTCATTTCATGATACGCGTTCGAAATTAAGTGCTTCCTAAATGACAGCCATTTAATCATACGAAGCGCTTGGTATATTCATTGAGAAGCCCATAACAAACTCAAAACGCCTAAGGTCCAATCATGAATCGTGTCGTATCAAGGCGAAACGCTACTATCGGGGCTCAGAGACGGTACACTCTCCGGGTATTCATCCGACTGAAATCCGAATTTAGCAATGACATTCCTCGCACTCTTTGCGACTCGAATACAAAGCAAATCTTGCTCGTTGTGATTGAGACAATCCTGGTCGGACGGCTGATTAAGACGCTGTTCCGGAGGCAGTGGATGGGAGCTGGGAGATTCATGCCATCGTCGTTGGCGGACCTCCATCTCTTCAATTAAATCAAGTACGCTCGGCGCCTGCTGGGCACAAGTGGTTTGAGCGGCAGGGTCCATCGGCCCACGTATAACACTGAAACGTACTAGTTGGCGGAGGTAATCGTTCCAGGCAGCTCTCACATCTAAAGTTTTGTTCGTTGTTGCGGCATATGCCGGAGGAGCAACTTGGTTCCCCAACTCACAGGCTTCGGCTTTTGAAACGCGTAGCCATGAATCAGCGATCACGTTAAGAAGAGTACCTGTGAACATGACGTTCTGTAGGCCTGTGTCGAATTTTGTTGGGCAGGACTGGCAGCGAATGACGGATTGGGCTGTTCTAGCAGAAATATACAGGGAGCAGATCGTATGTTGCGATATCGGAAAGGGTTTGAGGGAAGAAAGGTGGCTAAGGCAGAGATAGAGATATGAGAGGCAAGAGCATTCTTGATCAGGCGATGCGTTTGAGTTTGACGGCATTATGGGAGGGGTAAGTCCTGGCGGCATTGTGAACGGTTTAGGGGCAGCTGCGGAGACACTAGAGAAATCAGGCCAGGGAGAGGTTGTAGCAGGGACTGAGCTCATAGTGTCGCTAGGAGCTAGTTGCCATGTATGGCGGTGCTCTTCATCAGTCGATAATCGATAAGGAAAACTGTATGGTGCGGGATATATTGATGAGAATAACTGAGGGTCCTCTGTGACGTCTGGAAGTGGCGTTCCTAGATCTGTCGGGGGCATATGAGGGTTTTTGAAGTTGGCCCAAGGGTCATTATCGGGCACATTTATGTACGGTAAGTCGCCATCGTCTTCTCGAAGCCGCTTCTTGGGCGGTCGTCCCATTTGCTTCTGCACTGAGTAGTGACACTTGAGAGACTGTTTGGTGCAACGATTGCATCCTGACGGTTCGCCAGAACATTTAAGTTTACGCTTCCCTGTTGGAAATATTACATTAGTAGAGTTTTCGGGGGAAACGTGTTATGCATAATATAGACTTACTGCACTCATCGCACGCCGCATGTCGTTTGACGGGTTGTGAAGCGGCGGTAGAGACATCTTGGAATATCGAGTCGCCAGTGGATGCGGGGTGTGGCTGCCCCCACTGATAAGCTTCGTACTGCATTTTAATCTCGGATTGCGCACACAATCATGTAGCAATACGTACCCAACAGCAGGGCAGCTTATTTCTCAAACAGAGAAATAAGATGAGGCGTTGCAGCGATATGTCAGCCAGGAGACTGGCGAATGACCCCGATGAAATCTAGATGAAGAGGCGGTATATCACGTGGGCGGTGAGGTTCATATGACATTTCTATTTTTTTTTTTTCAGTCTCCAAGTAAATCTGTGGTTGCGAGCTCCAAGTCTGAGCACTGATTCGCCCATAATGCCGACCTTAAAGGATTCAAAGAAGCGAAAGGCGGTTACGCGGGATGTTGAGGAGGAAGCAGGTGTCTTTTCTGGAGATGAGTTGAATTCTGGGGACTTGAATGGCGCTCTTTCAGACACTGCGCACGACCTTTCGAGTGATGAGGACGCTAGTGACTCGGAAATCGAATTGATTGATGATTTTAGCAGCGATGATGAAGAAGAGGATGATGAGAAGGAGATTGACAGCGATGAAATTCCGTCGGGCGGAGAAGACGGGGGTGTTGTAGCGAAAAAGCTACCTCTAGCGATAAACCTGAATGGTCTGTCTCAAGATAAAAAATTCTCGAGCGAGGAGGAACAACTGAATTACCGCATTGAGAAGGATGCGAATGGAAATGACCGCTACATTTACGATGAAATTAACCCTGATGACAATTCCGACTACTCCGACGTCGAAGAGAATGCGAACACTATCGGCAACATCCCATTGTCTTTCTACGATCAATACCCCCATATTGGCTATGACATTAACGGCAAGAAAATCCTACGCCCTGCAAAGGGAGAGGCCCTTGATGCATTGCTGGATAGCATTGAAATCCCTAAGGGTTGGACGGGTCTTACCGATCCATCGACTGGAAAGCCATTAGAGCTGAGCCAGGATGAACTCGAATTGTTGCGCAAAGTACAAATGAACGAGATCCCAGAGGAGGGCTACAACCCATACGAACCCCTGACCGAGTGGTTTACGACCGAACAGGAAATCATGCCTATTAGTGCTGCGCCTGAGCCGAAGCGTCGTTTCGTACCATCAAAGCATGAAGCTAAACGTGTTATGAAAATTGTGAAGGCTATCAAGGAGGGTCGTATTCTACCATTCAAACCCCCTTCCGAGGAGGACGAAGAAGACAAGGACTTGATTAAGTATGATCTTTGGGCTGATGAAGCTGAGCGACCTGATCATCCCATGCACGTCCCAGCTCCCAAACTCCCACCACCCGGATACGAGGAGAGTTATCACCCGCCGCCTGAATATCTGCCTGATAAGAAAGAACGCAAAACCTGGGAGGAGGCGGATCCTGAAGACCGAGAGCAGGACTTCCTCCCCAACGATTTTGGCTCTCTTCGCAAGGTGCCCGGCTATGAGAGTTTCGTCAAAGAAAAGTTTGAAAGATGTTTAGATCTTTACTTGGCGCCCAGAGTTAGGAGGAGCAAGCTGAATATTGACCCCGAAAGCTTACTCCCCAAACTACCAAGCCCAGAAGAGTTGAAACCGTTCCCGACTGCATGCGCGGCCGTTTTCAGAGGACACAAAGGCCGTGTCCGTAGTCTTGCTGTTGACCCTACCGGTATTTGGCTCGCTACTGGTGGAGACGATGGCACTGTTCGAGTTTGGGAACTGATAACTGGCCGTCAACTGTGGAGCGTCCAAATCGGTGAAGATGAGGCAGTTAATGCAGTTCGTTGGCGTCCGGGTAAGGATGCTGTCATCCTAGCTGCAGCAGCAGGCGACGATATCTTCCTTGCAGTCCCGTCCATTGCCGACCCCGAAACTGAAAAGGCGAGCATGGACCTCCTTGATGCTGGTTGGGGATATGCTGCTTCAAAGCCTGCTCCAAAGGCCACGGACGAGGAAAAGAAGAGCACACCCCCTCAGTGGATACGTCCCTCAGCGGCCCTTGCAGACTCCGGTGTATGCGCTGTGATCCCTCTCCGCTATGTCGCGAAATCGATCTCATGGCACCGTCGAGGAGATTACTTTGTCACAGTGTGCTCTGGCTCCTCGACACCGGCCTCGGTGGCTATTTCAATCCACACTGTTTCTAAACACTTAACTCAGTACCCCTTCCGTCGACGCATCAAGGGTGGAGGCCCACCACAGACAGCTCACTTCCACCCATCGAAACCTATCCTTTTTGTCGCCAACCAACGTACAATCCGTGCCTACGATCTTTCCCGCCAACTTCTCGTCAAGATCGTTCAGCCTGGTGCCCGCTGGATTTCGTCATTCGATATCCACCCAACATCCTCCACTGCCGCAGGTGGTGACAACCTCATCGTCGGTTCTTACGACCGACGTCTCCTCTGGCACGATCTCGAGCTCTCCCAGCGCCCATACAAAACTCTCCGCTACCACCGCAAGGCAATTCGCGCCGTTAAATTCCACCCCGGCGGACGTTATCCCCTCTTTGCCGACGCCAGTGATGATGGCTCTCTTCAAATTTTCCATGGCAATGTCACCGGTGATATGCTCAGCAATGCTAGCATTGTTCCACTCAAGGTCCTGAAGGGTCACAAGATCACCGGAGAACTAGGTATTTTGGATGTCGATTGGCACCCTCGGGAAGCATGGTGTGTTAGTGCGGGTGCAGATGGAACGTGTCGATTGTGGATGTAATCTGGCAGCTTGCTGCAGAGTTCCTGTTAATTTCCCCTCATACCTTGTGCAGAAGGGCGTTTAGGTGTATATAGAGATATTTTTTTGATATCCACAGCATTAAAAAGTAAACGTTTTTCAACTCATCAAGGATATCGTAAGATACCAGTGCGGATAAGCAATATTTGCTCCACGTACTCAAGTTCTATACATTGTAAATAATTTCAGGTCTAGACTCAACACTAAGATCACCAAACCTCTAGAGTTCTTCTAATAGCAAGATCATACAACCCCCCCACTCCAATCCCTCCTCAACTTTTCATACTTTTTCAAATCAGTCACACTGGGCCGGATAAACGACTTTGCGGCAACAAAGTCCTCAAACCTGATCGTATCCCGACGTTTGATGGCATTGTATCCGGCGCGCCGCAATAAACTACCAAGATCAGCACCGCTGAATCCTTCACACTCTTCAGCCAAACCTCGAAGATCTTCGTTGAATGTAACTGGTAACTTGCGAACAAGGGTCTGGAGAATTTCGGCGCGCTCCAACGGTGAGGGCAAGTTCACAAAGAGAAGAGTCTCCAGACGGCCGGGTCGGAGCATCGCCGGGTCGATGATATCTGGCCGATTTGTGGCGGCGATCACGTAGATGCCCTGGCGGCTGCTACCTAAACCGTCAAGTTCCGTGAGAAGAGTGTTGACAACGCGAGCAGATGCCTCAGAGAGGGTATCATCCCGACGGGGGACAAGTGCATCAAGTTCATCGAAGAATATAACGCAGGGGACGGAGGAGCGAGCGCGAACGAAGACCTGGCGGACGGCGCGTTCGGATTCACCAACGTATTTATTGAGAAGTTCAGGTCCTTTGACACTGATGAAGTTCGCCCGTGACTCGTTAGCCACAGCCTTTGCAAGAAGCGTCTTGCCGCATCCCGGGGGACCCCAGAGCAAAACACCTGTTGGAGCTGTGATGCCGACGCTGGCGTAAAGTTCGGGGTTCTTGATAGGGTCCACTATTGCGGTAGCGAGTTCATCGCGGATTCCACTTAGGGCGCCAATGTCTGACCAGGTTGTGTCTGGGATGGTTGCAAAACCCTCGCGTTTAGAAGAAGGCTGGATTTTAGGCAGGGCAGTGAAGAAGTCGGCGTTTGATACAAGGACGACCTCAGCTTCGGTGCCAAGGGGAGTTTCTTTGGCGTGAACTATGAGCCGACGGAGTTCCCTGACCTTGGGGCTAAGGTCATCTGTTCCCTCGATATCCATTTCTTCGCCGCTATTTGATTTCAATAGCTCAAGATATCTTTTAATTGCGGTAGAGCCGGCAGTGGACACCAGATCGTTCAGATCGGCCCCCACGAAACCCGGCGTTCTCTTTGCTAGAGTTTTGAAATCTAAATCATCCACAAGGCGCATCTTACGTGTTAGTGCTCGAAGAATCTGTTCCCGGACGGGTTCGGAAGGAACAGTCATGTTGATTTCCTTATCGAATCTGCCTCCTCGGCGCAGGGCCGCGTCCAAGCTGTCCGGTCGATTCGTAGCCGCCAGAACAATGACGGGCTTCCCATCTGTCTTTTCAAGGGCCAGGTCATCCATACATGTAAGAAGCTGAGCGACGATTCTCTTCTCCATTTCTCTTTGCGCGCTTTCTCGTTTCGGCGTAATGGCGTCAATCTCGTCGATAAAGATAAGGCATGGTGCTAATCTCCTCGCTTCTTCAAAGTGCTCTCGAAGGGCCTTTTCAGATTCTCCCGACATCCCTGAAACAATAGACGGAGCTGAAATGGGTATAAATGGCACCCCAAGCTCTGCCGCAAATGCGTTGGCAATCATAGTTTTACCGCAACCTGGTGGACCATGTAGCAGCACACCACGAGGAGGCTGTACGTTCGATGCTAAATAAACTTGTGGGCGAGTCATGGGAAGAATGATAAGATCTCCTAGTTGCTGAACCACGTCGTCCAACCCACCCAAATCCGAAAGACTCAAGTGTGTTGGCGGAGATCTGTCGACAGCACTTTCTGCCTTACGCCGTTTGGAGGAGTGGGATTCGCCTCCATGGTGTCGTTTCTTTGTCGATATTGGGGCGGGGGTGTTCTCTGTGGTATTGGCTTCGGACTTCGGGGCCTTTGTAGCTGTGTTCCACGCGCCTACAAGGCTTTTATTCATACTATTTGAGACCTGGGGTAGTCAGTATATAGAGAAAAAGGAATAAAGGCTTAAAAGCAAGGCCATACCTGTACTGGCTGCTCCTCCAGCCCAGCAAAATCGCCATCTACCGAGTCGTTTTCATCTTCACCCAGTACATCGGTTTTGATGACTTCGACCACCCGTTCAATGCTATCTTCGAGAATTCGCTTCGGTTTCCGGTTCAAACTCGAATTGGATCGTTTGATGGAATCATAGATCGTTGTCACTGACAGGCGAAACTGGTCGTTCTCTGCCTGATCATCGAGGATTTTGCGAACGACTTGGTAGACCTGGAGGATAAGAAGGAATTAGACGGCCCAGAGCAGCCTCAAGTTCGGTGCTAGTGTCGCACCTCTTTATCGAGGCCCTGCCTCAAAGTTGGTCTGCCCCCGCGGCGCATATCCTGTAAAAAAAACAATTTATTTTTTTTCGACTCTTTTACTTCATGATCGCGAACTGCGGATTTTCTATAATTTTGAAGGATCGGATAATAAATTGACCGATTTATTTTATATTTCCGTTATAGTTACGTAAATTCTGCCTCATAAACATGATTTTCGCCGATATTGTAGGTATAAATACGTATTAATAGTGTATCGTAACAGATCATACCAGGTGATATCGGCAGCGACGCAACGTCATTCACTGATTGATTGATATCTTATCGCCTGGCGGTCCTCGTGCTTCGATGTCAACAGCGAACAGGCCTGGGAGACAAGTTTACGAAGGCGAAAACATGCGGTGACAATGGGGAATACGAATAGCTCCCATAAAATATCCTCCCAAGATCGGTATGCTCTCCGTATTATGTTTCCTATTCATATATCTCGCAGCCACGAAGCATTGCCTCCTACTAGCCGTTCCGCACTCGCAAGGCTGAACTTCGGTATTGATGAAGTTGCTAACTTTGAATCGCCGCTCCAGAGCAATTCTTGATATGAAAAACCAGCGCGATAGACTTCATCAGTATCAAAAGCGCATCACGGTCCTCACCGACCGCGAAACTGCAATCGCCAAGGAATGCCTCGCCCGCGATGATCGCAAGCGTGCCCTTCTTGCGTTGCGTCGCAAGAAGTATCAGGAATCGCTCTTAGCGAAAACTGATGCACAACTAGAGCAGTTAGAGCAACTTACTAGCCAAGTCGAATTTGCCCTTGTGCAGAAGGATGTCCTCTTCGGCCTGCAGCAAGGAACGCAGGTGCTTCAAACGATCAATAAGGAGATGGGAGGTATTGACGGAGTGGAGAAGCTGATGGGAGAGACAGAGGATGCTAGAGCTTATCAGGAGGTATGAAAACTTCATACGGGTACTCCAATACGAATGAACTCGGCGAAGCTAACGCAATTGGACGTATAGGAAATCAGCCAGATGCTTGCCGGTCACCTTTCTAATCAGGATGAGGACGAGGTGGAGGATGAACTCGAGACCCTTCATCGTGAGGTCCAAGGCCCGGCCAGCCTTCCTAATGCGCCGACAAAATCCCCAAAAGAGGATGTCGCGGAAGAGGAACCAGCGAGGCAAGAAGCGAGAACCGGGCAGGGAACCAGGGAAAGAACTGCGATACCTGCTTCGTGATATTTAGTTCTCCAATTTGGGAAGGGTGAAATTCCCCAAATTGCCCTTCACATTTCGCGACCCCAGCATTTCTGGAGTTGAGTGTGGATTTATTGTTACCATCGAAGGCATTACTAGAATTTGGACCGTCTTAGTATTCTAATTGTGGAATTTCATATTACAATCAAATATATGTCAAATTTAGTAGTCCGGGCAGATCGAGCTTCATATTCCGATCTCATGTGGTTGTTGATTGAATGTTAAGGCAGTTGGTTTGTGAAGTCGAAAAGTCAAAATAGCGCAATCGAACAATAGCATGATAATAAGTTAGGTGGCAAGAGAATAGAATTTGAAGATATACTGCGCTCGGGAGTTGTTACTCAAAGAGATTCTCGACGTGGCCGGTGATGACATTCGTTTGTTTATTAAGGAAGAGAAAATTCTCGCATCAGATATTCGACAGACCCATAACAATTCCGCTCTCGGGTTGTAGCCGCTGATATTAGTTCCACCATTCCAAGGTATCGGATCTATCAATAATACATCTGTATTCCCACCATGTCCCATCACCACCATTCTCACGATCACGGCCACTGCCACGGCGAAGGAGACGATGGGCACGACCACTCGAATGACATCACTCCGGCCCTCCAATCTCTCCTCTACTCTCAGATCCAGTTTGACTCAATCATTACATTGAACGGTATGGTATTGACTTCCCTCTATAGAATGCAACACGGGAATCAGTTTTAATGTTTTAATGTGATACAGAAGCGACACCTGGGTCCGGAGCTGCGATTGTCAAGAAAACATGGGTGGAGAGGCAGAACGACGAGCCGGAGCTGGAGAGTGACGCAGACGAGCAGTTGTTGATGTATATACCGTATGTTCTCGGTTTCTTTCTTTCCCCATCCACCTCTATCCTTCCTTCTCTCCCAACGCGATATTGGTCATTACTGTGAACGACATATCGTTCACGATTTACCCCGCGGTGCCCCTCAACCTCGATAGCGATACCGATATATCATGATCACCATAAACACTGCCGCTTCCCGGAAAGGCTATGATTGAGACTCTGTATTTGCTAACGGTATCTCACTTATTTACAGATTTACTGGCCAAGTCAACGTCCACTCCATTCTCATCTACACTGCCCCCACACCATCCGCTCCGAAAACGGTGAAACTCTTCAAGAACCGCGACGACCTAGACTTCTCAACTGCCTCGGAACTCAAACCTACCCAGAATATTGAAGTGCCACAGCCAATACCAGGAACTGATGTTTTTGAACTGCCCTTAAACCGCGCGCACTGGAACGCTACCACCTCTATCACTTTGTTCTTCGAAGACAATTGGAGTGATGGCGAGGAAGAGGTGACAAAAGTTGGGTACATCGGGCTTAAGGGTCAGTTCATGGCCTTGAATCGAGAGCCCGTTAGCTTTCTGTATGAAGCGGCAGCTAATCCTGGTGACCATGTGGCCATCCCTGGTGTCAGTGGTGTTGGTGGCCGGATCATGCCTGGCCAGTGACGCGGTTTCTTCTGAGATTAAGGCGATCCCGTAAAGGAAAGATGGGTACTTTCGCAACGTGCTGCTTTCTTCGAGAGGACACTAGTGTAATGAAATTATGGTTTATAAACTGGTTTCGGCATAAGCATGGCAAGCAATGGCGCTCTCTGGATGTATCATAGAGTTGAACTCTAATTATCCTAGTTCAAGATTGACTGACAGAGTTATCGAATCACTGAACACTGTAGTAATTAGGAGCGTATTCAAGAAGGTAGCTTTTTTCAATCTTGGTAACGTCTCGGATGAATGTTTTCTCTCCTGTCTGCATTATTTCATGGAAGATGACCCAGTCCGCCTTCCGATTCTACAACCTACGTGTGAGCAGATAACCTTCCGAGTCTCAATTTGATAGAATGGGTGGAGTCACTTACAAACATTAGGGAGCTGGGATGGGCATGGAGGGTCATGGCCCCGCTGATTGTTTTGAACGTGCCATCTGGCTGCATCCTCGCAGCCTGGGCAAAATAGCCCGTTGTGAGACATCGTTGTATATGCTCAGCAGGTTTTGAAATAATATCAAACTGTTTAGTTTGGTACGGAAGACTCTCATCAACTCGTATTCCAAAGCGTTCAAGATATCGCTTGAGCTGGGCTCTGACACTGACAGCTCGCTGCAGCGATCGATAGTTCAGGAGGTTATCTCGACACCACTTGGAATCTTTCTTCCCTTTTGTGACGAATGCCTGGTAAACATTAAGATAAGTTAGATGATCACCTTCCTCGACGGCGAACTTTCTGCGGGTACTCTCAGAAGACTTCCGATCCCCATCGTGCTGAACCCACACTGCGCCCTGAAGGTTGACCATGGCGGCGATAGTTAGAATCTCGCTTAAGCACCCAAAGGATTGTGCCGAAAGGAGAACTCTTGCCATCATTGGGTCGACAGAAAGCTCCGCCATTCGCATGCCCAAAGGATTTGTAAGCTTGGCGTAGTCATCAACAGCTCCCAATGAATATAGAAGCTCAAATGCACGTATCACAAGGTCTGCAGGGGGCGAGGTCAGAAAGTCGAATCGGACTATGTTGTCTATTCCCAGGGCCTTTAGCTGCATGACCACAGGGGCAAGGTTGGATCGTTGGATTTCCGGTATGGTAGCCTCGGGTAATTGCTCGTATGCCTGCTGTGTATAGAGACGGAAGCATTTTCCAGGCCTTGTTCTTCCAGCTCGACCAGCGCGTTGGACAGTTGCAGCTTTTGATATTGGTACTGCCGTCAGTGTTTCGATACCCGTGCTAGGGTCGTATGCCCTCAGTTTTGAGAACCCGCAGTCTATAACGTAGACGATCCCGTTTATGGTAACGGAGGCTTCGGCAATATTCGTCGACACGACAACTTTCCGTGTGTTTTCAGGTGTCGGTTCAAAGACGTACATCTGCTGATCTGTCGTGAGACCCGCGTAAAGAGGAACTGGTAGCAGAGACTTCAACTTAGGATGGAGTGTAGCAGCGCGTTCAGAAATTGACTGAATTGCAGTTTCAATTTCTTCTCGCCCGGTAAGAAAGATCAAAATATCTCCCTCACCCTCGTGTTGGTGTATATCAAACACTGTTTTCACGCTTCGCTCCACATAATCTTCAGCTGGTGATTCGAGGAACAAGATATCGACTGGGTACATCCGGCCTTCAAGGCTTATTATTCTTCCAATGCTTCCACCAATTTCGCCATCCGGATCCTGTTGGAAATCGTCTCCAGCAAAGAAGCGTAAGAAATCTTCTGCCTGCAAAGTTGCACTGCTAACCACGATACGGAGCTCAGGGCGTTTCTTTAATATTTTTTTGAGGATGCCCAAGAGGATATCAGTGCTCAGCGACCTCTCATGTGCTTCATCGACCATAATGACCGAGTACCGCGATAAAAGAGGATCTACAAGAGCCTCCCTAAGTAGCATTCCATCCGTTAAGAACTTTATCCTCGTGTTAGAGGACGTTTGGTCTTCGAAGCGAATAGAGTAGCCCACGTCTTCGCCTATTTTGCAACGCATTTCTTCTGCAACTCTGGCTGCTACCGCGGTAGCGGCCACTCGACGGGGCTAATATAACATGGGTTAATCAAAAATAAACAGCGATATTATGGGACGGGTATTACCTGTGTCACGGCAATGGCCTTTCCGTCTGCACACCATCCTGCATGGTCAAGATATTGAGGTAGTTGAGTTGTTTTCCCGCTCCCAGTCTGCCCAATGACAATTGTGACTGGGTACGTCTCCACAAGATATAGCAAACTCTCCTTGTGTCTTGCGATTGGAAGTAAGGACGGCGGCTTGTATAGGGAAGGAATAAAACTCGTCCCGACATCCAACTCCGAAGCCATGTTTGCTTTGAAAAACAGTTTGGAAGTTTCAGTAGCAATAGGAAGTCACCTCAGTCTACAGTGAAATCCAAATATCATCTTGAATTTACACCAAGAGCTTCCGCATTGCAGTTTAATTCGTGTTCCAGGCTGCATTGACAAGGCAGCCAAGCAAACAAGCCCTGGAGAGCTCCGGTGGATCAAGCTTGGTTAAAGCAGCAATGCATACCTACCTTATCCAGTGTGTTTCTGTCACGTGAGTTAACACGTCACTGTATTATTGGTAACAGAGTGGCTGAGCTCCCGAGGTGGCTGATGCTTGGGAGCTTTGAGTGGCCTCTAATCGCATTCGCTCACTCACATCTCGATTGCTTTCTGCCTGCTGGGCTCATTTTTTTCGCCGCAGGTCTTCACGATACCAAATTTAAAACTGCAGATTCTACAACTTCCAGCGCCCATCGTTTTTATACCACTTGCGCCTTCCAGCAACCATGTCCGATACAGACAAAGCCGTATGTGTTCCACCCCTCTCTGACCCCCGCATGTTTCAAGGAATACAAGCTCACCCCCAGTCAGAACCAGCCCCCCAAACTACCCGCTGGGCCAAATGATTCAAATCCAGAGTCCCCCACCACTGCGCGTCCTTTAGACTTTGATGATGAGTTCCAAGAGACCGGTGTCACCTCCGCGCCAGCTGCAGCACAAACCCAGAGCACCGCGGAGGCAGCCCCGCCGAAACCACCACGTCCCTTGTCTCCGCAGCAACAAGCGGAAAATACCCTCAAAGAAGCATTCCCATCCATAGATGAGTCTGTTGTCAAAGCAGTGTTGATGGCAAGCGCCTATGATGTGGAGCGAGCCTTCCATGCGCTCCTCGGTCTGCATAATTGATTCAAAATTATTAGGCTATGGGCTGACAGGTTTATAGGTATGACGGATCCAAATGCGACTGCGCAGGATGACTATGTTCCCCCGAAGCCGCCGCGCCCATCTGCAGCACAGAGACAGCTGGAAGCTGATGAGCTCTATGCTCGTCAACTTGCCGAACACTACAATCGCCGTGCACAACCACGTGGAGAAGATGAATCTTATCGCCAGCAACGGGCTGCTGGTAATGAAGCGGATGAGAGAGAGTATAATTTCTTTGATGGTATATATCCTAGCTATTCGAGTGCTGGCGTGGTTATTTAACGGTGCTGCAGACGATCTTCCTGTGATTCGCGAGAACATTCGCAAGGGTTTCCTTGATACCCAGACAAAGGTCAGCTCATGGGTTCAGACTTTGAAAAAGAGGATCGACGGCGAGGATGATGAAGAAGACCAGGGCCATACTGCGCATGGATACAGCGAGGAAAGCTATGGTCGACCTCGGAGAAGTGGCGAGTTGGGCCGTCGCAGTGGTGATCGTGAGCGATACGATGCAGACCCACAAGTTTTGAGCGATGATTTCTCTGCGCTCGAACTGAGGGATACAGAAGGTTTTTCACTCCATTTTCCTTTTCCAATACTTTTGTGGCTAGACTAACAGTTAACCATAGCGCCCCCCGCACGTCCACCACGGCCGCCTGGTAGTTCCGCATTACATAAAAACCCCTCGCCGTCACCAGACAGACGTAAGGTATCGTTTCAGGAAGGACCACCTACAGAGATTGGCAACCTTTATGATGCTTCAGAACCTGCTAAGCGCCACCCCCCTGCGGGAGGAAAGCAGAGAAAGTGGCAACCTCTTTCGACGGTCGAGCCATCTCCAGTAGGGGAAAATGATCCGTTTAGCTTGGGCGATAGTGATGATGAGAAGGACAGCAAGCCTAAAGATGCCAACACCACCGAAGGGAGTGATCGCACACAGAAAGCGACAGCTGAAGATGCATCCGAAGAGCCCGCTTCGGCCTCTAAAGATAGCGATAAAGCAGAGAGTTCTGCAAAGACGTCATAAGCCCTCGTACCAGCTGTTACCTAGCTATTGTGCTGTTCTCAACTGCTACGAGCCTGCTTGATGTTGTTCCCATCACTCCCCAAACTACCTTGCCATGTATACCTTAGGTGATTGTTTATGATACCAGAGATTGTTTACGGGAGGCCTAGGGGCCGGACTAGTTCATTGAATTCTTAGTATCCCACTGTAAAAATATACCGACAGTAACATAAACTATAAACTATAATTTGAAAAGTATCATTGAAATATGAACCAGGGTATCTTAAGAGCAAAAGGAAGCGGCTATAAAGAACGACACCACACAAGAAGCAGGGTAATCACTCCGGCGACTCGTTTGGGGGGGCGCGTGAAGTCGCTTCTCCTTCCCTCCTCAAATCCTTGATTACAGTCTACGCCACGTTTGATAGATACATCAGCCTCACGACACGATAGATTCGTACATCTAGTCTGGACTCACCGCGAGAGCATCAGGATTGACTCCATTCTCGATCAAAGACACGCAGAGAGAAAGTTCAGTCCGATCCAAGTTCGTGTTCTTGAGTGTCGAATGAGTTAGCAAATCACTGCATCTGACAAGCATTGATCCTGACAGCCATGCTGAGGAATGGGGAAATGAACCGCATACAAGGAGGGTTGAGATCTCGTGAAGAATGTCAATAACCTCGCGAGCAGCCTGGCGCTTATCATCGGATTGCGGGGGCATTTTAGAGAAAAATTGTATCCAGATTTAAACTTTCAGTTGTTCAAGCCGGTCCCAGTGGCCCCCAAAAGCGTCTGCGCTGTTTCAACGAAGTGCAGAAAGAGTGTTGCCTACCCAAGACGAGTTTCGGGCTGGTCTTTGGAGTGGTGATTGATGCCCTTGCGGGTCTTGTAAGGAAAATGGTAACGTTACGATAGTTACGATAATTACCGGCGGATATCAGTTCATACGAGTGAGGATTTTCAGGAACAACACTTGAACTTCAACTTTCTTATTATTGTTAATAAGTTACCTTCCCAGCGATTCCACGCAAATTAACGTCGAATTGGGAACACCCTGGATACTATTATACATTGTCTTAATTTCGGCCGTGACTCTACTCTGCTCTCACGCTTCGAACCAAGTTGAATGTAGATCCTGAGGGGTCCAGGAATGCTAAAGGATCTGACCATATCCGACATTTGTTCCTTGGATCATTGGGCGAGACCTAGGTAATTGTCGAGGTTTGAGGTTATCTCAGATCACACGCACCGAGAAGAAGACTGAGAGTGAGGAGCTCTGTAGGAGAGGGCCTCATACTGAAGTGCTCTGTGACCCAGTCACCATTGCAGGGCACGCAACCACCACCTCTGCCGCTTTACGTTCGGCATAAAGGGATTGCACTCCTTCATAATGTTTGCTTTTCAGAGGTGTCCCGCCGGTATTAAGATGCAACTAATGCAATAAACTCGGACTCGGTTGCAGTGCTCATCTATGGGTGGATAATGCTCGATGCCTCAGTTTGCGCGGTCTTTGTATAAACACAATGGTATTGAAGAATATGGCTCTCGATCACTACGCACCATGCCGTACAGAGATCTAGATGATCCTTGACCTTGAATGTGGCACATGAGCATGTCCTAATCACTTGAGTCTCGAGCCGAGAGTCTGGACTCACTCCTGGGCCTCCCCTTTGACCCTTCGGCCCTGGAGGGCCTGATCTCGAGGAGTTGAAAATTCAGTGAATATTGGAGCTAGGGATATTATAGTTTGCAATTCCTCGACCCCTCAATTCTCCGAGGACCGTCCGAGCTCAAGAATCAATAGGCGAGGTTGGTCCGAGGCGGAAGGCTACTTGAAGCATCCCTTGCAGGGGCTGCATTTCGCAACGTGAGATTCATCGCGCCCGACCCGTGTTCTCTCACCATTCCAATACCATTGTGACGTCAAACATATCTAGGTATGGCTCGTTTGAAGGGACGCGAAAGGCTTGAGTTCTCCTGTATAGGACGGCCCTTGGGCGCGGACGCCCTAGGGGAATGCCCCCTAAGGACACCTTTTTCCCACTCGTGCTGCCTTTCTATTCCATCTTTCAATTTCTCCAAACCTGCCCTTTGTCTTGAAGAACTCCCAATCCTCAGATGTCCTTGGAGGCTTTTTGCAACCGCCGTTCTCTGGGTTTCAGTGCATCTCCGCATTTTGAGCTATGGCGCGCCTCGCATTGATTCTCTTAGGCTTTCTGTTAGCAGTCAATGCGACAGTAGTTGCGAATTACCCGTTGAATGCGCAGCTTCCTCCTGTGGCTCGAGTATCACATAATTACCATTTCGTCTTCTCACAGGGCACCTTTGGTGGAAGCGACTCTGAAACGACATATTCGCTCTCGTCAAACGCACCACCATGGCTAAATGTGGATAGCAAGTCTCGTACTTTGTCGGGTACTCCTCGGGAAGAAGATGCCGGATCATCCAAGTTCGATCTTGTAGCGACCGACAAATCCGGGTCTGCTAGCATGGAAGTTACTCTCATCGTCACCACAGACGATGGCCCAAAAATCGGGAAATCCATCGTCCCTCAACTCCAGGCGATGGGACCGACATCTTCTCCGTCCAATCTTATTGTGCACTCCGGTGATTCATTCTCGTTCTCTTTTGACCAGGAGACTTTTGCAAACACACGCCCATCGACAGTATACTATGGAACGTCATACCCTGACAATGCCCCGTTGCCTTCATGGATTGGGTTTGACCAGTCGGGTCTTCGGTTTCACGGTATTGCACCCAACATTGGCCCTCAAGGTTTCAAGTTCAACCTGGTTGCTTCTGATGTGTCGGGATTTAGCGCAGTGGTCCTAAGCTTTGAAATTACTGTCAGCCCCCACATTTTCTCGTTCAACCAAAGTTCCCATACACTGTTTGTTACCGGCGGAAAGGAGCTCGCCAGTCCAAAATTTGGCGATACTTTGACCCTGGACGGGAACAAGCCGACAAGCGATATGCTAGCAGACACTCAGTTCGACGCTCCAGACTGGGTGGAAGTGGACAAGGAATCCTTATCATTCAAAGCGACCCCTCCCACGAATGGGAAGGACACTAACGTAACAATCATTGTGAAGGATATATATCAGGACATGGCTAAGCTTATCGTCTCGCTGCAATATTCACAATTCTTCCGGGATGATTTCAACGACGAATGTGATGCTGTTATCGGCCAATATTTCGCATTTACGTTTAACAATTCCGTCCTTACCGATGATTCTGCTGAGCTAGATGTTGACCTTAAACAACAACCATCTTGGCTTCATTACAATCGTGACAACAAAACCCTCTATGGAGGAGTGCCGTCAGATATTCACCCAGGCACCTACAAACTTCAGTTGACGGCTCGAGAAGGGACTGCAGAGAGTAACAAGACATTCACCATCAACACTGTGAATGGAGACAATTCGAACCGAGATGGAGCCGCCGGAAGTTCCGGTGGCTCCCGTGCAAACAAGGCAGGCATTATAGTGATGGCAATATTCATACCGTTAGGGTGTGTCGGCATTGCTCTACTTCTTCTATATTGCTGCCGACGAAGACAAAGGTCGACCAAAGATGGAGGGGAACAAGGATTTGAAGAGAAAGCACTTCCACCCGATTCAGGTCCTCTTGGACCCGGATTATCACATTGCCAGCCCTTCGAAAAGACGACACAGGGTAAACCGCCGGCTATGGGCGACAGTTTACCGCCTGAGTCAAAACCTCCGAAATTGGAGCTAGAGCCATGGTGGAACGTTAGCAGCGAAGGCCGCAATAATGAAAGTGAAGCAACAGCGCCAGGCAAGGAGAATACTTTCTCAAGTTCAACGATTGACTGGGAATTTACTCCATTGCGAGAACCGGAACAAGATGAAAACAAACCACCAGAAGAGACCGCTACCAAACCCAGTCGGCTTTCTTTTCAAAGCAGCCCGCCAGTGCGGAGGGGTGCTTCCAATCGTTCTGGGAGACGAGAGCCGCTCAAGTCCATCCAACCAAGAAGGTCTATGAAACGAAATTCCGCTTTATCGTCCCGATCAAAACGGTGGTCCAAACGATCAAGTGGCATCTCCTCGGTCTCTAACGGTCTCCCTGTGAGGCTCAGCGGTGCCGGGCATGGAGCCGGTGGGTTTGGACCACCAGGACATGGGTTTGTGAAAGTCTCCTGGCAGAACACGCAGGCGTCTTTGCAAAGTGAAGAAAGTAACCTGGGAAATTTGGCGCCGTTGTTTCCTCGCCCCCCTACCCGTACGGGCGACAGTCAGGATTACACGAAGAGAATGAGCATGCGTACCGTGGACCGTGATAGCATGACATTGTCCGAGTCTGATTCGCTAGAGGCGTTTGTCCAAGGTCGTGTGAGAAGCCGACATTCCTCCAACCCATTCATTGCTGGTCCGATCACTCGTCGAGTATCATCTAGTCTTCGGGCCCTAGAGCGGGCTCGAAGCAATGCTAGCCGCCCAGATACTGTCAATAGTAGCACAGACAACGATGACTGCCGGCGCCGAGAACGGCCCTGTTCTACGGCAATGTCAGGGTCTATTTATACAGATGACTATCGACATTCTGCATACCTTAGCTCCTTATCGGAAGAATCGCCGAATGTTCAGCCACTGGGCGCTTTGAACAACGGGCCAAGTCAATCAAGTTTGGCGCAACATTATTCAAAGATCATTTCGCCGCTCCCGCGGTTTTTCAGCGAGTTGAGTTTGAACAACGTCAGACGCGATGATGTTGGCGCAGCCCGTGTTCCTGACGATCACCAAAACTTCCCAAATCCTCGTCGTTGGTCTAGATCGAGCCCGTCGCTACAGAATTGGCGGAGGCTCCGGAAAAGCCCTTCGGCGTCCACTTTCCAACAAGAGGCGAAATCTCGTCGGGTGAGTCTGATGCGAGCGTCTGAGCGGGACCCGAGCTACCAGCATGGACTGCAAAGAGAGCCCACGGGAAGCTTATTGAGCAGTGATATAGCGTTTGTTTGATGTTAGTCTTGTTTTAGTTGGCCAAGATACCATTCTGTTCGGTTTAAAAGGGCGGCTCTAGCATTTAATTGTGTAACTTTAACATAAATCAAAGTCCTTCTTGCGAACAAATCCTTCCATAGCTTGTCGCCGACTGTACCCCGTAACCAATCCACCAACATTGATGAAGGATCTGTTTCAGCTGGGCTTTTGTGTCTGACCCAGGACCCGGGCGACAACGATGATTGGACCCATAAATGCTTCTCGACCGCGGCATGGTGTGATTGACAGAGTTTTTCACTTCGAAGCCAATGAGGGGCTGGGTTGGACATCCAAAGTTCGATGACAGTTGTTTAAATGACCAGCATTGCATCTTCAGCTGTTGCCTCGCTCCATAGTCCATCTTTCTCATAGGGGTCAACCTTGGTGAAGGAGGTCATGTGGAGGAACCAGCCGCTAGTTAAGCGTTTCCGTCGGACTTTCATCATCTCGGCAGCACGCGACTGGAAAATTTGCACTCGCCCTTGTAGTTCACGAAACGAGTGTGAAATTTCGGTTGGGGAGATCAGACACACTGGGCTGACTTGTGTTTATTTTCTGGGATTAATTATAATCACAACCCTCAGCTGGCTTGATACCTCCCAAGTAGTTATAGTCTATACAAGCACAAGAGTATATGTGGCGCCCGGGGATGTCTCCAATTCATAGTGACAGTGACAGTATTTGTGCATCAATAGCCCGGATCTCTTTAAGACAATTAAAACAAAGACCGAAGGCCACGATAAGTTCATTAACAAAGTCTCCACTTAACATCATCCCTGATGAACACCTTCAAAGAGCTGGCCTGGGCTGGTCTGCTGGTTCTGGGACTGTCCCGCACGCCGCCTATCCATTCTGCCCTCTTGCCCTCCTTCTCTCCCACCTGATTCTGCTCCCTCCCCTCCCCCTCTCTTCTCGCCCAATTTCCCTTCGCTCAACCTCTTGCTGGGCTTCTGTGATCCTGGCCCCTTTGTCTGTTTTTCAAAAGTTAATTGTGACCTGATAGAAATCATGGGCCAGACCTTGTCAGAGCCTGTCGTTGATAAGGTACGTGAAAACTGTCTGAATCAAGTTTGCTGCCTTGAAACCCCTCTGTCTCTCTCCCCACACCACAACCATCCGATTGCGATTCCAAATGCTTTTCCTATCTCGCCCGTTGTTTGTGCTGCCAACAGCAAACCCTTTGAACATATTGTTGTCTGCCATCATGCTCCTTATCACTCGAGTTGTCACGGACCAATCCGCAGATCGTCATCCATATTTTATCCGTGCTCTTTTTTCTTCGCCCGAGGAGTTCCAGATTCGTGGCTCATATCTGCGGGGTCCCCGTCCGAGCACGACAAAAAGCTTTTCCCACTCTGACAAACCGATCGTCTTCTTTTTCTATCTATTATATGAACTGCGTGCATATATTTCCAATATTCGCTAATTCTCTTGTGACCTGTTTAGACTTCGTCGGAAGGTCAAGATGAATGCTGTATATACGGCGTTTCGGCGATGCAGGGCTGGCGAATCAGCATGGAGGATGCCCATGCCGCCGTCCTAGATCTCCAAGCGAAAGAAACCGGCTCAAATGACAAGCCCACCGATCCTGATAAGCGCCTTGCTTTCTTCGGAGTATACGATGGCCACGGTGGAGATAAAGTCGCCTTATTCGCGGGGGAGAATGTTCACAAGATTGTCGCAAAACAGGAAACGTTCTCAAAAGGCGATGTCGAGCAGGCTTTGAAGGATGGCTTTCTCGCTACCGATCGAGCTATCTTGGAAGGTTCGTAAAATGCTACCTTGAGGGGACTTTACCTCCATTATTCCCGTCCCGGCTCGTCCATGTCGAGGTCTAACCCGGTTAGATCCCAAATATGAGGAGGAAGTCTCCGGCTGCACTGCGGCCGTGAGTGTGATTTCGAAACATAAAATTTGGGTGGTAGGTCTTAAATCCGACCTATGAAAGAGGAATTCGGCCAATAACAAATTATATCGCAGGCAAATGCTGGTGATTCACGTTCCGTTTTGGGTGTCAAGGGTCGCGCAAAGCCTCTTTCGTTCGATCACAAGCCGCAGAATGAAGGTTCGTGGCTAAATTTCGGTTCAAACCGTTTTGGACCTCTGATGTTCTAATGAATGGTTTATAGGCGAGAAAGCTCGGATTAGCGCCGCAGGTGGTTTCGTTGACTTCGGTCGTGTCAACGGCAATCTCGCCCTGTCGCGTGCCATTGGAGATTTCGAGTTCAAGAAAAGCCCTGAATTGTCTCCTGAACAACAGATTGTTACTGCTTATCCGGATGTCACGGTCCATGATCTCTCCGACGACGATGAGTTTTTAGTAATTGCTTGCGATGGTATGTTTCGTCACCTCTTCTTTTCGGGCTCAACCTTGACTTCCGGATTCTGATATTCTATAGGCATCTGGGATTGCCAGTCTTCCCAGGCTGTAGTTGAATTTGTTCGCCGCGGTATTGCGGCCAAGCAGGACCTTTACCGGATCTGTGAAAACATGATGGACAACTGCCTCGCCTCCAACAGTGAAACCGGCGGAGTCGGCTGTGACAACATGACAATGGTTATCATAGGTCTTCTCAACGGTAGATCCAAGGAGGAGTGGTATAACCAGATTGCGGAGCGGGTTGCTAACGGCGATGGCCCTTGTGCTCCGCCTGAGTACGGCAAGTTTCCTGAGGAACCCATGGCCTTCCAATACCTACTGACTGAACGGTGACTGGTACAGCTGAATTTCGAGGACCGGGAATTCGTAACCAATTCGAAGAAAACCCCGATGAGTACGAGCTCGACCATGATCGAACCCGCCCATTCAGCGTGCGTCCCGGTAGAATAATTCTTTTGGGAGATGGCAGCACGTTAATTCCAGAAAAGCAGAACGACGAGGAACTCTTTGACCATACCGAGGAAGACCAGGATATCTCGAATCAAGTGCAGCGCCAGGATTCGGATACAGAAAGGAATGAACGCGAAGGGACCCCTGGGCCTCAGTCTGGAAACGCCCAGACGGATACGTCTGCTTCCAGCGCTCCAGAGACTTCGACCAGTACCGGAACACCGCAGAAACCCGCATCTTCGTAGCCCTGCCATGAAATTTACGCCTGATTCCCTTCCTTTTGGTTCTTGAAACGACTTTCGTGTGATGTACGACCCCACACCCGCCGCCGCCTTCACTCCCGGATCTGAAGTCTCACGTTTCTACCCTCTCTAACGTCGCTTATTGAGTTCCTATTTCTTATGAATGACCGGCTCTTTGGTGGTGATGGCTGAGGGGGAAGATGCGAAAAGAGACGGACTATTTGATCCCCTTCTATCTCTTGTTTTTTATCCCATTTTCATTACCTTTTAACGAACTTCCACCCAGGTCAATTCGCCTTTCGTGTCGCTCAGGTTAGATATCTAAGAGAGTTCGTGGAGGGGGTGGAGGCATCTTTTTTCCCTGTCATCTTTCTTCTCTCTGCTTGCCGGTGCCGCAAGCGGCAGGCCTCATGAGAGTACGTTTGTTTCATGTCTCGACATAAGATACCGCAACAACAGCTATTGACGAACCATTTCCCCCTTTAATCTTCCATGATTTCCACTATGTTTGACATATCTTCTTCCACAGTTTGCGCCGCCAGTTTGTCTTTCCTCGTGATATGGCGCTCTCCGTTTTCCGTGGCCGCTAGGATCCTCCCTTTCCGTCTATTTCACGAACTCGACAGTGGCTGGAAAGGCCTGAGGGCACATTTCACACATTGCACTTATGTCGGCGTAACCGGAGAAATTCAGTCTACGGCATGAATCTCGTGTCAGCAAAGGAGTTTCTGGAAACGTGATGGACGAGATCCACGTTTGTGGCGTCCTGTTTCATATCGTATGCAGATAGAATCTGTTGGCTGCTATTATTGTAAATACTCTCTTCACCGTTCTTGCATTGAAAGCACTGCGTAGCACCTAAAATTGCGCCTTCAAGTTGCTTGCTGCTCCCGAAGGATCAAGGGGCCAAGGCAGCAACGCAAACAAGCTTGAGCCTCCTCCCCCCGGTCGGGTCGTGGCGCAGTAGACCAAGGTAGTCTTGGTGCTGATCAGTTTTCGTAGGGACAAATTTGTGTATTACACGTATATTACATTAAGCTGGCAGTTAGAATCGTATACTATTGCGCAATATAATTGTAATTCCGTTTCAATACGTGTCTTATACCACGTGCTGTAAATGCTTTGATCACTCGAAAATTTTTGGCCCCTATTCAAAGAGAAGAAACAGGAGAGATGCTGCCATCAAACAATTCTTCCCTTTTTTCGGTTTGTGCTAGGTCTTGCATTCCGAGCTGTCCGGATTGCTGCTGTGTATCCTTCTGGCTTAGCCGATAGAAACGCGAACCGTCAACAGCTCTCGAAGCTCAGTCGGCGACTCCCGCAACGTCGTCTTTTCCGTTCCGTGACCCTGATTTTAGTATCCCCCACGCCGCGACCAACTCACGCCCACCCCGGGTCTTCTCTCATTCAGTCTTTCTCAATTTTCCATCCCAAACCTCCTGCGCTCTCATACAAATCGACAGAAGTTGAGCAGTGCTCCCTCAGTCCGACATCATGTCTTCCCCAATTTCTAGTAAACGCAAGCGCGCCAATTCCCAACACTTGTCAACAGCAGATATCGCCAAATCATCCACCACCGATCTTCAACAACCATCGTCACGCGATGCCTCGGGCGAAGAAGGCGACGATTCGACTGGCCCGGTCATCCCGCCAGTTGTCAAGGCCACTACCAACAACCCCCCGTCAAAACGGGCCCGAAAAGCTTCAGTGAGCGAGGCACGAAATGTTTCATCCAATGGTGACATAGGAAAGGACACTTCAATTAGCAAGGAGGATCCGGGCGAGCCGTCTGAGACTACTCCGGCAAGCAGTGACATTGAGGGACTCATCAAAGATCGGCCGGACTTGCACGTGGATACCGTCCGCGAGCAGGAGTTGATGAAGCCTCCCGTGCTCGGTCAACTACAGGACCCTGCTGGTGGATATAAGACCAATCCGCCTCCAGAAGGCCGTCCGGTCCGAGTGTATGCAGATGGTGTGTTTGATCTGTTTCATGTGGGGTGAGTTTCTAGATTCTTTCTGCTCGATGATTTTCGACCTGCGATATTCAACTTTGCTGAACTATGCTAATATACTCTCGATAGTCATATGCGGCAACTCGAACAGGCTAAGAAGGCCTTCCCGGATGTTTATCTTATAGTTGGTGTCACTGGGGACGACGAGACTCACCTGCGAAAGGGTCTCACGGTCCTGAGCGGTGCAGAGCGGGCGGAGAGTGTTCGACACTGTAAATGGGTTGATGAGGTCTACCCGAACTGCCCATGGATTGTCACCCCAGATTTCATCGATGAACATCAAATTGACTACGTTGCACACGATGACTTGCCGTATGGAGCTGCGGAAGGAGACGACATTTATGCTCCTATCAAGGCACAAGGGAAGTTCCTCGTTACTCAACGGACGGAGGGTGTCAGCACAACAGGTGTTATCACGAGGTACGTTTTATATTCTCCCGTTCTGCTGCGTATATCTCCTAACAACGTTTGCAGAATTGTTCGCGACTACGACCGTTATATCTCACGGCAATTCAAGCGTGGAGCGTCCAGACAGGAGTTGAATGTGTCGTGGTTGAAGAAGAACGAATTGGAGATCAAGCGACATGTGTCAGAGCTCCGGGACAGCATCATGACCAATTGGACAAACACCGGCCAGGAACTGAGCCGGGAGTTGCGGCAACTGTGGAATTCACGGCCCAATAGTCCTGCCCCAAGTGCAAGGAACAGCATCGATTTTGGAAGCCCACGCGGCGTCGTCAGCCCTACAGGTGCCGGCAAGTCCCATGTTTCTCGCGTCGAAGCCCTGGGTCGACCAGAAAGCATCAATGGGAGGGGAGAGCCAGACTTCGCAACCGGTTACAGCTTGGGGCTGATCGGGGGTGTTAGGGCATGGGTAAGCTTCACTCTAAAAAAATTTAATGTATGTAGCACAGCTAACAAACCGCAGATGCGTAGTCGCCGATCTCTCGTTGAAAGCCGAGCCCAGTCGCCAACTAGCGAAGAAGAACACGAATCTGAGCAGGAGCGCATCAACGGCTTCACAGGGCCAGCCCATCAAAGAGAGTAACTTACCAGCCTCTCGAGTCAAATTATTTCGATTTCCGAGGATGCATCATTCATCGTCTCAATTGTCAAGCTGATCTTGGTCCATATGGTACATAAGATAAGCGAGCCTGACGCTACTCGTGTTAGCGTAGGGATTTTTTTTTTCTCTTCATCTCCGTTTATATCTGGCATCCCCTAATCAAAGTATATGAGAGTCTATGGTTGGCCAGATTGACACGGGTACTGTATTTTCGATTTTCACTTGCACCAACATTTGCATCTCATTATCATTTTTTATTGTACAACACTCGAAAGGACACACAACAAGCATGAGGGGGACATTACAAACGGACATTCTGACGTTGATTTGATTATTAGTACATGCATGGGACAAAATTGACAGCTCCCCGTTTTCATCGTTTTTTCTTCATCATTGTTTTTCTCATTTCTTTCTTTTTACGTTTCGCGCTGGACAACTGGACTATTTGTTGAGGTAATAGTAATGGATTTGAATACTCTTTTTCTCGATATAGAGTAAATGGGTATATGGTGGAGGAATTACACCTAGGAGAGCGTGAATAGTGTGCACATGCAAAAAAAATAAAATATTTGCCTGCTCGCTTGTCTATTATAATCTGAGCTAAGTGCTTTGATCTACTCTGGCCTGTATTGAATGTAGCCGAGGGCAGAGTTCAAGCTGTAAATTATCAAAGCTAATCGAAATCAAATGGGTATCAAATGTTGCGGTATATAGAGCGAAACCGTGCGCACACATTCTTAGAACACAAACAGCTTCGATCCACGTCTATCCATTCAGGTATAAAATCGCCTCTCTCATGCGGCAGTAATAGCCAACCTCGGCCTCATTCCCCGTTGAACCCCGCGTTCCATATCCTCTGTCTCAACCGCACACCGTCTTAGCAGCTCCAACTGCGCCGACAGATCCTGCACCCCCGGTAAGGCAGGCAGCGCTTCTCCTCTCTTCGAACACATTATCATGCGCAAATGATTCCTTAGCATCACCGCATCCCTCACCAAGTCACCCTCTAGAAATTCCTTGGCAACCGCATCGCACTTAGCTGTGATCCCCAGCTCGAAGGACCGCAGGCCCCGAACGCAGAGCAGCGGCGCAACCCAGGGTTCGGAGATCGAGAGACGGAGTCTGTTTCCACCGATTACGCCTCCTGCCCCTCCTGCTGCTGCTCCATTACCCGCGGCGGCAGGGGCACCAGCAGGAGTACCTGCAAACGACCCCAGATCGACAATGAGCGCCAATTCCTCCAGCCCGCTCAAGGCAGCAACCCTGTTCCAAAACAATGCCCAGAGCCGATCATTATGCGTATGCGAGTAGATCGAGCTCTTATGTTCCTCCCCCGCCATGGGCTGCCAAACGGGCATCCATTGAATGGTCAGTTTTTTTACTGCGCGGAGGTGGTGCGGGGAAATTGACAGGCTGAAGGCGATGAAGGTCGTCAGGTCGTCGACGTCGAAAACGGAGTTCTTGTAGAGGATCGAGGACGCTTCGGCGTAGATGGCGCGACAGGTGCGGATGAGGGCGGTCGAGGAGTTGCTTAGCTGCGATGGGAGGGAGGGGTGAGTGTGTGGGTAGAGCATGCTGTTGCTAGTGGCACCATTACTGCTGGCGCTGTCTGCAGGTGAAGAAACAGCAGCAGCTAGGTCGTTGGCTCGCCAGCGTGCGGGGGTGACGGGGCAACAGCGGCGGTTTTTATCGAGGGATGAAGTGGTGTTGTTGCAGCGGACGTGCCGGATTTTGTCTTTGACCTGGACGAGGTGAACGACTTGGTCGCCAAAGGCATATTCATAAATCATAAGGCGGATCTCAAGAGGTAGTTCTGTGAGGAGGGCGCATGTTGATTGCGGGTTCATCGAGCGGGCGTAGGGATCGATGGGAAGTGAAGGTGTAGATGAAGCGTTGCTGTCGAGGGATAGCGAGAGTGGCGCGCATATCTTGCGGGCTTGGATGAGGTCGCGGACGCTCTCTTTCCATCGATGACCTGTTGAGTAGTAGTGGAAGATGGAGTAGGGGTCCCGGAGGATCCAGGCGTCGAAATGGCGCATTCTGACAACAGCAAAAGTGAGTCTATGGATCTAAGTCTATAAGGTGGATCTCGAAATCGGAAGATCTTGACGATAAAAGAGGGGACGAGATGAGTACGTATAAAGATTGATCTGCGAGCAGCAGCAAATGTCAAGAGGCAAGTGAATTGAGTCAGCTCCGCTCCCCTTATTATATACGCCGGACAGCCAACATGCCACCCAAGGCCAGATAAAAAGACGCCAGCTCCACCCACCCAAGAACCCAGGTCCAACCCCAAGGCAGCGCTGAGTGTCAAAGAGTGAAAATGAGGCTTCAGGGACACTCTCCTCCTACACTAAGCCCCATTCGTCAATTGCCTTCAGCCACCAAACCCTTTTGTGTCCTTTATCCGGGGAAGCTTTTTCATGATCTGCTTTTTTCATTGGCTTGCCGGCCAACCCCGGAGCCCATTGACCGCTGTGATTCGGGAGTTTTCGGTATGGAGCACAGAAAATGACGTTTGGCTGCATGTGGCTACGGGCAGTGGTGCCAATGATCGACCGGCCGATGGGGCGGAAGGCTGGCTTCTAGTCTGCTTTAGGCCTAGTTCAGGCTGGAGGGAGGCACGGGCGCGGACGACTTAGCTCCGGCTAGAACTCTGGCTAGACTGTTACTGGCATAATGCAGTGGAGCTAAGCTCTTGATGGACGGAAAGTGCACTTCATTTGATGCATGGATGCTGACCACACCATTTATTTCCTTGGTTGTTGATGTATCTTGAGTACATATTTGGTTTCTTAATTCGAGTTAATTTTTCTATATCATAGAGTAAGTGCATTATTGTCATATCTATCATGTCACTCATAGACAACGATCCAAATATAGGAAGGGAGGTGTGTAAAGATGTGACTGAACCTTCCCCGGAGGACTGTCCTGCGAACAAGTCCCTTAAATCGCCACCTCGCTTCTCTTGAGCTGCGCGGCGTGCATTAGCTTGCTGCTCTCCGCCCCTCTTCACAATTCACTGCTTGCAGTGGCTGCACAGTGTCCTGGCGCTCTTCATGGCGCTCACGTCTGGATAAGCTGATGGAGCACTCAATGCTGACTGTTCAAATTCAGAGCCTGAACCCACTTCTCATTATTATAGCGTTAATCACCCCCTCGCGTTCTCCTCACCGTCAGCTGCATCGGCTTGTGCCGGCGTGGATTCGCGCGCCAGTGCCACATAGAGTGCACTGCAGAGGATCAAGGCGGATCCGATCCAGCTGACTGCCGATAACGTACTGCCCCAGACAGTATTGTCATAAAACAGGGCAAAGAGCATCTGTGTGTAAAGCATGGCCGTGGCTTTGGTTCCGGATGAAGAGCGGGCACCGGTGTCCGCCTCTGGCTTTGAGACCTGTTCTTCCTGGTTGGAATGCTGGCTCGGCGTCCTGAATAATTGGTGATTCGAAGACTTTTTCCGATCTCGCGGCGGGGGTGGCACATATGCCAACCCGGCAGTTAACAGAAATTGCAGCAGAAACCCACAGACACCGAGTGCAGTGAGCAAAGTCCATTCCAAAAGTGTCCCTGGCAAATCTAATGATATAGAAGGGATAACTATGATTGCAATGACAGAAACCACTGTGGTGAACAAGGAGAAGTATGTAACTGAAACTAGTGGATGGCAGCGCTGTCCGATCATTCGGATCGATGTATATGCGGAGGACGCCCCGAGGACCCCGATCATTGCCATTATAATGGCCATCATGCGGTGGTTTTGGTCTGCATCCCCGGGGTTTTCTCTCTCTGCTTCAATCGAATCCGTTCCATCCCCAGCATCGGTTCGCAAAAAGGCAAAGGGCCGTGCGATCAAGATGACACCTATCAACGAGACAAATCCAGCAAATTGTTGCTTACGAGTGAAGATCTCGCTGGGGAGGAAGATCGAACAAGCGTAGCAGCTCAGAATCGGGGCGAGGAAAGTCAAAACAGTCGCTTCAGAGAGAGGCAAGTATTGGACAGAGTAATAGAGTCCGTACACGCCCCAGAAACCACCAGCTGCGCGGAAAATGAGGAGAGGGAGGACGGAGCGGTTTCCGAATGGTTGTGGTACTTTAGCATACCACATGTAGAGGTAGCTCGCTACGACAGTGATTGACATACGGGCGAATAGAATCTGCAAGTGTCAAACTCCTTGGAAACAAAACTGACGTCCGATGGTCTACGTTCCACAGCAGAGACGTACCTGAAAGGGCTGAAAACCTTCTCCGTTCCTCCCCTTTAACTCTAGCACCTGGGTCATAACGTTCATAGATGCTCCGAAGAACTGGGATAACATCACGAGAATCATCCCCTTACCCTGGAGCCAGAAATCCGTTGCGGTGCCCCAAGCCTTCTCTTTCCATCGGGTCGAAGGTGTTGACGGAGGAGGTAAGTTCAGAAGTATAGGCGATGGCGACCTCCGATCGTTAGCTGCCTGCAGCAGCGGCGTCCGTTCTCCATTTTCAAGATCCTGGAAGCCATTCCCGAGCACAGCCGGCGATAGAGACCGGCAGTCGCCTAGGTCAGGCGAAACAGATGTCGGTGTCGGCATCAACACGATGCTTTTAGGATAGGCAGAAAACAAGAGAAATTGTATGAGGGAGATAAGACGAATGAGTATTCTAATGAGAAAAGTGCCTGCTTCTGCAGCGTAGCTTCGAGAAAGTAAGACGTATAATAGGTGATCACTAGTGTAGGTAAAATACAATGAGCCGTTGGTTCGTGACTCGGTCAAAAGTTGGGGTCATATGAATAGAAGCCCCTCGGAAAACAAATAATCATAGAAGGTAATGATAGGCCAGCCCCTCCCTTCTCTGCGGTCTGAATAAAGGCAAGGCAAACGATGAGGGAGAAAAAAAAATGATTGAGCGTGACTTTGGCTCTGCGGCTAAAAGAAACTAATCAACTGGTGGACACTGAGGGGTTCGGCCTGATCTCCGGTTTGCGGAGACTCCAAGAACAGTCCTTACCAAGACTCTCAACTTTACCAGGATCCGAGATGAATCGATATTATGATTATCATCTTGCAGATCCTAGCTCTGCTCTTGTGAGTTTCGTAGTACGTACATAGTAGGTGCTCCTCTTTTTACCACAGCAGCAGCAAAAAATGAGTATGTAAAGAAAACTAGTAGCCTCCTGACAAGATGGGGACCCGTACAACGCAAAAATGGCATGAGGCTTCGTTTTTATGCTGGGCTCAGTTGGGCAGCTTGATGCTTTTCTACATTTTAGCGAGCATTATCTGCCGCTTTAGTAACACGAGTACAGCACTAAAAGACGCCCTGGCCCCCGAATATGCAACTTCAGAACGTCACTCAAACGAAAACAGAAAGGTAAGGTAATGATCTCGATACTATTCTTCATTCTCAAGAAGCTTTCTCAGTATATGTCACAGTGTTCTTCGCCAAACAGAGACAGGGAAAAGAGAATACTATCCAAACAATCAACTAAGACTCAAGATAGTTATGGGGCTTAGTAGCAGGTTAGGTATGAGCTTGCAACACCGACATCGGCTTCTGTACAATCGTCTACATAAAAGTGAAGGTATCACCGCCCTTCTCCCGCAACATATTCCCAACCCTCTTCGTCCCGACAATCCGTTCCAGCTTTAGTGCATCGTATTTGGAGAACAATGCGCGGACCCCTCCCTCAGCGGCTTCCACAATGCTGGCTTGATCTAGTCCCAGAAATCCCACGATCTCTCCCCAGAAGACAGGGTTGTCGGGGACACCGTACATGATGATCCGCTTGACACCGCGGAGTTGGTAGCGGCGAAAATGATGCATTCTCTCGGTATATAGAAGCACGGACTGTCGGCCGTTCATAAAGTGAGAACGTGTGCGGTTGATTTCTTTGGGTTCGGTGTATTCGGATATCGCGCCGAAGGAGACATTGGTAGTTTGCTGTGATGTGGCAAAATAGTTGCGGAGACGAACGAAATCTAGATATGAAGGGATGAAGATGAGTGTGCCGCCAGCGCTTGCCTTGTTCCGGCTAGTGGTAATGTTGCGGACGAGAGAAGATAAAATGGTGGTCGTAAACTGTTTAAACCGAGCATCTGGGTCTTTGGCTGGGGAAAGACAGTCGAAGCGGGAGAAGCTCTGTTTAACCGGGACAGGGAGTGGGAGTTCAGAGATTACTCCGTTGTACAAAGGGTTGAATTTAACCCTCCCAGATAAATTCTGCATCTGTGTCGAGAAGACAGAGTTGATTTCGGGAGTGATGAAGGAGGAGAGCATGATGAGTTGTCGGACATATCGCGCATTATTATCCAGGTACCAGGTTCGAACGCGGCTGAAATCACAGCCGTGCGCTTCTTTTGGCTGGAGATTGAGATGCTTTAGAATGTAGCTGATGTGGTCCCAGTTTTGCATGAGGAGTGCGTCGGCATGGTCAACAATAACCACTTCAATCGATGATAGAAAATCGTAGTCGCGTTTTTTAACACTGCCAATGTCAATATTATGAGCGTATTCGCTAGTAGCACTGAGGACTTACTCTGCCTGATCCATGATTGTTCGCAAGCCCAGTGGACTGGCAAGGATCAAATCTGAGGTATAGAACTGCGTAAAGAATTTGAGCGTCTTTCGTGTGAATTTGAGACCTAGTCGGAACATATCGTCATCATTTCCGCCGAATAGCTCGCGGAAATCCTCCGGCTTATTCTCCCAAGATGGGTCATTGGCAACAGAAAATGTGTCAATAAATCGTTTCTTGTTCTCTTGTTGCTCAGGTTGGAAAAATCGGGTTATCGCTTCGACTACCCGCACACAGGCCTGCTTTGTGGGTAAGAGGTAGAGTACTTTCGGTCTGGTGAAGCCCTGATCCCGGATTTCGAGGTCGGCATCCTGCTCTTTGGCCACACGAGTGTTGTTCTTAAGTACACGGTCCCTAGTTTTTAGTGCATGGTTAGTAGCGTGTACCGCCAACAGGTCTCGCATGTTGGCAGATTCTGATGTTGTCCGAGCGCCATATAAAACATCTTGGTAGTCGAAAATGTAAGGGGAGACCTGCTGCGCATTGCCACTAAGGCTTGGTATGCGCTCAGCAACAGAAGACTTGAGCTTTCTCTTGACCTGTAATCCGGTTAGCGCCAGCTACTGACAGTTGGATAAAGCACTGACCTTCACACTTGACAGGCTCTTTATCGCTCCTAACAAAGGCACGTCACTTTGACCAAAGTCGGGGACTGCGCGCCAAATTTTCAACCCACCGGGGAGCTCCTTTTTCATATTTTTCCACTTATTCTCAGATGCGGCCTTGATTTTCTGAGACAGTTCTTTTTCATTAGGACTTTGGAAGTGCGACTCAAATGGATCATTCTCTGTATCAAGTAAGAAACTGGCGGTAGAAACTGGACGATTGAACTCACCATTTCCTTCATCATCACTGTCCTCTTGTATATCAAGGTCCTGTTCCTCAAGCCCGCCTTCCTCGTCCGGCTCTTGCTGCTGTAGGTCGTCATCGAGGGATTGCACATCTTCTTCCTCCCCCATCGCTACAGCGTCACTCTGAGCTTCACGCAACACCTCATTGTCCCGATGACCCATTTTCCTCTTCTTGCGCGCCGGTACATGGTTGTCTGTTTTTGTTTGAAGCAGCTGGAGTAATTCAGTATACGGCTGCGCCGATTGTTGATCGTGTTGATCGCTATCGGACGATGCGTCATCGGCGGGCATTTCTTCTTGCGGTTCATCCTCGAATTGTTCCTCGATTTGGTCCTCTTCACCTGATGAGCTTTCAGACCTAGGTGGAACTGTCAGATAACGTGCAATGGTAAACAATTGTTAATTTTTCAGCTCACTCTACTTCATCAATGCGGGATGCTGAGAAGCCAGGGCCGCCCTTTCGTTTTATAGGACCCCCTTTACGTCCTTTCGGACCTCTGCCCCGAGGAGGGGCCATATTCTGTAAAAATATTTTTAAGGATGCTGTGCGCAAATCCAAGTGTGCCTGTCCAGAAGGCGGCCTCTTTTTTGCTGGATTTTCGGGGTTACTTATCTTATCTTAGCGCGAAATCCGGGCTGCGCACACACAATTTGAGCCTCGCAGAAGAACCTCCGCCGCCGAAGTCCAGCGGGCCGGAAGATTTGGGTCAAAGAGAAAACTCCACCCCCAGCACGGCGAAAGCAGAGGACGACAGTTTCAAGAAGGGCTTTATCTTTCACACCTGCTCCCTTTTGTCCCGCAACCATGGCTGAATCAGATTCTTTCTTGCACCTTGCCCGTCCCCTGGGCCCTGTCCTAGCGGGGTCTGCACCAACAACTGCTCCTTTGAACGTTGTCATCCAACCTCAGGTATGACTTCGCTGTGTGAAAATCTGGAGACTCAGGGGCTCAGACGCTGACTTAATGCTGTAGGCTCTTTTCTCGATCCTTGACCACTCCCTCCGCCGCAATGCTGATCAGGAACGTGTGATCGGAACACTTCTCGGAACCCGGTCTGAGGATGGCACTGAGGTGGAAATTCGCAGCACATTCGCTGTTGGGCACACGGAGACGACAGACCAAGTCGAGGTGGACATGGAGTACCAGAAGCAAATGCTTGCCTTGCACCTCAAGGCAAACCCTAGGGAGGTTCTCGTGGGTTGGTACGCCACCGCATCTGAGCTGAACACTTTCTCTGCCTTGATCCAAAATTTCTACAGTGGTCAGGGTGATGGCACATGGCCGCACCCCGCTGTCCACTTGACTGTTTCTACCGAAGCTGGAAAAGACATCGAAACCCGTGCCTACATTTCTGCCCCCGTCGGTGTGACAGCTGAGAGGGCCGCTGATAGCGCCGCCTTTATTCCCGTTCCCCACGAGATCCGGTACGGCGAGGCGGAGAAGAGTGGTTTGGAGACTGTCGCTGCGGCTAGGGATGCTGAAGATCGTTCGACCTCGCTTTTCACCGACATTGAGGCCCTTGAGCGTGCGGTCGAGGAGGTTCTCGGCATGATTGACCGCGTTTCTCGATATGTTGAGTCAGTCATGGACGAGGAGGCTCCTGCTTCTACGGCATTGGGCCAGTTCCTGCTCAATGCTCTCGCCTTAGCTCCGAAGGTTGAACCGGTCGATATTGAACGTGACTTGTACGTCTCCCTTCCCCGCTCCTTTGTCCCTGAACTAACGCAGCTAACTGTTTTCTAGTAACAACCACATTCAGGACGTCTTGGTGGTTTCTTACCTGGCCAACACCATTCGCACACAGATGGAGCTTTCTAACCGACTAGCGACTGCTCAGCTTACCCTGGGTGGTGAGTCGGGTAACGCAGAGCAAGGTGGCCAGCGCAACCAGCGAGGCAAAGGAGGCCGCGGGGGACAGCAGCGCACTCAAGAACGGAGTACTGAGGAGGCTCGCGCATAGGATGATTAGAATTCACTATGAAGATACCTTTTCAATTTTCCCTTTTAGCTGTTTTCGGAAAAATTTCCCCTCCCCACTTACTTTCACTATATTTCCTCTGCGATATGTGCCTAGGGGCTCTCGAAAAGTCTTCTATGCCGATTCTGTTCCCTTTAGATCCTGCATATACTTTGGGTTCTGTCCTCGCGCTACGGCTTTGATTGGGAGCAAGAGAACCAACTTTAAAACGACGAAAGGTGGGAAAACAACCGGAGGAACAACATGATAGAATTGAATGACCCAAAATGACCGCGGCGTATGGGAGTCAGTCTGGCCTTACACGAGGCTATGGGCTACAAAAAAAAATGAAAGGAATGCTGTACATGGGTGACTGAATCAATTATTTGGGTACGCTGATAATGAGCAATGATTTGTTTCATGCTGCAGGTAGTCTTTACTAATGGTGGCCACTAAGACTTGGTATACGTACTAGGTATATCATTATTTTATTACAATGCCTAACCATGAATCGATTTGTAGCATCCAATATAACACCCAACGCCTCCAATGCAGAGAGTACTTAAGTAGTTCATAATGTAAGTGGATATCAAACTCCCGTTGCCAACGCCACAAATCAGATGTAAATGAAACAAATCAAGAGAAGAAAGACCAAAGCTCATAGCTAATTAGGCTTCTTCTTCTTCTTAGTCGTGGTCGTATCTTCGGTCGCATCTGAATCCCGTCTGGCACCCCTCTTCCCTTTGCCCTTCGATTTCTTTCCGTCTGCAACACTCTCTCCGATATCCTCAAGACCCTTCTTCCCAGCATCCTTCAGGTTCCCAACCTGGTCATCATTTTGATCGAACTGCTTCCGAGCCTCTTTCAGCTCGCGCTCCATGCGTAAAAGTTCCTGTACACGACCTAGTTTGTTCGCATCCCGACGTAGCGCGAACCGGAAATCATCAACTTTAATCTTTTGTCGACGCGAGTAGTTTGCGTGTTGTGCGGCACCGTGGCACATCTCTAGCACGAAGTCGGTAACAATCTCATCGAGCACACGGACAGTTTCGGGGAGTGGCTCCGAGGGAAACGAAGGATGGGGAGCCGGATCACCATATGCAAGGAGTAGAAGGCGTACTGAAAACACACCTCTGTTAGCATGGGAGTTCTAGGACGAGTTTCTTCAAGTGCGAGATAAGACGAGAGGACTAACATTCGGAAGGGAAGTTCATCTGCCCCTTGTGCCTGGCGGCACGGGCTCTGGGTTCGGCCATCTTCCTTTTTTCTTTGGAGCTTTTTACCGGGTTGGGTGTATTCTCTGTCCCACAATTGTTGCTAATAGCGTTGGGTTTAAATGCGGGTTGATATGCCCGGGTGCGAATTAGCGCAGTGTCTTGAGGGTTGAACGGCCAAGCTGGAGCGAGTTCACTTGGCACATTGCCAGGGTCAAGGGAGCGAGTAGGGCCTGCAGAGACCCTGGATTGCTGCTGCGACTGAACAGCACCAGAACACGGCGAGGAGGGCCTTGTGGTTGGGGTTAATGTAGATGTTGGCGTTGGGTCTGTAGAAGCATCGGCGGGCTGAACGGCGCGCCCCCGGCGGTGAGCATAGTTGGCGACGGGCATGGCGGCAGAACGCTTGTCCTGTTGCGGGACAACCTGTTCTTGAGCTATCTAGTCACCAGAACCTCTTCGACGTTTCACTTGCTGTAACTCGCTTGTTCGATCCTGCTATTTGGATCCTGATATATCTCGAGACGTCTTTGATCTACCTGGAAGCTTGAGAAATTCCGTCTCGGGCCGTCAAGATGGTAAGTGATAACAATGAAATCACGAAAGCTGGATGGCTAGGGAGTTGGCTATGAAAAGTGAGGATATATCTCTGGGGACCTTTGCTAATTGGTTACGTAGTCGGCTTTATTCAACTTCCAGTCGCTTCTCCTCGTTTTTTTACTTATAATCTGTACGAGCGCGTACGCTCATTCCATCATGCCGGGGATTATGGACCGTAATCAGAATGGGTAAGGTCACTCGCTGCAAGACCATTCAAAATGGCCATTAACTGAGAGGAAACAGTTTCTTCGGCATCTTTTGGAAATGCGCGCGGATAGGAGAACGGTTGAGTCCGTATGTCAGTATATGTTGCGTCCTGATGGCTGTGAGTCTTCAATCCCCCCCGCTTTCAAGGGGCAAACCGACAGTGATGTTAATAAGGTGGTATGGCAGGTCTCCATTTTCATCGGCGGTTGAATGGTATGAATGATACGTATTTAATGACTCTAGAGAATGAACCCTTTCAAGCAAGCCGGCGTTTTGTTAATGAGGGCGTTGTATGATAAAGTATTCCGAATATATATCATTATTATACAGAAATGGTAATTTACAATAGCAACTATACACATGTGTATCTGTTCTATATCCCGATGCTCCATTGACTCCTATTCAAGGTGTTGAAAATCGATTGTCCACGCTAAAGAGGCAAAGCACAACACAACTTATGATCCGATGTAGACAGGGATAAAAAGTAAAAGAGAAAGATGGCAGGTCATGTTTTCGCCTTCATACTGTCCTTCAATCTTTGCAGACCTTGATCAAGCAAAGACACGCTATCTGGCTCTTTCGTAGCTGCCTGACTGGATGGCTCAACTCCAGAATCTGAATCGGGTCCCTGGTCTAACTCCTCGACGGCAGCCCAAAGCCGTTCTGGATCTCGCAGAAAACGCAGAGAATTGTGTGTATATTTATCCGGTGTAAAGCCTTCGAGTTCCATCTGCTTGATTGCTTGCGCGAGCGCGGGAACGTTTTGGGAGTTGGCATGGTTGTTGATGATCATGTTCCAAGTGTCGATTAGACAGGGTACTCCGTGCTTGCCCATCATTGCCTTCACTTTATCAGCAGCATGGGGTTGCCTGTTGAACACAAAGCAACTCATCAGGATATTCCAGGTTTGGGAACTTGGCGGTGCATGCTCGACTTCGATCCGCGCAATTTTCTTGGTGATATGGGCGTCCTTGGGAACAGAACTTAGCATGTCTTCAACTAGACGTACTGCAGGTCGCAGCCCTCGAGGGTCATTTCGGAACGCTACTAAAAATTCATTATATGTGTGATCGGTTGCTGCGAGCGGAGCGATCGTGCCATGGCCCTCCAACACGAGTTGTCGAAAACGCGAGTAAACATGTTCCACGTTCACAATGCTCTTCACACACCGAAGATATGTTGAAATGACAATATATAAAGCAACAACGGACGGCGGGGAATCGCCGCTGCCGCTCGGGGGGGTATAGTGATAAGGAACGACAGAGAGCTCTTTTAGTGGGGTGATATCATGCAATCGATTATACATGGCCAGCATGGAGTAGAAGAAGGCATTGGGATCATCACTGAAGTCGTTTTCTTTGATCATGGAAAGGAAATGCGCATGGAGAACCTTGCTCATGATCCAAGGGTTGCGGTGTAGTTCCTCCTTGACTTGGATCTCTTGCAGCAAAGCTTCGAGGCGTTGGCTATCGCCCGCGCCAACAGCATTTGTGAGTAAGGTTAGGTAGGTATAAGAGTCGGGTTTCAGCCCTTGAGCTTGCATGTAATTTAATATGTCCTGCCCGAGCTGAGAGTCACCAGTTTTATACGCATTCGAGAGAACAACGTTCATCAGGTCGCGAGTGGGCTGAACTCCCAGCTCAAGGAGCTTCGGAAGTATGCGAAAATTGCGCTCGCTTCCAGCGCCCACAACGGAGTCAAGCGTGAGTAGCTTGCAGCAATGGCGAAGAACCGCTTCTGAGTCCATAGAAAATTCCGGATTTTCCATAGTTTGAACCATTCGAATGGCTTCAATAGCACTGTCGACGTCACCAAGTTCCGTAAATCGCTTCACAAAACATAGAAGTGTTTCGGGTGTCAGAACCATCTTTTCCTTGCGCGCGACGGACCAAGCGTAGTATACGGCATTGCGCTCCGAATTTTCGACGTAAATTCGAACCGCCTTTTGGGGTAGATGATGGCTGGGCCAGTTGTCCGGATGCAAGCAACTTGTGATAAGTGACTGATCCACAACATCAGGATACAGCTTTAACAGAAATCGAATACAGTCAGTCACAAATATAAGTTTCGGTTTGTCGGTATCTTGACAAGTGATCCGTAAAAAGTCTGGCACAAGCTCGGGCGAGTGATATAACAACCACAGCGACAAGCGCTGCCAGTGAAAAGGTTTCTCGTGCCTCAACAGCGATGTCCATTGGTTGCGGAAAGCATTGTCGGGGTCTGCTTTTAATTTTTCGAATAGAGTATTATCCGCTTCATTGAATTCCAGTGGGATTCGCAAGCTCTTCTGAAGCAACCTTGCTGCGAATATCTTGTCCCGGGTAGCCCTCCATATATGGATCTTTCTGGGATTGACGTTCAACGGTCTCGATCCAATTTCCATATCCTCCACTGTCTTCCTACTCGAACCTTTGGCGCCTTTCTGCATAGGCCCATCTCCAGAATAGCGAGCATTTGGTACCCGGCTATGCAGTACATCGCGGTCCGGAGATAACGGGGATCGAGCTGGGAGTTTTCCAGCTTCTCTATGCACATCTGACACCACTGTTTCCCTGCTGGCTTCCCTGTTGGTGTCCGTAATCGAGCCGGCAACAAAGCCATCTGAAGAAACGGAGCCTTGGCCAGTCGAAATCCCTAAACCATCGTAAACTTCGTCCGCAACCACGGTATTCGATTTCGAAACATTTTCATTAAGCCTTCTTGTTCCTATGGACCTCCGTCGCTGAAAGTCGATCGCGCGGTGCCTCTGTGCCGCAAAACAAGAGGGTGGCCTAGTGCGGAGGCGAAAGAGCGGCAGGCGATGCGGACAAAATGACATTCAGAATCGCTTGCTCGGATACATTGATCTGTCTGTGACTTGGATTGGCAGGGTTTCTTGTGGAGGCGACGGTAACGGCGTACAGAACGGGATGTTGGTATTATCATGGCTGTAGTGGCTGCGTTCCCCGAGGCCAGGAAATTTTGCCGGAAACTCTGGCCGGTGGGTCCGGCGGTGGCTAGTACATGAACATCGAGCAGCCCGCATCTTCAAGAACACGGCAAGTTCCACAAAAGTCAGACTCCTTCGAATTCATAATCACATTACACTGTCAGACCAAATCCCGCAACCAGAGCCAACAATAAATTCATCCGCCGCCGCCTACCTACCGATATGTCCTCCAACCATGCATCTCTCGATGCTGCCGCAACGGATCGAAAAGCTCGTCTGGCGAAACTTGCAGCGCTTAAGCGGAAGCAGCCAGAGCCCGATACGGAGCTCGAAACCGCCGAACAGGAGAATGAGCCTCGAAATGAACTTTCCGACGTTACAAAGAAGTATCTCTCTGGTCGGAACTACGACGCGGAAACTCGTGGAGTGAAGCTGGGGTTTGACCAAACACCGACCGACGGACAAATCACTCTTGAATCACAGGCAGAGGAAATCGCAAAGGATATCGCAGAGCAAGCTAAGAAGGATGAAGATGCGGATCAGCCAATCGACCTTTTCAAGCTGCAACCCAAGAAGCCCAACTGGGATTTAAAGCGAGATCTGGACGAAAAAATGAAGGTCTTGAATGTGAGGACGCAGAATGCAATCGCAAAGCTTGTGAAACAACGAATAGAGGATGCCCAACGTACGGCCAAAGCGAAGGGCGCAGGTTCCAATGGGAATAACCAAGCAGAGGTTGTTGGTATCGAGGGAGATATGCTTGTGGAGGGCATCCATGTTCGTGAGCAGGAGGATGAGAAGGAAGACGAGGATGAACTGGCATGATTTTGATACCCATATGATCGTGTGCGAGGGCTCCGGCTTTGATCACGATCTCTTGCATATTGTTTATAGGCGCTCACTTTTGGGGTTTAGGCATTGAAACGGCGTTGAAGGTGTTAATTACGATGACATAAAAATTTGATATCGAATACACATATTAATATCAAAAAAGACTAGTATCTATACATTTTCCTCCTGGATTCCGTGGTCCACACCAAACACCTTTGCTACATTAGCGGCCCATATTCATGGCTTGAGTCAAAGCAATTCGTTTGCTATAGGGACTGAGACTTCGCTCGCGCCGTAGTGGCGGGGCACGATTCCTCTCATCTGGTCTTCGTTCATGGTGGTATGTGTTGGGTTGGTTCATCGAAGATGACTGCTTTGCATAACCTTGGTCGAGGTCGGTCTCCCCATTCATAGACCGTCTCCCCCTTGTGCCTCGGCTTTTACTCATGTCACGACTGCGACTTCTCTCTCTGCGACTTCCATCACGCGAAAGGCCGCGAGTCCGACCTCGTTCCTTCGGACTCGATTCGCGACGCCTTCGCCGAATGTTTCTTCCCGGGGAACGTGTGTGCGATCTCTCTCTGGATGAATTCGACGAAGCCGAGTATCCAGAAGATGAATTGCTATGTCGCCTCTTTCTTGACCACGACTGGGGCTCTCGTGATTTCGACCCCGTTTCTCCACTTCTCTCGCCGTACCGTTCACGTCGAGGCGACGGTGAGTGTGAGCGATTTGTAGAGATCGTAGACACGGAGCTCGCAGAATGTGTTGATATTGAACGCGTCCGCTTTGAAGCCTGACCATGGTTGTCCGGAGGGTCTAATTCATCAAGATCTCTTTTACGGCCGCGTTCTTGCTCACGTTGCGCTAGTAGAGCGTCTGCAGTACCCTCCCTGAATTTACTGTGAGAAAATATTCCAATTGCGGTATCGCCTACATAATCAAGAGTTTATGACGGACTTACGTGCGCTTGGCATCTTCTGTGACATCCGTCGTAAGCTGCGGGAGTAGTTTTGGGTTTTGTAGTTGTTGAGTGCGGGACGGACGAGCCATATAGGGTCGCTCTTGAGCGGTGGCCTTGCATTCATAACTATAGTGACGTAAATAGTAGGTCAGAATATCTGGTAGAAAGAGCTGGAGCTAAACACATATCTCGTTTCAAGCATTTCTGGCAGAGGGTAGAAGCTGTCGCCTTTGTAGGGCCCCTCATGCCGGGGGCATTTCGATAACGATTCATTTTGCGCGAATTATGAAGATGTGCGTAAAGACGAAACGAATAGAATAGATCCAGCGCAATTAGCTGACGAGAACCTAGAGAATACAACGAGCATAGATTCTTTGCTTCTTCGCGGCTGCCCAGGTAGATACGCTGTGGAGGTCGAAGCCAAGCGCGCGGCTAACCCAATCCCGCGGCCCACGAAAGTCTGACAAGCGAAAGTCCGCGCCCGATCCTCCATCTGGCTTCCCTTTGTCTGTTCGTCGACCTCGCTCTTCCTGCCAGCCGAGACGACAAAAAAAGCAGCTCCACCCACAGCTGTTATATCTGAAATACCGAGGTGTCGATTTGCTTTATTGGAAGTAGAGTTGTCGTGGCCAACGACACTCGGTTTCCTGAAGCTTTTTCTACCTGAACGGGAACCTAGACCTAGCTCCCCTCTTGAACTAGGAATACTGGCAAAAAGTCATGACAAAATCTCTCTGACAGCCGTGTAAGTTTACCCTTTTTCATGCGCGCTTTGCTTCGTTGCGCTGCCCCGCATTGGCCCTCCTTTTCCACTACAACATGCAGGCATGAATTGTGGTCTGACCTCTTACAGCTTTCCTTATGGCGAACTACGTTGTCTCAAGATATGTCGTCTTTTCTTTTTGGCTTGTGTGAAGTGGGATCTCTTAGTGGCTTTTTCTCCTTTCGAATTTCGGTTTCGCCGTGAAACTCCGCAAGGCGTTGACTCGCTTGTACGATTTTACCGCGTCGGGTTTCGCCCTATACAATTCACCCGTACCTGTTCGACAATCACACTTCGAGAATAATTGTTCAAGGACCCCTTCGAAACATTTAACAGAGGTGTTTCCGTGATTATGACGTCGCAACCGTCTCCAAGAGACGGACACCGTCTGTCGTTTGCAAAGGTATGCCCAATGCGTCTTGATTTGAACCTGTAGTTCCCTTCTGACAACAGTACCAGATTGCTGCTTTGCCTCCACCATTGAAATCGGAAACATCACAACCCTCAGATGAGAAAGACGATTCTATGTCTCATGATGAACCCTCATTTTCCGAACCACAAAACCCCGTCGGTGATTTACCCAATCATGAGAGCCCAGATTCCGTCGCTTCCAGGGCTGACGCCGTCGACCGAGATATTGACGGATTGTCGAAAACCGTCCATGCTACCAATATTTCGGAGAAGAAGAACCAGGGGAATACCGGGTTCTCTATAGAGAGCCAAGGGAATGGGCCTCTGAGGCGGGAAGATTCATTCGAAGATGATCGAACTCATCTGTCAAACTCCTCAACTAAGCCAACAAGTTTCGATTCAAAAAGTATGGCATCCGTTACGACTTTTGCAATGGACGAAAAAGATTCTCTGCGCCCCGATGACAGCGCCAGCGTTCAAGCCATAGATGAGGAAGAGTCACTCTCTGGCCATGCATCAGGTGCACCGAATTCATTAACTGGATCAGAATCTGGGGCTCGTTTTCGAGACGTCCAACGACGAATGCCTTCCCACAATACAATCTCTGTCTTCAACGATGGTTCACAACGAACGAATGGCCCGACTGGAACCAACTCCCTGGCCAACAACTTTGTTGTTTCTAATCCCAATGCTTTCCCTGGTCAGCTCATACACGGGTTCCCATCTGAACCCGACGAGAAGCTGCTTGAAGCTATGAAGTCTCCTAAGGACCGTCTTCTGATTCTTCAACTGGAAGAAAAGGTCAGGAGTTTTATTCAGAACTCCAAGTAAGTTAATAATCAAATTTACATAACTGGCCAGTCGGTCTCTCCGTCTAACATCTTTATAAGGGAACAATCTTTGGAATTGCCCCCTTCTAACGCCTTCGGCCGGCTCCTTGCACACAAGTTAGGTGATTACTATCACCTTACCCACTTTGTAGACAATAATGTCACATCGGTCCGACTCCATCGGACTCCTTTCTGTCGACTGTGAGTGCATATCTCCGTCTTTGTTCAATCAACGATTACTGTTTCTTGGCTTTCGTTTATTGCAATGATGATTTGAACTTTTTGCTAATGAACTCAGACCTACCCCACTGTCTCTCATACATGCTACCAGCAACGAGACTCCGCCGCCGGCAGTGCCTGCTATGAAGATCATGCGACGTACGGATGGGGAGCGTCCTTCCACAGAAGGTAGTATAGCAGCAAGCTCCTCCGCTCCTTCGAAAGCTACGTCAGAAGCGGGTGATAGTGGTAACGATGCAGAGCGCGGGGGCTCCTCTGCTAAAGATAGATTGACTCTCACTAGGGAGGAACGTGAAGCAAAATACCAAGAAGCCAGAGAGCGGATATTCCGTGATTTCTCAGAGTCAAAAACTCCAGAAACGACCGGGGAATCTAATGCGAACGTGTCCAGATCAAGCTCTACTAGCGGACGCAAGAAGGCACATAGGCAAAAAACGCCTCACGATGACAGCTTCGAAGCACGATCTCAGTTCAACGCATATTATCCTGGAATGCACTCTACCAACGGATCTGTGCCTTACAACATGGGCATGCAGGATCCTTCATTTCCCAACCAGCCATACATGGTAGGACCCGGTGTAGTCCCCTCCAATGTGGGATATATGTCCAACCAAAATAGTGTCATGTATCCGGGGCAGGTGAACATGAACACTGCACCGCATTGTCCAATTCCTGTATCTCCGCAAATGAGTGCAACGGGACCCTGGCAAAACGGACCAACTTCGCAACATATGCCCTACCCCGGGTATTCCATCAATCAATCACCCGCAATGTCTTCGGCCAAACCTGCTGCTGCAATGGGTAACTATCCTGTTTCTAATAATGCGCAGTTCCAGGCCACTCCTGCAGCCTGGTCGTCTCCCCCGTACCAAGCGGCGTATCCGCAACCTTCCCATCGGAATCAAGCTCCAATTCCCTGGTCAAACTATCAAGCACAACCGCTCAGTGCAACTCCTTATCCATACACGCAATACCCAGGCCAGCCGCTGAATACTGGGTTACCGGCCCACGCGGCTTCTCACCCTTTGCAGGCCAACTTCAGCAGATCTCCGTTCAATCCTCAAACTCGTTCCTTCGTTCCTGGTGGTGCTACCAGCTTGGGTCGACCTCCCAACAATGTCCCACCCAGCATGGGCCCATATTCAACCATGCAGGCAAACTTCCAACCCCAGTGGAACCAGGAACAAATTGGCGGAAACTTGTCTCGCGGAACGATACCGGGAGGTAGAGATTCGATCGCAAAATTTGGGACCCCTGCGCATCTTCCTCCAAAACCGCCACCATCCGAAGTCCCATCCGATTTTGAGTTGAAACACCGGAATGCCAACCCGGCGAGCAACTCGTACCCGAACAACACGGTACCACCATCCCAGAACGGCCCGTTGGTTGTTTCAGGAGGTACTGGCGTGCCACGGCCGAATCAATAACGGCCGCCTAGCTAGGTGCTGCCGTTTCTGCCACCTATAACAGTACCTGGGTACTATAGCGGTTGGTGATAGCTATTCGTTCTTCACTCGTTGTGGTAAATAGATAACCTTTCGGCGGACAATTTGTGAAGGACGTCAGACTGGACAATAAACAAAATGGACAACGACTTGACGATGCGAAGGTGGATATAATAATACGTACCGGACGTGACACAATAAAGCTTAGAACCGCCCATTGTTAGTTGAGGAGCTTGCGGAGCGGAAACGACTCGATGGGTGTCCTTAGACAAAAAAAAAAACAACTTATTGCAATTCTCTCTTTCTCCAGCAGCAAAAAAGTAAGCCTGCTACATTCTGAACTCAGTCGCTCAACAAAATGAAATAAAATAAAATAAAATAACCTCAGAGCTTGGAGAGGGAGCTGAATGCTTAAAGCAAACGGTGTCACCAGTTATTTGTACAGAAGAGTGATTGTAATGAAGAAATTGTAGGACGTAGAATACATATGATGCTAACTAAGATACAGGATAACCAGTCGATGCCCACTAGGTTCTCTCTCTATTTCCTCTCGAGTCCATTCTCGACCTCCACCTCGGCCTTATCGTTAATTCCCTCCGTCGCCTTTGCTTTTCCACGCTCGTTGCCCCCATCAAGCTTTACCCGAGAGATCGCTCTTTCCAACGCCTCAACCCCATCTTTGCGAAACCGCGTCACCTTCCGCACATTCATAAGCGTGAGCTCATTCAGCGTCTCAAGTCCCTGGTCACGTCGTCTTGCGACAGCCTTTGCCGTAATCGCAAACCGCATGTCTTTTGGTCCATCCACAAGCTCCAAAATCGCACTGGGTGCCTGATCATCCTTCTTCGGCTCAACTCGCAAAACTCTGGTGTACCCGCCGGGACGGTCGGCATAGCGCTCACGGAGTGGCCCGAATAATTTGGGAAGGATTTCGTGGGGAGTCTGTTTTTGATTCGGTCAATTGTGATGTTCTTTTCTCAGGATGGGTATAAAAGTGCTGGCTTTTCAATGCCACCAACTTTTACTTTTTTGTGTGAACGGAAAGCATACGTAGAATGTAGAAAGGGCAGTCCTCCGGCTTGTTTCGGTATTCTTCTTGCCCAGGGTGATCAGCTTCTCAGCTAGTCTTTGGGCCTCCTTTGCCTTGGCCCATGTTGTTGTTATCGATTCGTGTTTAAAGAGAGAGGTGACTAAGTTTCTGAGAAGAGCTTGTCTGTGAGAGGATTTCCGACTTAGGTGTCGGTATTTGGTTGCACCTCCGGCCATGGTGGAGGTTCAGATTGTCACTTGGAGAATAAATCGGACTTTCGACTGGGTTTCGGCCCGGGTTGGCGGAAAATGAACGGGACGAAAGTTCAACCTGATAAGTAGAAGTCGTCCCGATGGGATTGAAACACAGAGACGCCGGTGAGTAGATAGCGGGAGGGTTGAAGCGTGATGTTGTCGTCTGTTCAAGATTATTGCTGGGCCGCAGTGAAGTCGTCGGAAGGAATTCAATTTCTGCTCCACAGCCAATCGGAATGCGGCGAGCATCGTACCTGCCCGGTGCGCAGAACTTGCTCCAACAATCCCCAACTTCCAACCTTTATCGACAAATCAGTATACTGTTTTTGTGATATATTTGCCGCGTCTTTGGTTGCAACTATACTCGACGTGACTATATCCGATAGCCAAACGCAAACCGTTCCGTCCTTCCCTTGCGCTGTGCGATCACCTTTTGAAGCCCAAGGCCGGTATTCAATTGACCCTGCAGACTCCATACATCACCAATTACGAAACTCATAAATCCCTTTGATCATGGGCTTCTTCACTGGATTTGTATGTCTCACGCTCCTTCAATAATAAGGAGGCTTCCCTTTGTATAAACCAAACACAGGCCTATTAGCTAACAAATGTGATGGGGAAAAAGTTCAGCGGCTTTGCCCTCACAACATCAGTCCTATACATTACGATCCAAGTCCACCGTTCAACACGTCTCGAACAAAAGTCCGCTATCCGCGGCCAAACGAAGACGATTGATTGGTTAGCTTCTTCTCGAGGCGCATACGACCGCCGTTTACTTCCAAAGGATGATGAGGATATTACGTCTAGAGAAAGGGCATTGGCAGCTTCGAAGTCGCCAATGAAAGATCAGCTGAAACATCAGTGGAATGAGGAGGTGCGGTTGTTGGCGAGGAAGGCTTATGAGACCAGGTGGGAGGACGTGCGGGATGCAGCTGCGGAGGGCTGGAGAGGTGTTAGGAGCTTTGTCAAGAGGGAGTGACTATGATTCCTTTTTTTATCGCACGGGTACTTCCTGTGATTGTTAGAAACATATGTGGTGGACTTCGTGGTGAGTATGAAATTTAGATTCTGATACCCCCGGTTTGTATGCTTAGCGTTATCGGTTTGTCTTGTATGTGTACAATAGAATACAGTTGTGGTCATTGGTGGCCTATGAGTGAAATATTATCTGTTTGAAGCTTGCTTCAAACAACCTTCCCAAACAAGGACGTTGTTACGTTATCCTTGGTTTAGAGTTTGGTATATGTACCATTCGAGTAACTTGACATGGCATCAAAAACAAGGTGACCCGTCCGGCGGGATATGCTGGTGTTTTGGCGAAATCTGCGCCGAGCGTTTGCTGATAGGTACCCCAGTTTATCGCGTGGTTTGGAATATCGCATGCACATATAGTGCATAATTGAGTCGTCCCAATCCGGCAAGTTAGATCAACCGGCAGTATTAATGGTAGAATGGGAAGTGGTGCTCAAGCCGTCATCCTCACTCCAAATATCCTTGCTCTCTGCTTCCATTGTACGCATGGCCTGAGCAACATCTTCGAGTTTTGCAACCACATCCAAAACGCTGTTATTAACTTGATCAAAGTACCGATCATTTGCTTCCCGCCTCTCGCGGGCAAGCTGGATATCTTTCTCCGTTTCTTCATCCAAGTTCTTCGACGATTCATCTGCCTCCCCAGGCATATCTCCGGCTGTTCGCGAGTCTCCCTTGGGAGACTGGGGTTTCATGGTTGCGGTTTTGGGATCAGCACCTTCATCTTCAGCTTCACCCCGACCCCAGGCTTGCGCAAGTCGTAGATGCTTCATTCGCAGCTCTTCTAGAGCTTCGGAGTGTTTCTCCCCAAATACGTGCCCGCGAACTGCTGCACTAACTTCCACATCAGAAAGTGCGCTTTGCATCTCTTCCCAAAGCGCATCGGAGCCATCTACCTCGCCCCGGGACTGAGTGCGAGATAGAAACGGGGAAAGACCAGGCGCATCGAGGGGTTTCGGCGATGAACGTCTGCGATTCAATAGTGGGCTGTGGGCTGCAGGTTGACTACTTCCAGGAGCGGAAACTGAAGGTACTGGTGGTTGAAGCGATAGATTCGATGCATTATGGGACGGTGGGCCCTGAAAGAGGGCGGGAGGGGGAAGACGCTGGGAACTCACTTTCCTCAAGGCGTCCGGGCTGAGGTTGGTGTCCATTGATATGGATGCGGCAAAATTCTGGGTGAATTGCTTCCGATAGTTGCCTCACATTCCAGCACATTTATAAGAGTTTCTTTGGATAGTTAGTAGTAGTAGATCAACACGGACGGAGCATCTTAATGCCAAGCTCCACCCTTATCGTTATCGCTATCGGAAGAGCGGTGAATATTTTTCCGATCCGGACCTCGACTCGCTTAGCTGCCGTTTAGGGCGGAGGCGCACAGCAGAACATTTTCGCCTTCCCCGACCTTAGCGAGACGCCGCCGTGAAAGGAACCCTTCGACTCTCGACAACCATCCATCCAGCCGTTCGGTACATATCCATCAGTCGGTAAGTGCGCACTTGTCGTTTATTGTCGTCGTCGTCGTCGTCGTCGTCGTCGTCGTCGAAATTCAACACAAGGAATATTTCCTTCTCCCGGAGATTCCACACTCGATTTTCACCTCTACCATATCCCGCCTCCAAATTCAAGATCACACCACACACTGTCAAGACAGCAATTTTCTAACGTGAGACTCCGCACAGTCGACCTTTCTTCGATCATAATCCGACAAGATGGGTAAGGGACAGCCTAGAGGTTTGAACGCCGCCCGCAAGCTCGCGAACACTCGTCGTGAGAACCGCTGGGCCGATCTGCACTACAAGAAGCGCCTTCTTGGTACCGCCTACAAGTCCTCTCCCTTCGGTGGTGCTTCCCACGCCAAGGGTATCGTCCTCGAGAAGGTCGGTGTTGAGGCCAAGCAGCCCAACTCCGCCATTCGCAAGTGTGTCAAGGTCCAGCTTATCAAGAACGGCAAGAAGGTCACTGCTTTCGGTGGGTACTCTCTTTCCCTTCAACGCCGTATAATGGTTCTATTTGATGAATTGAAGAGGAGGTGCTGGATATGGAAACATCTAAAGGGCATGGATCTGAAGAATGGCCACTAACGAACGCTTTTTCCTAGTTCCCAACGACGGTTGCTTGAACTTCATCGATGAGAACGACGAAGTCCTCCTTGCTGGTTTCGGTCGTAAGGGTAAGGCCAAGGGTGATATTCCCGGTGTCCGTTTCAAGGTCGTCAAGGTCTCTGGTGTCGGTCTGATGGCTCTGTGGAAGGAGAAGAAGGAGAAGCCCCGTTCGTAAACGGGTGCAAGGGGAAGGAAGACGAATGATGGTGCAGGAATGATATCCGAGATTAAGTCGCCGGGGCCCCGTGCTTTTGAAGATTGGGAGGCATGGTCTATGGATCTGGAAATTATGGTTCAGGATGGATGACCCTGCAAAAGCCATTGCAGATACTGCGATTGATATACTTCATAAAAGGCGGCGCCATGATTTTTTTTCTCCGGGGAGGGCCCTAAAATCAACAAATCCTTCAAATTCCTATTTTGCGCGTAAGGAAACGTAGGGCGGGTGGATTTTATGGGAAACCCATACGTGCATATGCTTTCCAGACCATTACGGCTTTCTACGTAATCTGAAATTCGGGCGTAAGTGCTTCGGAGTGATATGATCATTTCTGGCCACACGCATCACATAGAATTATTGCATAGTACGCTCCAAGGAACCATCTAGTTACCTTGTGGATCCCGACGCCTTTACCCCGTCTATGCCGCAAGTGTAGTCCCTATACCGCCATAAAAACGCTTTTGAATTTTTTTTGAGCTTCATATGTCCCCGAATTCGTTAAGTTTGCCTCAAAAGCTGATGTCCTCCTTTCGGTAATGGTCCGACACAATACGATACAGATATGACGGTGCATGTCCACCCCTATATGAAGTTAGAGCGGTTCCTTTTGCGGTCAACTGTGTAGGGGACTTACAAGTTCGTAATATAGAGGTCAATCAATTCAGCAGGAACATAGTCGTACAGGGGGTTTTGCACATCGATCTGGTCTACAAGGTCGCCATCCTCGTAGCCAACAACCTTGCTTGAATCACCGTACTCGATCAAAGAGTCAAAGTCGAATGGATATACCGGACTTAGTTTGTAGACACCGCTTACGACGACACATGGCGTTTGGTGTACCTTAGCGGCCCGAGCAATGACACGGGTACCCGCAGCTGCAACGAGGCCGCCATTAGCGAGAACGGAATGTGTACCTAAGATGACTTTGTTCACCCGGGACATCAGAGCAAAAACTGCGGAGTCGGGAATGAGAATCACTGTGATGCCGTGCGCGATAAGAGGTTTCTGGAAGGAATCGGTGCTGAGAATTTCATCATCGCTCGGGGCGTTGCCACTGACAGTGGCATGGGTAGCCTCGTGGTTGTTAGGGTACGATTCAGCGTGAATGACAGTAAACTTCCGTTTCGCGGCGGCCTTAAGAAGGAATTTCTGTACTGTCGTCGAGGATGTATGTGTGAGGATAATTTCGTTCGAGTGAATGTGATCGAGGGCGTAAGCCGCAATCTGATCGTCCACTTGGCCCAACTCGTCGATGATCTCGTTGATTCCATCTAGAACTTCGGCGCGAATATCCTTGTTTTGGGTATGCCCGGTTAGACGTCCAGATGGCGAGGCCGATGTTGGTGTACCCGGCAATGAGGGTTCGGGTTCTGGGTGAGAGAGCAAACTGAACATGGAGACAGGGTGGGCAGCCAACGATGACATCGGCTTTGAGGCACCTCGATCAGACCCATCATGACGCAAATCCATGTCTGTTAAGTTCACGTTAACTGAAGAGCTTTGTTGCCATGTTTGAAGGCAGAGGCTTACCATCTCCCCCACGAGGCGTCTGCGGTTGGCTTTCAGAGCCTGCCTCACTCAATGTAAAGTCCCCATCCCTATCGTCCTCCGCCTCGTCACGGATTAGTCCCAACACGCGCCTAACAATGTTCCCGACCACCATCTCCCTAGGCTGTGCAGCTATCAACCGTCTTCCCACACTCTGCACCCGCTCAATGAGTTTTGAGGCATCGCTGGTCCTGCATGCAGATATGACGCTACGTAGCAGGTAAGCGGTCGCTGTCGCGCATGATCTCGAGTGTCGTATTTGTCTCCGTTTCAAAAGTCTTCAACCGCTCAGTCAGTTAGTACTGCAGCTGCAGATAGGAGACTGGGGGAGAAAGCCCGAACGCACGAGATCAGGTTATCAATGGATGTATCAATCGGATTGGTCTTTAGGGATTTCAAGAATGACGCCAACCCAGGTGTCAACGGAGCAGATGAGGGTGGCATGATTTTTACGAGTGTATAATCATATATGTCCTGCTGTACATCAGTTAGCGGGCCTCTGAGTCAGGATAAACGACACACGGGAATTTTCCCCAGTAAAGCGTACCTCTGGCACCCTCGGGGGATTTTTTGTTTAACGCGCAAGGCTCGGAAGCTTTAGCTGCAGAAGCGATTGGCGTGGAGCCAAGAGAGCGACGTTCTGCTGCGGAGGGGTAATTCGGGAGTGGGTGGGATGTGCTGGTGAAGGGAGTTTTTTGCCCGCCTTTAGTTTGAGCGCTTGGGGGAGCTGCCTCGGCGGCGGCGTTTGCTTGGCCCAACCGCATCCTCATTCCTCGCTCCCCATAGCAGATCGATCATACCGTCTCCCACTGCCGACCCCATCGTTACTCCTCATCGAGACCTGTCCTCGCGATTGGGCTACCCTGTGCTCTTCCACCCTGCTTGCCCTTCACTTCGATTCCTCTCCCTGCTAGTTAAGCAGCTGTCAACCACCTCTCGGTCCATCCTATTGCATTCCGTCTGCTCCCCAGAAACCCAGGGCTAGAGGAGCCGTGGTTTCGAAGCACGGGCTGTCAACTGGCGCATTGAGGTTAGTGCAGATGAAGATATTTCATACTCTTTCCGATTCCTTCCATCGCTCGTTCAACCTGTTCAGTCTCTGCCAACCTCCGAATGGTCCGGTGCACGCTAACTCCCGCGGATCGCGCCCCAGATACCTGCGCCAGCCCAGACACCCGTGGGCCGCATTGAAAGATGAACTCACTGAATCTTCTGTCATCTCGAGTCATTGGCCAGTCTTCGAATCCGAAGCGTAGCCGCCAGCGATCTCGTTCTCAAGGGGACGTATCCCCTGTGATTGCCCCAGGTGACCTCGCCAAATTTCGGTCCTATAGCGAAAGCAACTTCCATGCCAACGATGTTGATGAAAAAATTGGCGGCGATGCGTCCGCGCCGGCAGACGAAGCTAACTATGATGAACATACGCTTGACGAGAAAACACCCTTAATACGAGGGCTTCAAAAAAGCCCAACGCTTGCTACGAAAGGCTCTTTGGGTCTAATTGCCCAGCGGCTTCTTGAAGCAGTCACCGAAACAATCAAGTTCATTCTAGAAACTTTGGCTGCACCTGGTGTGTATGTAGCACAATGCTTTCGAGATGAAACAACAGGAAGGTACTCGCCATTGACTCCCGTGAGAAAGCTTCAACGGTCTATATCCGGCTCTTCGTCAAAAAGTCCGAATACGGCACGGAAATCTGCCACCCGGGCTGAAGGGAAGCGCCGCTCTGGTTCTATCAGGAAACTGCGAAGCCATCCATCTCGGGACTCCATCGCGTCAACAACCTCCGAGTCGGAGGGGGACCGTCGTGCTATGAAAGGACTCACAAGCAGTAAGCCTCGCACAGCGAAGAAGACCTCGAGCGAAGAATCGATAACCGATGCGACGCCTCCGCGACGGTCTATTCGGATCAAGCTTAACAACGAGGAAACTCTTCAGCGACAGAGGCAACGTCGGGCGCGGAGTGCTGACCTCGACCGGTCGTCGCGGAACGGGTCTGAAGCTTCTGTCGACCCAGAAAGCTTGAAGTCTCCGTCTCCATCTGTACATCTAGTCACACGCTACCCTCATTCACCTGTCCCTCCTCGGCCGCTCATTCCTTCCCGCCTACCGTCATATACGGCTACCGGCAGAAACGCCAGGATTCCCCAGAAAACACTCGTCTTGGATTTGGATGAAACCCTCATCCACTCGCTCGCCAAGGGGGGCCGCATGTCTAGCGGCCACATGGTCGAAGTCAAACTCGCTACGCCGATGACGACTGCTCTCTCACCTGGTGCACCCCCTACAACCCTGGGACCTCAACATCCAATCCTATATTATGTACACAAACGACCTCATTGTGACGAATTCCTACGCAAGATCTGCAAATGGTATAAGCTAGTCGTCTTCACTGCAAGTGTTCAAGAGTACGCCGATCCAGTCATCGACTGGCTGGAGCAGGAACGGAAATACTTCCAAGGGCGGTATTACAGGCAACATTGTACGTTCCGAAACGGCGCTTATATCAAAGATTTGAGCTCGGTTGAGCCAGACCTAAGCCAAGTGATGATCCTGGATAACAGCCCTATGAGCTATATTTTCCATGAAGGTAAGCAGGACATTCCTATTCCTCTTTATTCATTTGGAGCTAGCACTAATGCACGCCCGCAGATAATGCGATTCCAATCGAGGGCTGGATCAATGACCCAACAGACAATGGTCTCCTCCATCTAATCCCAATGCTGGAAGCCCTGCAATATGCCACCGACGTACGGGCGTTCCTAGCACTGCGTAGAGGAGAGGCTGATGCTCTATAAACACCTGTTCTGACTGGCGCAATAACTTTACATTACCTCAACTTGATATCCTACGCGCTAACTACCTAATTCATTGTAAAGAGCCCACAGCCGTTGATTTGAAAGCATGACGAGTGTTTAGCATTACTATCAACATTTATCCTTCCCATACCCCCTTTCTCAGCTACTGCTGTTGCATTAATTGTATTTGTTTATTCTCGTCGTTCATCTTCCATTCTCTTCTCTTCTCAGGAACATTTACAGCGTCGAGTATCACTTAGACGAAGTAATGAAGCCAAGATTGTTTCACTCTTCCTATCCGAGATGCATATATTTAAAGGATGTTCTGCCGCGCCGGGAGTGTTCCCGGTCAATGTAAACCAACCGCCAGTCTCCCGATTGCCTTTCTACGGTTCGCAAACCGCCGAACTTGACTGGGCAATCATCATCCCAGCCCGGAGGCAGGGAGCTCCTACCTCTCTTCGACCTGATACTAATTATTAGCTACTATTACGGTGGGCATGCGCTCGATAAATTCCGGGTTAATTTACTCCAATGACTCTAATCGGCATGACTCCCGAGGTCCACTTTCCATAGTTCGTCATAGTTATGTACTGGCCTCCGAACTCGGCCAACGGGAAACATGCCCCGCCCTTGATGATAGGAAAAGCCAGTGGCTCCAATTTCTGTAGGGGAAGCCCGTACTATATTCATTCATTGCCCTTAGTACTTTGATTGAACACGTATTGATCTGGAAATTTGTAGGTTTGGGCTATTCTATCTAGTAGTATCTACATTTACAGACCCTTGGCTTTCTTCGTATCGGCAAGAGATTCCTTGAGGGCTTCGATAGCCTTCTCAACGTCACCGCGAGCGGGGTCTGTAATGCTAACACCCATGTGTCCGAAGCGGATGTACTTGGTTGCAACTTCCTTGTGCAGACCACCGGCAAAGATGACACCACGGTTCAGGAGGCCGGGGAGAACATCTGGCGGGGTCAGGCCTTCGGGGAGCCAGATTGCTGTCATGGCGTGAGCCTGGTTCTCAGTCTTCGAGGCTAGCTGCTGCAGGCCAAGATCGGCAACGGCGGCCTTGACGCGATCAGAGGCCTGGCGGTGGGCCGCGAAGCGCTCTGACACCGGCCGGGATGTGATCTGGGATAGGGTGGTGTGGAGAGCGTGGACGAGTTGAGTGGGAGGGGTGGCAAAGTAGGAGGGCTTGAGGTTTTCGTAGTTCTGCATGATGGGGATCCAATTGGCCAAGGAGGAGTAGTATGAGGATGGCGGGGTCTTGCGGCCCTTGAAGGTCTCAACTGCCCGGCCGGAAAGCATGAGGATGCTGAGACCGGGAGGGCAGCCGATGGCCTTTTGGCTGGCGGTTAGGACCACATCCAGATCCCATTCGTCGAAGGCAATCTCCTCGCAGCCGACACTGCACACGCCGTCCACAACTACGAGAGTCTGGGGGCTGACCCGGCGGACAACCTCTGTAACCTTCTTGATGTCACTCAGAACACCAGTAGACGTATCGACATGGGTAACTGTGACGATTTTGTATGGCTTCTCCTTCAATGCTTGTTCAATTGCTTCGAAAGATGGACGGTCTCCAATTGGTGCCTTCAGTTGTGTAGCGTTGGCCCCGTATGTTTCCAAGCAGGTTGCGAATGAGTCGGCGAAGTAACCGGAGTGTAGGACAAGAGCGTTCTCGCCCTTCTCGACGAGGTTAGCAGCCACGACATCCCAGCCTAGAGTGCCGCTGCCAGAGACAACAAGCGGCTGAGCTGCGGGGTTTGTAGACTGGAAGAGCTTCCGGACCATAGTCAATGTCTCTCCAAAGGTCTTGACGAAACCAGGGGCGACATGGCTCTCGCTAACGATTCAACCCCGCGTTAGTTCAGCCTTGAAGAGTCAAGTGTAAATATGAAGACGTGGAATAGACTCACGCATAATGGGCCATGGATTGAAGAACAGCATCGTCGAATTCGATGGGGCCCGGAATGAGCAGGGTGGGGTGAGGGGCTTGAGTCGACATTTTGGCAACAGGAGACGAGGGGGGTTGAGAATGAGAAGTTGAAGAAGTATGGAGCGGGGGAGCAGAGCGATCGGGGGGTTTATAATCGGCGTCGTCGGGAGTCTGGGCGTTCCTTTCGGTCGAGAATGGGGTGTTAAGTTCCGGCAGCGGGAGTCTCTGATCCAGATGTCTGGAGATCAGGCTCAGGCGCTGCGATGCCTGTGTGGGCGCCAGAGTTTCCCGAGGGGTCGGCTCTCGACGGGAGAGCCCGCGGGGAAGTCGACTGGATTGGGGATGGAGGAGTGAACCAAATCAACCAAGGGCGCGATCGGGGATCGCCGGAGTGTCTGGTCGGCCCGGTGGTTTTCACAAGCAAAGTGGCAAGTGTATAGAGATATGTACACCGGGAGTTTGCTGTCAGATGGAGAATTCAATCGAGCTCTACTCTGGCTTCCTCTGATGCTGGCTGTCTTAAATAAGGGGGCTCCACGCGTGTCTGACTCCGAGTCTCCAACTGTCTTTTCTTTTTTCTTCACCGGCGACGTGTTTTTCCAGGCGTCTCAAACGGGCGGAGCCTACCGTCTCGGCCGGAAGCAGCCAATTGCCTTGGTAGAGGCTCAACGGGTTTCCCCAGGATATCGAATACCTATGTAGTATACAGTATAGTATGTGGGCATTCCTCTTATTGGCTAGACTTCGGACTTTATCCTCAACAAACTGCAATAATTGATGAACGTAAAGGACGATATAATTGTATCAAGTAGGCGTTGTACCGGCACGAGGCTTTCTCCACCACAAACATACTCCAACTTCTCAGTAATGAAGCAATTCAAGGCACATCTGGGTATATTCTGTCTTCCCAGTCTCTAAATGCTTCGTCCTGTCAAGAACTCAAACGTAGCTTAAGGATGTCTCGATACTCATGTAGGCTGGGACTTATCCAGATCGGGCGGCCGTTTAGGGCTCAGGGCTTCAGTCTGACGATCAGACCCAGCTTCCCCGCGATAGCTTCACCGTTATCGCTAGGTAGCAACCAGTGACCCAGTCTGACAGCTGCATACCAACAAAGGTTACCCAATAGTCCTTCGACACTCTGCGTGAGCTTTTTATCCACAGCCTGCAAAAGGGTCCCCTTGGAATGGGCCATTGACCCATTCACTCCTTCCACGATGACCTCGCGCTTGGTCCTGGTCATTGGTGACCTCTTTATCCCTGACAGGGCCCCCGTATGCGACCAAGTCTACTTTGCCCGGTACTTAATATTTACTAACATGTAATCCGCAGGATCTTCCAGCAAAGGTACACCGCACAGACTCAGTAGGCCACATCATCGTCGGCCACCTCCGCCTCCCAACGTTCCCTTGTTGACAGTGTCGCAGTTCCGCAAGCTCCTCACGCCAGGCAAGATCGGCCAGATCCTATGCCTAGGAAACCTTACAGATCGCAACACATTCGAGCTTCTCCGCCAAGTCGCCCCTGATCTCCAATTAGTCAAGGGCGATTTCGATGTCGACTCTCCCAATCTCCCTCTTTCAAAGGTTGTAACGCATGGAAGTCTTCGGATTGGATTCACGCATGGCCACACCATTATTCCGCCGGGCGATGCAGATGCACTGCTTATTGCGGCTCGGCAGATGGATGTAGACATACTGCTGTGGGGTGGTACTCACCGTTTTGAAGCATTCGAACTGGAGGGCAGGTTCTTTGTGAACCCAGGTAGTGCAACCGGAGCCCTGAGCACAGGGTATTGGCCGGAAGGAGAGGAACCTACCCCAAGCTTTTGCTTGATGGATGTAAGTCTAACCGATTGTTACCCACGCATTCGAAGCCCACACATTCGAATTTTCCCTAGTTACAGGGACGATCTTTCTAACGTCCAGATAGATCCAAGGTGATGTTCTGGTGCTATACGTTTACCAGCTGAAGACCGACCCCAATGGCACTGAGACTGTTGCTGTCGAGAAGGTTTCTTATCGCAAGAATAGCGTACCATCCTCATGAACCAATCCTCCGCATGCTCCCTCTGTACATATGCTATAGATACCGATTCTGTTATGACTTTTCAATACTCATTAATCGATATTCTTTCTCTCCCGACTCAACCCATTACCGATAATGTATTTATTAGATCTGCTTTGTATTAGTAGTGCATATGCTCCGTCTGTTTCTTCGTATCTATATGATGCCAAGAACATGTGATAATCTTTCTTCTAGGCTTAGAACGCTTAAAAGCATGAAGAGTACATATTTTATGGGCTCTAAGTGTAAATAGACAACTGGTTTATGACAAAAAACGTATTAGAAGACAGTAGTAGTACTGCTAGGCCTCATCCGCTCCTTCAAAGAAAGTGATGCAATAGTTGGAGCCCGATCAACGGAGCTTAAGAATTGTGATGACAAAAATTCACTAGACCAGAAAAAGAAACAGTGGCGGCTTCGATCTAACCCAAGCAATCACATTCACAAAGTCCTCTTCTTTATCTTTAATTACCAGTCATTTACCATAAAATACTTGGACTATTTTCGCTCGTTTGCGTTGGGCTTTACTCGAGGTGTGCTGTTTGGCTGGCGTTCACGTTCCTCAAGATATTTTCCTGCCGGGATCCGCTACCCAAAACAGGTGGAGAGCTTCCGCTCCCGCACACGGTTCATCCTAAGACACCTGACTCGAGGAGAGAAAGGCATTGCCTGTTCCATATACAACAATGGCAACAGAAGAACATGAGATCAAGGATGAGCGCCTGGAGGCCACTCACGAGGAAGGGGGTGACGATGAGGTAAGTGATTGCTAGGCTCTACGATGAAGCGGGCGCGAACAAGGAGCTTGCACTCAATGCGCGCGCCTGTTCGCCTTCGCTTGAGAATCTTTCTATGGCCTCATTAAATGTTTATTTCAAATTATTCTTCGAGTATATAGCGGCTAACATGTTTCCTCCTCTAGGAAGAAATCGAGGCCATGAAGCGACGGGTGGCCGAAATGGAATCCGAAGCTGCCAAGTTACGGGAAATGCAAGCTACACTCGACCAACAATCTGAAAGTTTGAAAGAAGACAAGGAGGATATCGATGCTCGGAGTATCTTCGTCGGTAACGTGGACTATGGTGCCTCTCCCGAGGAAATCCAAGCGCATTTCCAGAGCTGCGGCTCAATCAACCGCGTTACAATCCTCCTAGATAAATTCACAGGCCAACCCAAAGGGTACGTACAGCGTCTCAAATCCATATATTGAGTTGAATTTATCTGTTCAGGGACGATCTTTTTTTTTTATACGGGCCCGCGCTGACTTGATGACATAGCTATGCCTACGTAGAATTCGCCGAGCCTAGCTTGGTGGCGCAGGCTCTTGTCCTGAACGAGAGTGTGTTTCGTGGCAGGAACCTGAAGGTAAGCAGACATTGCGGTAGAGGTGGGACCCTTATGATTACTGTGTGCTAACAAAGTATATGCAGGTAACGCCCAAGCGCACCAACCTTCCTGGTATGGCCAGCCGGGGACGCGGTCGAGGCCGCGGCCGGGGATACGGCCGAGGAGGATTTCCTCGTGGAGGCTACCGCGGCGGCTATCGAGGCCGCGGACGAGGCTATGCACCTTATTAATAACGAACGTCTCGCGCGCACCTTGGTAGGATACAAAGAAACGCGCTAGGATGTCTCAAGCGGACCCCGTCGATCAGCAGGAGCACGACAAAGGAAGCGCACACCTAGTGAAGCTTATGGAGTTGAAAGGCGGATATCTGCATCGAACTTATCACGGAAGTCTTCTTTGGAGTTAGGGTTGGGCTGTACTACTGTATGTTAACCATTCTGTCCCAGTGATGTGGGCAAGATGGCGGAATGGATTATCTGATGTCTACTATCCTCTTTATCTTGAACCTAAGACTGGCAGCTAAAGGCTGGGAGAAAAACGAGAAACCACTATTTGAGGGGAATGCATATAAACAAACTACCCAGGTAGGACTTGGTTTTCTTTCGGCTCATATCTGTGCGCGTCGTATGTTGTTGCTCCATTAGATTAAAATTTAGGCTGCCATTGATAGCATTAGCCCGGATCACGGTTCCTGGCTTAGATAGAAGATTACAGATTTCGGCTCTTATATCCCGTGTTGTTGGTAAATCCGGGTGCTCCGCCAAGTATTATTATATAGAGTAGACGACGTAACAACATCATACGGATGCTTTAAGCCACAGACTGGGGCTGAGCCAGGTAGCTGAGTGTCTTGATACCGTGAGCAAAAAAACATGGGGAAGTATCTGACTCGATTATGGGAATAATACTCCACGCACGCGCTATGGCAGCCGGGGTTTTCCTACTTGTCGGTCGAGAATTCTGTTGCCTTGGCCGGTCTGGATCTAACGATCTATAATAAGAGCACAGCAGGAGTCGTCATAAAGAGTCCATCTTGGCTCAGATTCTGATCTCATTGAAAGGATAGACGATGAGAAGAGGAAAAAAGTATTTAATGAAATCGTAGACTGGTGAAAGAGCGATCACCGATGCAGGGACAGTCCATAAAGATCTTAAGTAGTTAGTCGGTAGACAGTATGAAGTAATCTTGGCCACCCCGCCTGTGACACCGTGGGTGAATTTGCGAGGATCGCGCGCCTGCAGGCCAACCCTGTTGTGACTTTCTTTCGCCTTATGAATTTCTGAACGCCTGCTTGGAAGGCCTCGTATTAATATTAACGAGACCCCTCATTTTCGCCACGGCCACAGCAACAGTCAGCCCGAGTCAACCACATTTGCGCGTTGTTCCTCCCGATCGAGCCCCTCGCCTCGTCCTGATTGGCCGCCGCAGCACAACGTCAGGACTTCCAACCCATCCATCTGCCACTGCCAGTGCTGCAGCGACCTTTGCTCAGCCCCAATACACGGTGCAAGTACAACCGCAGTCTCGCCGCGCCTCAGCCGACCCTCAGTCCATCACGTCCCTCTGTCCGAGTTGGTCTTCGACATCTTCGCCTTCCTCTCCAATCCACCCACCGCCCTTTTTCCCTTCCTCCCTGCTCTTCCGCCCTCCGAGCCACCTCCGGACCTCTCCCCTCGAACAACCATCGCTATCACCGGGCGTTTCATTCTTTGAACAGCGGTGGATGTGCACGCAGCAAATCGCTTTATAGGCTTGCCTTTATCGGCCCTCCACACCCCCAGGCGTGTATAACCGACTGGACAACATCAGTGCAGGATGGGGTCCAATCTGCCTGCGTGAGTTCCCTTGTTGGATGATCTGGCTTTTCCCACCTTTCGGAATCATCCTCTTTTCTTTGCCGCTGTATTACTTTGATACTAACATCGAGATATTATAGCCAACCAAATCTGAGGGTTACTAGTAAGATATCAACTACTCCCGCACCGAATAAGGCTCAGCCATCCTGGATGCTGCGGACAAAATACTGACTGAAGATTGCTTTTGATAGTTATCGCTGCTGACGGGTTATACAAGCGCGATGTTTTCCGTATGTTTCAGATGATGACTGGCTGTTTATCATTCCACCGCTAACTCTTATCATCCAGGTCTACCCGATCCCTTCGCTGTAGCCACCGTTGGAGGTGAGCAAACGCACACGACATCAGTGATCAAGAAGACACTGAACCCGTATTGGAACGAGATGTTCGACCTGTGAGTTTTCCCGCTACCAGTTCGACTCCGCGGGTACTAATATATTTGTAATGCTCAAGACGGGTCAATGAAGATAGCATTCTCGCAATTCAGATATTCGATCAGAAGAAGTTTAAAAAGAAGGACCAAGGTTTCCTCGGCGTGATAAACGTGCGGATTGGAGATGTTATCGATTTGCAGATGGGGGGCGATGGTAAGTGACCCTCTTTACCGGCAATTTTCGGGCTGTCACGATGTACATGCATATCCGCGGCTCTTTCGGAATATATCTCGACTGACCTTGGTTGCTTACGGCGTTTGACAGAGATGCTCACACGAGACCTCAAAAAATCCAATGACAACCTTGTCGTGCATGGAAAGCTTATCATTAACCTATCGACTAACCTCAGCACGCCGAACACTAACCAGGCGAACGGTTTGCATCGAACACAGCTCGGACCGTCGACATCAAGTGGACTTGTTCCACAGGTTGCACCAACATCGTCACTCCCCCCGGCTGGCCCTAGCTCCGTCGATCAATCGGCCACTGCATCGAGTGCGTCTTTGAACCCGCAGCGTGTCCCGTCCACTACCCGGCCGACCAGTCAACTTGCCCCTCCAAACGGTGCACCACCAATCCCCAATGGACAAGGCGCCCCGCGCGCCAATCTCAGTTCATTCGAGGATAACCAGGGGCGATTGCCAGCTGGCTGGGAGCGACGTGAGGATAACTTGGGAAGAACCTATTACGTGGACCACAACACTCGGACTACCACCTGGAACAGACCATCAGCCAATTACAATGAACAAACGCAACGTACCCAACGGGAGGCTAACATGCAGTTGGAGCGGAGAGCACACCAAAACCGAATGCTCCCCGAGGACCGGACTGGAACCAGCTCACCCAACTTATCGGAAAGCCAGCCACAAGCTCAAACCCCGCCAGCCGGTGGTAGCGGTAGCAGCAACAGCAATATGGTTTCCATGATGGCGACAGGGGCTACCACTGCAGGCACTGGTGAGCTTCCACCTGGTTGGGAACAGCGGACCACTCCGGAAGGCCGGCCGTATTTCGTTGATCACAACACCCGCACTACGACCTGGGTCGATCCGCGACGACAGCAGTACATCCGGATGTATGGCCAGAATGCCGCTGGCGGTAACACCACCATTCAACAGCAACCCGTTTCTCAACTTGGACCACTACCTAGTGGTTGGGAGATGCGTTTGACGAACACAGCTCGTGTGTACTTCGTTGACCATAACACGAAGACAACCACATGGGATGACCCTCGTCTCCCATCTTCGTTGGATCAGGGCGTTCCGCAGTACAAGCGTGACTTCCGACGGAAGTTGATATATTTCCGATCACAACCAGCACTGCGTATCATGTCTGGCCAATGTCACGTCAAGGTTCGCCGGAATAACATTTTCGAAGACTCGTACGCAGAGATTATGCGCCAGAGTGCTTCCGATTTGAAGAAGCGTCTCATGATCAAATTCGACGGTGAAGACGGCCTGGATTATGGCGGTCTTTCTCGGTAAGGATTAGCTATAACATTCGCTTGGGGTTCAATCGTTGCTAATATGTGCCAGTGAATTCTTCTTCCTCCTTTCTCACGAAATGTTTAATCCGTTCTACTGTCTTTTCGAATACTCTGCGCATGATAATTATACCCTACAGATTAATCCTCATTCTGGTGTCAACCCGGAACATCTGAATTACTTCAAATTTATTGGGCGGGTTGTTGGTTTGGCAATTTTCCACCGTCGCTTCCTCGATTCGTTCTTCATTGGCGCTTTCTACAAAATGATGCTGCGGAAGAAGGTGTCGTTGCAAGACATGGAAGGTGTCGACGAAGATTTGCATCGTAACCTGGCGTGGACACTGTAAGTTCCCACAACTACTTCGTTTGCCTTTTCTTCTTCCAACATATCTTCTAACCACCAACAGTGATAACGACATCGAGGGCATCATTGACTTGACTTTTACGGTCGACGACGAAAAGTTTGGAGAGCGCCGTACGATCGAGCTAAAGCCTGGTGGTGAGGATGTACCAGTGACTAATGAGAACAAGCACGAATATGTCGAGTAAGTTTTGTTCCCCTCCAAGCTAGTCCATCGGCAAAACTGATATCTGTAGGTTGGTTACGGAGTGGAAAATTGTGAAGCGAGTGGAGGAGCAGTTCAATGCGTTTATGTCTGGTTTCAATGAACTTATCCCGGCAGATCTAGTCAACGTGTTCGATGAGCGCGAGCTGGAATTGTTGATTGGAGGTATTGCTGATATTGATGTCGATGACTGGAAGAAGCACACGGACTACCGAGGCTACCAGGAGCAGGACGAAGTCATCCAGAACTTCTGGAAGATTGTTCGCACCTGGGACGCGGAACAGAAATCTCGCCTACTTCAGTTCACCACGGGTACATCTCGTATTCCAGTCAACGGTTTCAAGGATCTCCAGGGCTCCGATGGCCCAAGACGATTTACCATCGAGAAGTCTGGAGATCCAATTGCCTTACCCAAGTCGCACACATGGTATGTCTTTTGCGCAAATCCACCCACCCTTTGTACGTCCTTCACTAACCATTGCCAGTTTCAACCGTCTTGACCTTCCACCGTACAAGACACACGACACTCTAGAGCATAAATTATCTATCGCTGTGGAGGAGACATTAGGTTTCGGGCAGGAGTAGATATTGCATTTAAGCGAATTTTTCAAGGAAGATTGCACATCAATGCATTCCAATCTCCAGACAGCTTCACTCAGATCGCCTCTAGACGACGCGAGAGGGATTCCATACTTCAAAAAGTTCCCGACCCCTCTTTCGTTGGTTCTATTCCGAGCGAAGCACTGCCTAGGGTCATGCCATATCCGTCGAGTCCATCTCCATCTATCCTATCGTTCCCCCTTCCCCCTTCCCGCTTTTTTTTTAATTTCACGGTGCAGGTAGTAATCGCGTTATTCCCCGGTCATTCTTTTTGAGGAGAGCAGGACTCACGTTGAGATCTTACACACGGGCACATGGTATTTTTCGAGCTTTGATTTATCGATATTGTTAACCTGGTTGTGGTGGACTTGTATATACTTGTATTATCTCTAAGAACATGGACGTCTGCGTGCTTTGCTGCCTTTGTTAGTATCGATATAGTAACATGTGATGCGAACACTAAATTTGTTCTTTAGATATTTGCTCTTAGTATCTAGTATTATCTAAATCGACCATGTTTATAAATATTGATGCACACACTGAGTGCGAGCCTGGTGTCTCAAATTCAGTTTGCCGTGCTGGTATGATGTTCCCGTTCCGGGAAAATATATATCACCAACCACGATTATACAGTATGTATCCATTCATCGAAATGGCGGAGAAAAAGCATTGGACTACACAAACACTTGACATTTAGCCGCCTTTCCATATTATTTAATTCCAACGAGCGTAGCTCAGCCTTATAACTACCAAAAGACAGACCAATTTCCGAACAGAGCCGGGCTGAATGCGCCTAACTGCCTACCATATACTATAGAGATTACTGCTGACTTATTAGCTTCTAGTTATACCAGAATACTACGTGAAGAAATTGGAACATGCATGAAGCTATATCAGCCTTTGACTTGTCTTAGAACCATGCCACGACAGGGCTGAGCATTCTGCGTGCTGAACATTTCCAGTCAGGGAGTAGGATTAAGACAACCTTATTATTTTTGATCACCGGAAATCACTACTTTTTCTTGAGGAAACAGCTGATAGCCAGGTCCCTTTGGGCTCTATTTTGATACTGAAAAACCTATCTTATCCCGAGAGAGGCAAACGCGTAGCGTGATGAAGGAACAGCAAGATGCCACAGTACAGAGGTCAAGAAGATCAACGACCGACAGCAGCCGATTGAAAAGGAGAAGGCAGGGCTCGAGAAGCAGGAGCAGCAAAGAGAGAAAGAAACGAAAACAGGCAGAGTTAGGTCCAGGCTCTGGCGCCAACGACGACCTTTACTCTATTTAGTGGTTATTTCATGTGCATTAATACCAAGAGAATCATAAAGTATACCACTCTATACGCATCACATACTTATAGCTAACTCCATCAGCAACAATGTCTCGCCACCCACGAAGCTGGGATCATCGGTTTTATTAGGACTGCCAGCTTAGGCGAGGTAAACAGCCAGAATAGCAGGGTCTGGATTACTAGCTACTCAAATGGAACCTAGTGGAAGCACCACTTTGTTATAGGGTTCCGTGTAAGCTAAAGTCAGCTATAGGAATGGGTCAAGGGCTGATACTATCCTCGATGGCGCAACGGCTAATAGATGCCTTGGGCATCTGAGAAATAAACAAAGCAAGCTCTGTCACGCGGAGCAATGGGGATCTCGGAAGGGCTATAGCCACGGGGTACGGGGGTTCCTCTGTCATTTCATGAACCTCCTAGCAACACGAGCCGGGAGAAATCTGGGCCTTGCGTGGAATCTCAAAAGATACTAGGTACTCAGATCTCAACGAGTTTTTGGGAAAGGACACTTGGAGAAAAGCATTACCGGTTGGCCTTCCTCTACCTTATTTGTAGCTGGAAGGCTAACACACTGCCCAGGCAATACTCGACATGACCAGTAGACCTGATTATACGCTGACACTTATCACTGAAAGAATTATCCACTATGAAAGTCTGCTTTCGATTGCTATTGAACTCCAGCTTTCCCGTCAATAGTCGGCCTATATCTGACAGATCAAATGTCATACCGCTGTGTGACCAGTCCAGTCGACGGATCCAGGGCTTGCTTGAACAGGCGATTCCGTCGAGCTTTCATGTTTGCTTGATGGGATTGTACTCGATTGTCCGACTCGGTCATCGTGGACATTTCTTGTAATCCTGGAAGTTCAGTTAACCGCTGGAGCCTGGTGCAACAATGTACTCAACGACTGAGATATTCTTGTTTAATTGGGGACCTGATATCTACTACGAGACGACAACATATATGGCTGTATGGCTATTCGATGGTGGCTGATATAGTCACCCAAGCCCGTTTAGACTTTAGCATCACAAGCCATTCTATGCCTCCTGCACGCTTCCAATATTGCCCCGGACTATAGCCTCAAACGAACTGACCCCTTATCGGTGTTACTTTGTCTGTGTTTATATATTTGGTTCCCGATGAACAGGAAGAGCTACTCTTGTTCTTCGCATCTCATTCTCCTCATCGCTCTGCGCATTGTACAGCACCGCCAACCCTCAAGGCAAGATGCGTTTCCTTTCAGTGCTCTCCGTCCTGGCTTCGGCCTCTGTTAGCGTCCTTGCACAGGAGACCGCAACTTCCACTGGCACCTCCACCCCCAAAAACGGCGGAAGTAGCTGTGATGCCCAGAAGTACGTCTCCAACACACTCTACTATAGATCCAGGCTAACATTACACAATAACGCAGTATCCTGGACGCTTGTGTGGAATCCATTCAAGAGCAGGTCGACGCCTGCGGCCCTAATGAATGGGATTGTCTCTGCGAGCAAACCAACAACATGTTAACGTAGGTTACATACCTTTCTGTCCTAGCATCCATATTAATCAAAGAACCGAGGGCAGATGCTACAATAACTGCCCCAACGATGGCAGCCGCACCGGCATCCAGCAGCAAAGAATCTCCTACTGCAACGCCGCAGGCACGCTCTCGACTAGCAGTACACGTCCAGCTACAAAGACCGCGACTGCGACATCGGATGCCTCGTCGACAAGCGACGGGGCTGCTGCGTCGGCGACAGCGGACGATGCGGCGTCAAGACTGGAGATTGGATTGGGCGCAGGATTTGGGGTTGGACTGGCTGTTTTGGGTGGGTTTGTGTAGATAAGTTTTGATACTGGGGTTGGGGTGGTTTATATCCGCTGGCTAACGCTGGCAAGGGAGCCTGGTGTAATAATAAAGGCCGTTAAACTATAAATTGACAGATCGTGTTGAACAGCCTGGATGATCCCTGTTATAGTTGAGACGGTCAGTGCACAGGACAACGAAACTCAGGCACCCAGGCTGCAGCTGACTAAGAGATCGACCAACTGCTCCTAAGCTAATCGGCGTGCCAAGTGGACTAGCAGCTGTGATGGGCCGATGGTTCGTGCGGACTGAACTGAGCAGTTGCCAGCTGAAACAGGATACGAGACAGGTGTGCGTACACTGCAGCACATGATGTAAGAGAACAATCGATTGTCCGGCCATGCGCAGAGAACCGTGGATGGGGGTGTCAACACGCCGGACACTGCGCTTGTTGAATGCCTAGAGAGCGCGAGCCCGTGAGGTCATGATTACAGGCAGTTGGGAGACAAAGACCAGTCTGGGCCCGATTTGCGGCCGATTTGACGTGTCAGGAAACCTGCTCAGGCTGGCAGCACAGCCGCCCAATCAGCGGGCGCCCCCTCTTCGCTCCCATTCAGTCCCAATTCTGGGCGAGTCGTCAGTCGTCACCCTGATCTCCCATTGTCCGTTCGCGCTCCCAGCATTCACTCTGGCCTTGTTGTCTTACTCTTCGCTCTCCTTCTCCCAGCTTCTTCATACTCCCATCCCCCTTATCCTCATCCTCTCTCATCCTCCCCCCATCCCCAGTCCCTGGACGGACTCCTCTGCACCGACTCGGCCTGCGTTTGTCGTCTGCCTGTTCCTATCTTTCTATCTCTCCCTGTTATTAATAGACCCCGACCGTTTCTTGTTTCTTGCCGCCCAAACGCCGCCCGTGGTTTCCGGTACTCCCTGACTCCCGGCTGCATGTGAGTTGAGGAGATCCCATCCTGTACTCTCCGACTCGACTGCTATCCTTACCTCGCATGCTTCTGCTATCGTGCACCTGTATCTGCTTTCTATCTTCTGCTATTCGCTTCGAAACCTTGCTTTTTTAAAATATAATATCTTTTTATTCCAAGTTGTATTGCTTTTTATTCCGTTTGGGCCCCAGCTCCTTCCCCCTTGCTGTCTGTTGCTGTCTGTCGCTGTTCGCTGCCGGTCGCAAACGACGCCCGACGGATCTGCGCCAAACGCTCACTCCTTGGGCCACTGGACGCCTCATCATTAACCTTCCTTCCGATCGACATCGCGAGTTTCGCATGCACCGGTGCATTGTCTTGACACTCGCAAATTAATTCTATTCTTCTCCCCCTTCTAATTCTCGCTGTCCCTCCCGGAATTCCCCTCTTCTTTCTGAGACAGGTCGTGTCGCATCGCATCCCTGCATTGCTTCCGCCTGGATTGCTCGCTCCTCTCCTCCCCCCTTTGCCAAAACAACTCGCATGGCATGTTTCGTCTGCTCCCTTGGTCCTCTTCTATCGGGGGGGATAAGGTAATGGCCAAAGAGGTCAAAATGCTCGCCGCGCCTCATTGCGCCCCTCCCTCTGTCAGCGGCTTCACGCTGCCCCAGTTGAAGCGCAAGCGATCCGATTCCAACGATTCAACTACCAGTCGCGATGCTCCGGTCGCAACAAAACTACGAACAGACGATGCACCTTCGAAACAAATACCCTTTCAACAACAACCACCACCACCCTCTGCGACCAAAGATGATGCGACCACCTTGCCAACCGAACGTTTGAGCGATCAGGCTCCCGAGCGCGTGCCAGATTCGCCACCTCTGCTGCCTGATGGTGGTGGCTCTGATCCATCCGAGGTCCCGTCGCGCGACAACCAGAAGGCCGCTGTGCGCAAAGTCGATGCAGACCGGCTGCGCGAAACGCTAGAAGCCCAGATCAGCCTCGAGGTGCTGCTGAAACATAACGAACTTCGGTTGATCGATCAGGAGATCGCCAAATGTCAAGTTGCGCTGGAACAACTGCGCCGCTGCGCGGAAATCCCCTACCCTGGGTCTCAAGCTACTGGCGTATCGCAGTCTATGAGCAGTGGGACTGGAATGTCAGTATGGGCTCCTGGAAATGGACCCGCACCGATCTCTCCAGCACCCTGGGGTGTCGCAAACGGCCCTTACACCCGTCACTATTCGCGATGGTTGTTGCCAGACCCGCGTTTCGATGGTGGCGAGGTCGAGCCGGCAACACTGATGGGCTTTGGCATGGCGACTCCTCTGGAAGGTCGTTCGACGCGCGGAAACCCAATCGATACTGGCTATCTGGCTGGCAAGTCTACAAGGCCTCAAAGGGGATCATCCACTGGGACGAAACTCCAGTCTTTGCCCAGTGGCTATCCAGCTCCGAAAGAAAGAGCTGGCCCCATGATTATCCGACGAAAGTCTGATAATGTTCTTGTCAAGTTGGTTTGCTTGGATTGCCGCAGGGACAATTTCTCTAGTACTCAGGGCTTCATCAACCATTGCCGCATTGCCCATAACCGCAACTTTGCGAGCCACGATGCCGCGGCAGTCGCGTCCGGGGAGCCTGTCGAAGTAGATGACGCTGGTGCCGTTGTCAGTGGCAAGAATGAACCTCCTTCCACTTCACTCGCGCCCGGTTTTGTTCATCCTCTCATTCGCTCTGCTCATGTTATCGAGCCAACACCGCCTAGAGCATCGTCTACGTCGGAATCATCCGATAGTGCAACTCAAAAACCGTCTTCAGAAAACAGCGGTTTACAAACGGTGGAAACACCTCGTACTTTGTCTCACACACCGAGAGGCCCGAAGACCCCTACGATAGCAAAAACGCCAAACGATGCATTCACTGCTTCGGATGATACCCCTCATTTATCATCTTTGATGAAACTTCGAGGCGTTGGGCTCGATCTTGGCCAGTTGGTTGGTGATGCAAAGACCACAGTGGATCTCGAAGGATACTTTTCGGAGGAAGGAGAGTCGGAGTCTGAGCCAACTACACCGTCCGCGGAGGTGAAATCCAATAAGCCACTTGCGACTCGTGCTGGGCGACAGCCCATGCGCACGACAGCTTCACAGACAGCCTCTGAGCGCCCTGACGGCCACAAGGGGATCGAAAGACCCAATCACCAGCTGCCCGCGCTGGAGACGTTAACGCCTTCACGACCGCAGGCGCCCTACCAGTCTCCTTATGCGCCAACAGGCCCTCAGATGAATGTGCTGCGGGAAGTTGATGGAGTCGACTTGAGTCCAAATACTGTGGAGTCCAATCAAGCTCCAAGTCTTGTGAGTGATGATGACGAGTTTGAAGCGGCATCTGACTCGGACAGCCCCGGCCCTAGCTCGTCTGAGGCTGGGGATGGAGACGACTTCAGCCTCATTGATGTGGAGGACGACGAGGACACGACGGGCTCGACCACCACTAGTGATTCAAACCCGAAGCCAGATGTTGGATTGGGAAGTGCCGGCAAGCCCCTGCAGCATGGAAAAGTGAGAAAGAAGGGACAGTATATTCAGCCGTCCGTTGTCCCGTTGAATCGAGGGAAAGACGAGAAACGCGTGAGCTTTGTTAGTCCGGGCTCGAGCCCGAGTAAGGACGAGAAGGATGGGAAGCGATCTCCTGAACGATAAAGATAGATTTCTCTACTATTGTTTGAAGATCTAAGCTGGTCGAGCGAGACCTAGCTCTTTCTAGTTTTTACTGTGTATCTCTTATCTTTCTCCTGTGTATGAAATGATACGTTAGACCTCGCTGAGGCTCTTCACTCAGCGTTGCTGAGAATATGGTTCACATTATTACGATTCATGATGTATTAAACGCGCAAGCAGATTGATATTAACCCAGGTTATCCCCCCAATACAAATCAACGGAAGCCGAAAACAGCAGACAAATAGCCTTCATAAATCACCTTATAAGTTGTGGTGCGTAGAGCTTGAGCAGATGGCTCAAGTCATCAAGCTCCAGTCATGGGCCGTTGATCCGCACCAGACTCCCAGCAAAACAAGCCCACCACAACCTTACCTAGTACTTGGTACCTTCATAAACCCATAAATCCTAAAACAACTCAACAACCAACTAAACTAAACCAAACTAAAAGATGGATCTAAGTCTCAACCCTACAACAATATCTCTATCTACATTCAAAACCCTCTTAGCCTCATACAAAGCTACCGTGAAGACCAAAACGCGGTCCAAAGCGCTCGGTAAAGCCTCATCGAAGGGGAAGAAGCAGAAGAAGGGCCCGAGCAAAAAGCGCGCCGCCGACTCTATAAAAAATGAGGGAGATGACGAGCACGAGGACGGGCTAAGTCAAGACGTGAAGCAAGAGGTAGACGCGCAGGTTAAGGAGTTTGAGGCGCTTGATGAGTGGCGGTATGAGTCTCTCCCGGGACTCGTTGAGGCGAGGATTCAAGGGAAAGCCAATGCCGATAGTGAAGAAGGAGAAAGGAAAAAAGGGGATGCTCTTTCCAAAGACGAGGTTGTTAAGTTGATGGAGTGGAAGCTGTATGTTCCTCCTCCGGCCCCAGATATCCAGGTACAATTTTTAACGAAAGGCCTGCAGAAAACACGGTGTTTACCGCCCGACCCTGTTAGGCATGATAAAATCAAACCAAGAAAAGAGTATCCAAAGCGCAACGCGCGACGCGTTTTCTCTCATCCAGCAGGAGGAGGATGGTAGTGCTTCTGGACTCGACTTTCAGGGTAATATCCAGAAAGGTCTGGATGCCCTGACCGCGCCGTTGCGGGGCGTCGGGCCTGCGACGGCGTCGTTGATTCTGTCTGTTGGGTCGGCAGATGTCCCGTTTTATAGCGATGATGTATTTCTTTGGCTTTGTGTGGGTGTTTATCCGTCTACTTCCAATGCGGCTGCGGCTGAGGAGGAAAAGAATGGGAAAGATGGAGGAGAGCGAAGCAAAGAGGTTCGGCCGAACGGGGAGTTGAATGTCAAGTACAATATCCCCGAGTATAAACGTCTTTGGGATGCAGTGCAGAGGTTGCGGGCGAGGCTGAATGAGGAGGCTGGTGAGGATGAAGGCATCTCGTGTGCGGATGTGGAGAGGGTGGCATTAGTGGTTAGGCACTTTGATCAGTCTGGCCTTCAGAACGAGGCAATGGATAGAGAAGACGTAGAGGATGGGAAGAGGAAGAAGAGGAGGACGCATCATGAGTAGGATACTGTATTTCTGTAATAGCATTCACTATCTACCACGAAACAGTCTGGTAGTACACATGTAACAGTCTCAACAGATTGTGATTATAAATAATAAAAGTATATCGTCAACGCTAACAAATGACCCGCCTCGCTATGCAATAAAACAAATATGTGGTAAGGGTGTCTCAATATTATGCCCGTGATAGTTCCTCTTCCATCATAAGAGCGAGCTCATCGTCATCAATACTCGAGACAGTATTTTCGGCCGCATCTTTTCCATTTCCAGCTTCTAACCAGTTGTATTTCTTGCTTTGCAGGGACTTGAGTGCTGCACGACGCTCTTCTTCAGATGGAGGCTGGGCAGCGGGAGCTTCATTTTCTTCGGTCAAATCAATTGTTACAGCTCGATGACTGTTTTGCTGTGTAGCCGGAGCAGAAGGTTGAATATTGCCGTTAAGCGTTTTGTCAGATTGCAAGTGCACCGGATTTTGTGGACGAGGCGGCGGCACAGCAGCGTGGCCGATTATCTGATCCAGAACAGAGGCTGACATTCGCGGCCGCTTGTACCCAGCTGGGATGGAATCAACAGTGGGGACACGTTTTTCCACTTGGATTTCATACAAGAGGGCGTTGTACAAGGTGCTGACAGCGTGAAGTTTGCCCCTCCAATCGGCTGCTTCCTTCTTATATTTCTCGACGCGGGCCTGGTGCCTGGATGACACTCGTCGAATCATTGCATTCTCTTCACGAAGGACCTGTTCCGGTACTTTCCCGTTGTGGTCCAGCTTTGTATATTGCAGTAGCGACCTCTTGTACTGGTCCCGCTCGCGTGTAATCTGGGAGAGTTTGGTCTGTAGACTCAAGATCTCATGGTCTTGTTTCTCTTTCCCCACAGCGACGCATTTGACATGCATTCCCGGAGATGAAGGAATATATCCTAGCGGTCCTCCAATGGCTGGGTACGGTGAGGTGTATTCGGGCTGCTTTCCAACTTGGAAGATTTCGCGAGTCGTGGTGGAAAGAATGTCCTGCTCGTTCAGAAAAAATCGTCCCTTTGTCGATTCGCTTACTCCAGGCGTGCTGGTTCTCGGTGTGCCCAACGGAGGCTCGACAGTGTCGTCTTCGAAATCGGGTATTGGATTATGGGGCAATACCAACGGCAGGTCAACTCCACTTCCAAACAAGTTATCAAAGGTGTCGAAGAAAGAGGCAGGTGATTGGAGCTCCGAATCGGTGGTAAGCGACGGCGTCTCAGGATATTCCAACTGTTGTCGTTTCTCAGGCAGAAATTCTTGCGACTCCTCTGCGGTTCGTTTGCGGGAGAAGAGAGAACCGAGTTCTGGAATGGTAGAATCAAACAGCGGATCGAATAAATCCTGGCCCAAATCAATAGTGTTGTTTTGGGTTTCAAATCCTTCCAGGCCGGTTTCTTTGTCCCTCTGCTCTATCCCATCGGTCGCGACGGCGGCATCGGCCGGTTCATGTTCATTATCGAAACAGTCATGTTTCTCATCCTGTACGGAATTTTCCCGCAGCTGAAGCCCAGGGGAAGGTGTAAGCCCCAGATCATTCACATGTAGAGAAGGAGTATCCATAAGAGCGAGAGACTCTTGAGGAGCGGGAAAACGGGCAGAGGACCTGAGGGAGGTAGAGTTACCTTCAACCACGTCTCTATTCATCGCCAGCCAGTCACAGGTACAGTGATCGTAAATCACGCGTCTGTTTGCCTCTTCGTTTGAATCACGATTCAGTCACTCCCTACCTATTTTCCAATCTGGACCAACGTCTCGACGGATAGTCACACTGACAACAGTATGCCTACCGGCAACGCGGGGGTGTTTAAACCACAAAACTGGCCATATGATAGATAGATCAAGTAAATCAAAGCCAGAACTTGATATGCAACAGCTGGCAGAGATGGTGTGAGAAGAAACGAAGGGGTGGAGGGAGTCATCTCGAAATGTACTTTTTCGCACCGCTTGCCCGACCGCTCACGTGCGGTGTGCATGCCAGGCACAATTTAGACCCCTCAGGCATAAAACCGGCAGGATCCCAAACGGCTCCAACCACTGCAACATCAAGTTGTAAGCGAGAGCCGCGAACTCGCCTTCCAACTCCCAATCCTCAGTGTTGGATACCTAGTCAACATGAGTGTTATTCTATGTACCGGTGAGTTCTTTCGGCATGCCTAGTGCGAAAAGTTTCGCATCTCGAGAGCACTGAACTGACATTGTTTGGCAATCTAGCGGGCTATGACCATACTATCCGGTGAGTTTTATCTTCAGCTCAAGAAACACAGTATCTAACAAGTGTTAGATTTTGGGAGGCTCTATCTGGTATATGCTCGCGCACAATACAGCACCCCGACTCCCAGGTAAACCGCCTTTGCATTACACCTGACAAACGATATCTCGCGGCTGCCGGTCACAGCAATGTGAAACTATACGACATTAAGTCCACGAACCCGAATCCGGTGATGACCTTTGAAGGCCACACAAACAATATCACCGGCGTTGCGTTTCATTGCGAGGGAAAGTGGATGGTTACCAGCTCTGAAGATGGCACTGTAAAGGTATGGGACACAAGGACTGGCAGTTTGCAGCGCAATTATGCGCACAAAGCTCCGGTGAATGATGTAGTCATACATCCAAACCAAGGAGAGCTTATCAGCGGTGACCGCGCTGGTATTGTCCGAGTATGGGATCTCGGAGAGAGCGTCTGCACTCATCAATTGATCCCAGAGGACGATGTTGCTGTGCATAGTGTCAGCGTCGCCAGTGATGGGTCTCTACTCTGTGCAGGGAACAAGAAGGTATGATGTTTTTGTGTGTGAAGCCGTGTTCTTTTGGCTGATTTAATTCTAGGGAAACGTGTACATCTGGCGAATGATCCAAGAGGCCGAAGTAACTCGCATTGTTCCGATTTGTACCTTCCAAGCTCACAAGGACTATCTCACTCGTGTTCTCCTATCTCCCGATGTCAAACACCTGGCAACCTGCTCTGCTGACCATACTGCAAAAGTATGGAACCTCGACCTGGACTACCCCCCGGCGAAAATGGCCATTGCATCGGCCGCTCGGTCAAAAGCCAAATCGCCATCCATAACAGAATCGAAACCAACGTCCCCGTCTCCTGTGGGAACCGAGAGCCAAAGCGGTTCAATGCAGTTTGAGAAGGGCAGAGCAGACAGCATTCCATTCCACTTGCTCAACGGGACCCCGCCTCCTGGAAATCCTGTTGAACCGCCACCTTCATTCCCCGTACAGCCTGACGGCCCTCCAATGGACCCGAACACCGGCACACTTTTCCTAGAAACAACACTAGCAAACCACCAACGGTGGGTCTGGGACTGTGCGTTTTCCGCCGATTCTGCGTACTTGGTCACTGTGTCTAGTGACCACTATGCGCGGTTATGGGAGCTGGCGTCCGGCCAGATAATCCGTCAATATAGTGGACATCACCGCGGGGCGGTATGTGTTGCACTAAATGATTATTCGGAGCCCCGTTAGGTGGTCTACGGAACTCAGTGGATACTACTGCCTTCATCTCTCTTTTCATAGTATGTTTTCGTTATGGGTTAGCATGGCGCACGGGTTTGACGATAGTCGGAGGCTGGTTTTGCCTATATCTTGGAGTTCAGGCCTGCGAGAACTATAATGACTGTCAGAATTCCCTCTTTCTTCCGGGTCTTTGTTTGATGCTTGTCTATCCAGTCCTACATCTTCTGGTAAGCATGTAAACTGCTGGCATGTCAGGAACAGCTATGTCTGTTACGGATGCTGTCTTAATTTGCATTTCAACTTGGCATTTATTGCTGAGGGAAATGGTAATGCTGAAGGAGGCTAGTACACATATTTATTGAATGCATCCAAACACAACGCCTTGTCAATAGTAACAAAATTCCTCTGGATAAATATAAGTCATGAACATGACAAAACGGGAGGGCAGGCCGTCTGACCGTATAAAGCGTCATGGTGTTCGCATAGAAAGTCGACTCGAGGGGGATAATCATACATGCAATACCCACATAACAGCGCCTTTTAGCCAAAAATCTGGGCCGAGTAGCCAAGAATATGAACTCGCAAAAAGAAAGCATGCAGCATGCATGCACACAAAACACGACCGACCGACCGACCTTACTCCTGCACCATACGAAGAATGAAGTTCACCACAACAGCAGCGAGCAGCGAGATAGCCAGGATGGTAGGCCCGAATCGATCATCAATCCCGCTTTGGCCTCGTTTCCGAATGCTCTGGGCCCGCCAATGGAATGTAACAAGGGCATATATCATGGCGGCCATGGCAATGACAGTGAAGAGGCCGGCAGAGATGCGTCCGATACGATCTCCGAAGTTGAGCAGACCCACTGCCAATCCGCCGAGGATGACAGTGAAGTTGAGCCAGGAAAGGAAGGTTCGCTCGTTGGCGAAGAAGACCTTGGGCTCTACGCGGGTAGGGAGGGCAATCCTTTTGCCTGTGTTTCGGGAGGTTAGCTCACAGCTGCGGGGCACAGATTCTGGGTCAGGTGTTAAAGTACGGACCGGGAGCTGTTTGGAGGAGCGGTTGGCTGGACATTTTGTGCGGGGTGAGGAGGTGAGGTTGAGGTGCTTGGAGCTGCGAAGTAAGGGAGCTTTGGTTGGAGGAGGATGGTAAAAATGTGCGAAACGAGAGGAGATAATGGATAAATAAGGTACCGGGTGCAATTAACCAAGCTAAAAGATCTTCGAAGTGACGGGACTTCTAGAGGCTTGCGCCGTGGTGGGCATCACAGATGGGGCCGTTCGATGCTCTCACGGATTTAGCCCGAAGTAGCTCTTCTGCCGCAGTTAGCCGCCTGCAAGCTACCCACGTGCCCCGGATGAGCTCATTGTATGGCTGCCTCAGGCGCGGAGCGGATTATTATAACGCCGGCGGCGCTGTCTGTTGTGACAAGCAACGCGCTAGTCTATAAGTAGCAATCCAGCTTCTGGCTTGTCCTTATCAGGAATAGCGTGGAACAGACTCGTCCATATTGGACCAACCACTAGTCGCGCAGTCGCGGCCATGATGGCTTGAGTGTCTCTCTCTTGCATCAACAAGACCCCGATCCTTCTCCCTTGTCGAGCTACCTGTCTGTCAATCCTCGCCATTTCATCCCTGTATACCTTCTCTCTTAGGTAAGTGCGATCTCTTTTCCCCAGATTGCCGCCCTGCCTTGCGGTGTCGGCCCACATTCCTCCCCCACAATCGTGGTCTTTGGCTCTGCCCAAACATTGAAACGCAACGTCACTTTCTCAAGTCAACATCAACAGCTGTACTAACTGCTCTGTCGCAAGATTCACCAACAGTAATACGAAGCCTTCTTGCGAAATTTAGCACTCACAATGGCCGTCGAGACCGCTCCTACCGTACGTAAACACAAATTTCGCCTTGTGTCTTCCACCAACGCGTGTCATTTCCCGCTAACGTTCTGTCTCAATCCTAGCCGGTCCCTATTGATGACTTGACCAAGATTGCCACAGAGGTGCGTCCCTGAAACCTCTCGACCGACGCCAGACCAGTGCAATGGACTCTTCTGAGTCGGCAGCTGCATTCGAGACATTCGGCTAACTTCTCATAACCAGGCCTGTGATACTGCGCTTGGAAAAGCCGAGGGATACGAACACACCCAGGTTGGAACATGGAACTCCGAGATCATTGTACGTCTCAGCCCCTGGCCGGAGTTTTCAGAAAAAGACACCGTCTAATAAGTTACGCTCTCAGAACGGCATCCTCAAGGCCCTCATTACCGCTACCACACCCTCCACACCTAACACCCCGCCTCCATTCCGGTTCACCGTGAACAGCACCATCGTGCAACAAGGCTTGATTGATAAATCCTCGGCAGCGGACGGTTCGGCCGCCAACACCGGAAAACGCGGTATGCACTCTGCCTCCGGTGCTTACTGGGACGTCAACCGCGATGGAATGTGGACCTTCAAATACCCCGCCGCCGAAGCCAAGGGGCTGGACGTCGTTGTGAGTGTGACATGGTTTGCGCTGGGCTAATCGCCGTTTACGAAAACGCAAATAAAATAGGAGAAAGGAAAGAGCAGCTATACCATTTCTAGTTTCGTCATCTTGTTAGCTATATGAGCCTTTGATGCGTTGTGAACTGATTTTCTTTCCTGCATTGGAGCGGGGTGCATTTGCCTGACGCGAGCTTTATTTGTATGTTATGCTTCGGTTATGGCTATATACCACTGATATGCAGCAAGGAAATCAATATCGAATTGAAAGTTCAATCAATCAAAGAACCCTAGGTCAATGAACCTCTCAAAGCTCCAATAATCCTTCTTGGTCCCCTTTCCATCCAACGTGTCATTCCCCTCAAATCTCGCAGACCAGTAAGCACTGCCCTGCGTATACTGTTCCCAGGTTGCCAGCCCAGCCTTCACGTTCCTCTCCCTCAGCGCAAAACTGTTATTATATGCCGTCTGGATCGCCCACTCGCCAACGAAGACCGGGATCGACCCGTCGCCAGACTTATTCTCCGCATCAGAAAGCATATACTCGGGCAGATTCTCGGACGTCGTATTCCTGCCCTCGAAGTAGTAATTGTGCATGTCAAAAACGACATTCTCGTCCGCAGTGAAATTCCCTTTCCAGTAATCCGGAAGCTTGAAGCTCTGAAACATCACAGGGATATCACCAACCGTCAAATCTTCACTCTCAGCTTCACCCTCCCTCGTCCTCACCCTCTCCAGAACGGCCCTCCAAAACTTCACAAGATACGCCGCCGCAGAATCCGATACCGCTGCGGGGGTCCCAAAAGCACTCATCCCCAAATCACTTTCCTTATTCCGATCCGTCGGCTCATTCATAACCTCAAACGTAAACGCCCTCGGGCGACTAGAAGCCGCAATAAACTCCACAGCCCTATCAACAACATCCAGCGAGTGACCCCACGCCGTCTCATTATAGAACCACCCCCAATGCCCCACCGCCTCGCCGATATCCAGCCCATTCAACCCGCCAGGCAGACTGTGGACGTCGATGATAATGTGCATGTCGTACCTGTCAATCGCATACTCCGTTATCCGGCGGAGATGCATTGTCTGGTTTCCCGAGTAGAGGCCCGAGCCGGGGAGGTTTATCCAGGCTGCGTAGGTGGTGGGGATGCGCAGGAGGGATATCCCCGCGGCGGCGAGGGTGTCGATTGTAGATGTTGTGATGAAGGTGGAGTAGCGATGTTCGAGGACTGAGGAGCATTGAGCCGGGCCTAGGGATTGGCAGAGTGTCCATTCATCCGGGGCATTGGGGGCGTGTGTTTCCCAGAAGGTGGTGTCGAGGGAGGCTTCTTGGACGAGCCACCCGCCTAGGTTCACGCCGGTGGATTTGGTGGTTAGCCAGTTGAAGCGGGGCTGGGGTTGTTGTTTAGAGGGCTTTGAGAGGGTGGTGGTGGTGGTGGCTGTAGTGCATATTGCCAGGAGGGTTGTTATACTAAAGAGGGCTCGCATGGTGTCGAAGGTATGTGTATGAGATGAGGGATTATGTGGGATTTAAGATGGGATATGTATTGGGCTTTATAAGGTTGAAAAACCTACTTGTACTAGAGCTAGAAATCTGCGGTTATGTGGACGATCTTTATACTACGGACGACAGTATATCTAGGATATCCCGTACCCTGAAAGTAACTACCCCGAGGTTATATTGTCAAACTGCACGGGAGCTATGCATGAACCAATGGGGGATTCTTCGGGGTGCAGAATCCGGGTTGTGGGGAAAACAGACAGGATATTAATGCCTGTTCACGACCCTAATTCATATGTGATGCTAATGGGAATTGACGGGCCGTTTGGATGTCGATCTCTCGGAATTTCCAGACTTCGGTAAAGACAACCCCGAACTCAAGGCTGCAATCCGGAAGTCCCGAACGGAGGCTATCTAGCTTATTTCGACTACTGCACGGCTGGGACTCGAGATAACTTTAGATGTCAAAAGAAGGTATTTGCATGTAGCCATAACATCGTAACTAGTCAGTAGTATATACTTGACTGCAGAAATATAAAATTCCACCTACAGCCGTCTAATAATAAAAATCCAATCCAATCTATGATAGCGCCCTTCCGGTATTTCCTTTATATCCTTTTATGCATCTAGGAGAGCCTTTTCCGGTTTGTTTGTATGTTTGCGTATATATTGATGATTGCTAAAGATGACTCCTACCACTGGTATGTACAGAATGGATACCAGGATAGCCGAGTGAAATTTATCGGTGGTCTTCCGTTGGAGTGCGAGAGTGGGTGGTCGTCTTCTCCATCTCGGGTGTGGCAGCGCCGGTGGCAGTTCCTGTAGAACCCTCGGAGTGCTGTTTAAGCTGTTTGCGAGCCTTGCGTCCACCACAGCAGGCGGCACAACAGGAGCCAAGCTCGACAATGAACGCAAGAAGATTGAAGGCGGCTGCGATCCACATAAACGCCAACATACGGTTGCCGAGTTCGGCTTTGATATTGAGCTCGTACGCATCGCCAGCGAAGACATTCTTGAAGATGACGAACATAACCGTTGCGATGGCGGCGGCGACAATCGAGAAAAGGGCGGTTAGGAACGTGATAATCGCAAAAGGAAATGCGCGCAAGAAGATGAAGGTGCGGCGACGGTGCACAGGGTGGTTCCGGTTAACTGCTGCGTCGGGAGAGATGGTCTGGGGTGGGCGTGACGAAACGGCAAGCGGAGACAGAAAGATAAGAATGAATGTGAGGACAGCCGAAGTGAGGAAGAGACCAAACATCCAATGAGAGGCTTTTTTGGCCAGGTCGAGGGCGTCCGTTATATCGGAGGGAAGAGCAACTAGAGCGAGTTAGTGATACAGTTCGGTCATAACCAAAAAAAAAAAGAAAAGAAAAGAAAAACGTACTGGAAGCTCCCGCGAGCAATTCGCTTAGAATGATCTCGATAGGATTGAACCAATACAACGTTTGCGGCTTTGAGCAGAAGGTGATGCCCTCATCATTGTAACCCTCGCAGAAATTCCACAAGCCAACCTGGTAGAAGTCATGGAGACCAATGGATCGAGCAATACTGTTGATGAAGCGGGCATTGGGCACACCGAGCGGGATGATATTGGACAGATCGATTTTCATAAAATAGGTTTCTCGCAAGACAGGCTTATTGGAGACATTGGCAATGAGGACGAGGACTAAGAATATCCAAGCGATGAGGTGGATGAATGAGCGAAGGAGGCGATGCGTGAGTGTTTTCCTTGGACTCCGGCCGTAGACGGGTCGTCCAGAGGTCTTGCGAAAGCGAGGAAGCACCGCCATAGACCCTGGCTGGCGGTTGCAGACTGGACGGAGGGGGTATCAATATTCGAAACAGGGCGATATAAATACGAAATCGGTGGAGGAACGGAGTACGAGTTGGACGGTTGGAACGCAGGTTGACGCAGAGTAACAGAGTTGGCAATCCGTACGGTCGGATGACGTTAGCAGGGTCCTGGGTCCAGCAGGCGAGATGAAAATGACAAGCGAGTAAAGATAGGAAAATACTGAACCAGGGAGCAAGGCCAGGACGGTCGGAGAGGACCTGGTGAACCAGGGTGGTGAAGGTGAAAGTTTGCCAGTTGGGCTGGGGCTGGTGGCCAAACTGCCGCTTGAGAGCGCGATCTCCGTCAATAGTCGTGTCGGGCCTCGACCCAGCGCATCCACACACCCGGCCGGTGATGATGAAGCCCGCTGAATTGGCTAGGGATCTTCGGCTGATCCTGGGCTAGTTACGAGAAATCAACGCCCCCCAAGGCCTGATACTGGCACCTGGGAAGTCGCAGCTCTCCTAACTCCTTTAACTCCTTACTCCTTTTACTCGCGTTCTAATCTTAGGAGCGAGGGCTGAAGACTCCTCTCCCCACTGACACACCTTGTCTGCAATTAACTACGCCAGTCCCACCGCGAGTCCAGCATCAAAAATGTGGTAACCTGGCGAGTCTGGACCAATAGCGCTGGCTCCACGGTGGCTGGACTGCCGCTGTGGGCGACGTCATCGGCGGCTGCTGCACCCATGGGGGGGGCGCTGATTGGCTGGAGTTGCGAGATCTTGCTAGTGGGAGTTTGGCTCAGTTAGTGCGTGTAAGCCTGTCAGATTTCTGGTTAGCGCAGCCACACTGTTCCTCAGGTCCGTCTCCTCGTTGTGCTCGTCTCCTTGGCCTCTGACGTTGTTTCTATTTCTTTTCTCTGTCTGCTGTCCGCTGTCTTTTTTGGTTTATTGCATCTGCTTGTTTATATTTACTCTCTGCACCATGAGAGTCACCTATCTGCTGCCGTTCCTGGCCGCTGGTCGGGTACTCTCGCAGGACGACAGCGATACCAGCACTGCTACCAACACCCGCGAGCAAGACATCTCCCAATCGCTCGCTGACATCGCGAGTGCCATCTCGACCACAATCGACGATGCCACCGTCCCGACCGGTGACTACATCACATATTCATCCACAGTATACCTTACAGACGATGGCACTGTTGCCGGCTCAACGGCCGTCCAGGTGACGGGGACCCCCGGCAGCAACGAGACAACCGCTGCCAACGCCACTGTCACGAGCACATCCGACTCCGTGACTGTGCTGATGGGTGGGCAACAGACAACCCTCACGGGAAATTCCACGGCCAACTCCTCCACGTCCGCTACTCCAAGCCCGTCCTCGACGCCGGTCGTCAACACCCAGCCCTGCAATGGCTACCCCGAATTTTGTGACCGGAAATACTCCAATATCACGATGGTTGCTGCGCACAACAGCCCGTTCGATATCAAGGGCAATGTGGCTGCGAACCAAGCGCTGGGGGTAGAATACCAGTTGGACGACGGAGTTCGAATGCGTACGTATATCCGGTGAGGACAATAGGAATGGGAGCTAACGGTCTAATTATAGTGCAATTCCAAACCCACTACATGAACGACACGATGTACCTCTGCCACACAAGCTGCGATATGCTCAACGCAGGGACACTTGAAGACTACCTCACCACCGTTGTCCAATGGATGAGGAAGCACCCATACGACGTTGTCAGTTTTATCATCGGGAACTACGACCAAGTCGACCCCGGAAATTTCACAGGGCCTATCGAAAGGTCCGGGCTGATGGATTTGGTGTTTACTCCGCCCATGGTGCCGATGGGTCTAAACGACTGGCCGCCGCTGGGTAACATAATCCTTAGTGGCAAGCGAGCTCTTGTTTTCATGGATTATCAGGCCGACCAAAATCGCTTCCCGTGGATGATGGATCAGTTTTCACAGATCTGGGAGACCCCCTTTTCTCCTACAGATCGACAGTTCCCCTGCAACGTCCAGCGTCCGCCCGGCTTGGCTCCACCGGACGCTCGCAAGCGGATGTACATGGCCAACCATAACCTCAATCTTGAGTTTAACATTGCGACCCTTAACATACTTATCCCCAACACGGCCCTGCTTAACGAGACCAACGCCGTCGAAGGCTTTGGTAGTCTTGGAATGATGGCCGAAAACTGCACTAGTAAGTTCTGTCACTGTCCGTCACTAGCCAGCTACTAATTGATTTAGCCATGTGGGACCGTCCTCCCAACTACCTGTTGGTTGATTACTACAACGCAGGCAGTTTCAACGGGTCCGTCTTCCAAGTTGCGGCCAACATGAACAATGTCTCATACGACCGAAGCTCGTGTTGCGGCACCCTCTCTGCGGGCTCCACCGTAGTACCTGGAGCCATGATGAGTGTTGTTGTTATGTTTGTCGGAGCTCAGCTTCTCAGCTCGGTATTTTAAGCCTTATCAAGTTGATCTTGTACTGTATATATGATCTATGATAGAAGTATATCTATAATTCATGATGAGATGACTTTCGTACATACATTGCACGTATCTTCAGTAACTACGCCCTACTAACCTTGAACCCTCCCGGAACCTGCGTCTGGAAAACACCCAAGGGGTCATACTTTTCCGCAACAGCCTTCAAAAACGCCAAATTCTCCTCCCCGTATCCCCGCAACGGATCCTGGCTCTCCGCCGCATAATTCAGATAAACAAACGGCGAATCTCCACCAACAGACCTCGCAAACCCATCCAACTCATCCACGAAGGTCTTCCCAATCCAGTCAAACAACGGCGTATCCTCAGCATCATCCCATATAAACCAGAGCAGGTCCACTGAAAACAAAACCCTGTTAGTAATACATAATACACCGAAATAACATAGAATGAAGAGCTTTCACATACAGATATAATTCCCCTTCTCATCCAACCCGAGCACATTTCCCCCCTTCTTCCTCCCAATCTCCGCAAAAAGACCCGGCAGTGGCTGGTACATGCTAATGATAGACCAGTTCTCGCTGCGGGCAGAGCTCTTCGCCTCCTCGATCATGCGGTCCTGGATGGCGACTGCTTTGTGCAAGATGGCCGGGTTATTGGCGAAGCTTAGAGTGAAGAATTTCCTAAACACATTACTCAGTTACTGCCTAACATAAATCGACTGGGGATGATATTTTGGGGAGGGGGGGGAACATACTGCAACCCAGCCTCAGGCTCCAACTCGCCCGTCAAATCCTCCAAATCGGTGAAACGCATGGAATCGGATATATTGCGCATGTTATAGAAGTCGCGAAATGCATCCGGATACGCCTCGGGCTTTGTATACACCAGCGAGTTCGCAATCACGGGCACCCCCAGCTGCGAGTTGTAGTTGTAGATCGGGATCAGGGAGGCAGAGGGGTCATTGCGGATGTTGTTGGTGAAGCGCACCTGGGCGTCGATCTGGGCGGATACGGTGGAGGCATGGTCGTAGGCGACGACGCCGCCCCAGATTGAGGCTGGGGGTTGGGAGAAGGCTTGGAGGGTGAAGCTGGTGACGATGCCGAAGTTGCCGGAGCCGCCTTTTAGGGCTTGGAAGAGGTCTGGGTTTTTGGTTGGCGATGCGGTGGTTATTTGGCCGGAGGGGAGGACGATCTATGCTTTATGAGTGGGTGCTCATTATAGATATTAAGTAGGAGGGATATACTTCGAAATCAACCACAGAATCGCAGGTGAGTCCATACTGCGCGCTGTGGAACGAGTTCCCACCCCCAGTGATGAACCCACCGACGCCGACGGTTCCTCCTCGTCCGCCTGGGACTGCGACTCCGTGTTCGCCTAGGGCTTTGTATACGGACTTCCATCTCGCACCTGGCTGGACCGACGCAGTTGAAGATTCAGGGTGGTAGACGGTGCGATTAAGCATAGAGAGGTCGATCGTGACTGCGTAGTCGGCGTTGGTCGAATCAAGCACAGTGCTGTGTCCTCCCGAGCGAACGGCAAACTGGCATTGTGGCGAGTCATCGTTTGAGTCGACAAGGGTGGAAAGAGTCAGGGAGACGTCTTGTGCTGAGCGTGGTTGAACGATGCAGGCTGGGTAGAGCTCCTGGATGTCGGTTCGCCAGTAGGAGCCAAGCGAGTGGTGGTATGCATTATCGTTGGGATAGAGGACTTGGGTGCTGAGAGATGTATTCCTTAACGCGGTGCACTATTTTTTCCCTCGTTAACAAACCCATCGCAACGATATTGGATTCGATTATCTTGCATACACAAGCAGAGACAGACCCATCAGCCGGACACGTTCTCGAGACGCCATCCAGCACCGAAACAATCCTATACGGACAGACCTTCATTTGGACGCAGGGAAAGGAAAGAAAGAAAGAAAGAACGAAAGAAAAGAATCTTCAGCGGGGCCACGAACTCCTCATCGCCATCCCGATCGATTTGATTTATTTCAACAGCCCAAGCCCTTTCCCCGCTCTCTACAGATGATACGCAGTCGCGCTGGCAAACCATCGTGATAAGCATGCTCCATACTCAAACAAGACAAGACGGTGCATAAGCCGCATGGTTAGTGTCACACTGAGACGGAAATCAGACCTGTAGGAGGCCGCTACTTGAGTGTGGGGGCCTGAAACTCTGGTTATACTTTGGCCGCTGCAGCTTGCTGCAGCTGGCACAGGCGTTGACAAAGCGAGCTTGAATCAGTGGTGTGGACGGTGAATCAGCAGTAAATTCAGCCGAAAATATCCCGAGCTTTCATTCCGTCATTCTGTCAAATGTCAAGTCGCTGTTGGAATTAAGCGTTGAGAGATGGAGAAGCCCTAACTGGATACCCGCAAGTTTAATTCAACTTCGGTTATCAAAATTATATATAAATTTTATATAAGTTGATAAATCAGCAATTAATCATTAGACTAAGCAAGTACTAAACCTTTGCTAGGCTAATGATCTGACTAAACCCACCGAAAGACACCATATTTACAGGCTGAGGATCTATACTAGACTTCTAGTACCATGGTCCACAAACGTGCAATCCCATTCAGCCAAAATGACGTACATGGACAACTCTAATTCTTGCATTTCATTCAGGCCGTGTCATGCAAAATCTGGGGAAGTCCAAGTTTGACGTGGGTGGCACTCTTGGTACCATGGGATGCCTGCTTATCATACGAAACCATGGACATCCACTCTAACAATTCCATTCTTAGACTACCCAGAATCGGGCTCCTGAAAAATTATAATAATTCATATTTCAAAAACCATCGCGGGTATATGGTATATAGCTCTAAGCACATCATCTCGCATAACGGCTATGCAAAAGCAATCTATAAAGCACAAAGTCGCAGACCAAGGGAAATAAGCAAGCCCGTTCTTATACCGGATTCCGTGAATATGGCGGCGGTGGCGTTTCAGCCCGCTCCGGCGCAGGTGGTGGAGCAGTCCTGGTTGTAGTTCTGGAAGTCGTCAAGGAAGTCGCAGAATCATGGCGCGATGTAGATGCTGTATCGCTAGAAGGACGAGGCGAGGATGTTCTCACCGGAAGAAGCGCAGTTGTAGATCTCGTAGGACTGGAAGTTGTTGTATCAGCAGGCGTCCCAGGCCTAGGCGTCGAGGTCGTAGTCGTAGTCATATCTGGAGAATAACTCGGTGCAGGAATCGTAATCATCGGCACCATCGGCGGAGCAGTTCTCGTTGTCGTTTGCCCGGCATCTGCAGGGACAGCTTGTGCGGCATGTACAGCTATTCGTACAGGCTCAGGCGGGGCACACCTTGTGGTTGTATCCCCGGGTGTATATGGAGGGAGAATAGGGGTAGGTGGACGCCGTGGGTGGGTGATATTCGTTCTGTGGACGCGACTGTTGGGATCATGTAAAAGACGGCCGCCTCTCGCCGCTGTAGCAGATTTGTGACTCCCCCCTCTATTAGATTTGACGATTAGGACGACTGTTACACAGATTATGATAGCCGCAGCTGGAATCATTAACCCGATGAGTAGTGATTTGGTGGAACTGCGAGTACCGTCGGTCTCGTCGTCGTCGTAGTAATACCGTCGTGGTTTGAGAGAGCCGGCGTAGGAGGATGGGACAGGAGTGGTTTTTGGGGCTATTAGGTTTAATATATCGATTGGTGATGCGCTGACACTTGTTGTAGCTGGAGCTGGTTAGCAGGTGTTGTATATTAGGGCTTGGTGGCTATGCACTATGGCAACTCATACCCAGCAGCGCGCCGACCGACAACCAGGACACGCGGAGATTCATAATGATTAAAATCGGAAATCCAGGGAAAATATCGGCCAAGCAGACATTTTCTCTGCAGTTAAAGAACTTGGGCAGTTCTTGTTGTTTAATAGTCCGGGCTGTTCCTGGGCGCTCCATGTGGGGTTAGCGTACGCGAAGGTGGCTGAGGCTCTTCTTGCAGAGCTCATGCCCTGCTGCTCGACTTATTGGCTCAGGTTTTGGCCCCTTCTTGTTCTGGTTTGGCATAATCGGGCACAACCAACAGGCAGTGCAGACGGCTCGAGTTGAGTGGCTCTGGTCGTTTTGGTTAAGGCACAAGCCATCCGCAGCCGACCGGGTGTTATTGCGCCACGATACGCAGTTACACTGGTTAAAGTCTCCAGCCCGACTCAGGGAGACTCTACTCTACAGGGAGACTCTACTCTAAGTCTAAGCCCAGGAAGATCATTACGGGATCCTCGACCACCCTTTTATTGTGGGCAACATGAGGCTCAGTCTATCATGGGTATTACTATGCACCGGGGACTCGGTGCAGGAATAAGCTACGCAGGTGACAGATTCAAGGCAGGGTAGCCATAGGCTTTTGTATATTTATTATATTAGTCTATTTTACTTTATTCCCCTATTTCTCATTAATAGCTACTGTCATAATGCTGTCGACAGACGCCGAAGTATACACTTCCCAAACAGGCTTAGCGCCCCACACTCAAAATCGCAACCGTCACTCACTCCTCACAGTCACTCACTGCTCTCGACACCACACCTCCCGAGCTCTACCTCGCCCAATCCCCCTATCGACAAACCGGCACCTTCAGATAGTACCAAGGAGCAGTCTCCGCCCGCCGCCAAAATGGTCGACATCGTCCCCCTCTCCTCCTACCCCTCCTACATCGACCTCCTCCCCGCAATCCAAACCTGCAACATCACAAACCTCCCCGAGAACTACTTCCTGAAATACTACCTCTACCACGCCCTGACCTGGCCGCAACTCAGCTTCGTTGCCGTCGTGCGCCCGCGCAACGGCTACAAGAAACCAAACGACCTCTCCGGCCAGTACCCCAAGGTTGTCGGGTATGTGCTCGCAAAGATGGAGGAGGAGCCGACGGACGGGGTACAGCATGGACATATTACAAGTTTGAGTGTGATGAGGACGCATAGACGGTTGGGGATTGCAGAGAGGTTGATGAGGATGTCTCGTATGTTTCTTCTTTTCACATTCTACGTAGGTTCCGGAACGCTTGCTAATTACGTTTACGTCTTTGTTTAGAGAGGGCAATGGCTGAATGCCACCGCGCTCAATTCGTCTCTCTGCACGTACGTGTATCCAACGTGGCCGCCCTCCGCCTCTACCGTGACACACTCGGCTTTGAAGTGGAGACTGTCGAGAGCAAGTACTACGCCGATGGCGAAGACGCGTACGCCATGCGCATGGATCTATCGAATATGTGGCTCAACTGGGCCGAGATTGAGCGGATGGACCGGGCTCGCCATGCGAGCGATGAGAAGGATGAGGACGAGGGTGATGAGGTTGGCGAGGCCGGGAAGAAGGACGAGAAGGAGCAGGAGAAGATGGTCAAGGTTAAGGTTGGGAGAGGTTTGGGAGTTGGTGAATTAGTTGAAAAGAACGAGGCCCAGGCGGCTTCGTAGGTTGATAGCCTATTATATCGGTTGGCTAGAGTCAAATAAAGGAGCAGTGTTGAGCTGTACGCCTAGGGTTGGAAACTTGAATGGATGGAGTGATCATAGCTTCATTAAAGACGTGCAATCGAGGACTGTAACTAAGCCACTACCTTCAAGAAAGGGAGATATCAAAATGTTGAGAAGAATATGTAACAAGACAAGAAGGACCCCAAGCCCCTGGCTCACCCAAAACACCATCCGTTATCATATCACATCAAAAAGAATTCCAACCGCTCAAAACGACCAAGTGAGTGAGTGTATGCATGTAGATTTATTTGTTTTCCTTGCCAGCTTTCTTCTTTTCCTCCTCTTTATCCTTTCTGGCGTCCTCACCCTCATCTGAGCTGGCACTCGGCGTGCCAATCGAGCTAACCGCGCTGCTTTCGGAATCTGCCTCTGTTCGCTGCTGCGATGGACCTGTTGCACCAGCCCGGGCAGCCGTACGGTTTTCTCTATTATTTTCCAATTCGAGATTCTCCAGCCGCTGCTCCAGACTCTCCTCAGGCGGAGGCGCCCCAGAACCAGGACCAGAAACAGACAAAGACACAGCCGCAGAAACAGAAGCTGGCTCCTCGCCTCTAGCCTGACCCCTCCGCGCCCGTCTCTGTTGCCGACGTCTAGTCCGCTTCATCCGCCTCTGCTCGCGCTGCTCCTCCCTCGCGCGCCTCAGCACCTCCCGGAACGCCTTTCTCGTAGCCCGGAGCTCCTCCTTCGCCGCGCGCCGCTCTGCCGCGTTCCGCTGGCGATCCTGGGGTGACTCCCACCGGCCCCAGCTGCTTCGGCCTTGGCCCGAGGAGGGGTCGTTATGTCGGGACTGGTTGCCCCAGCCGTGACGCCAGCGACCGCGGCCGGAGATGCGTGCTTGGCGGCGGGAATCGCGCAGAGCGTCGAGTTGGCGGCGGAGTTCTACGGCTGCTTCGTAGAGGTCGCGGTCGTGGTGGTCGTCTAGGGAGAGGAGTTGGGCGCGGACGGTGGCGAGGTCCGAGGAGCTGAGTTCGGAGGTTGTGGAGATGGAGTCGATTGAGGAGAGGGAAGAGTCTGAGGAGACGGAGCAGACGGAGTTGCTGCGGGGGCGTTGGGTTGATGATTGGGTTGATGGTTGGAGTGTCCGTTCGGTGGTTGTTGGTTGTGAGGTTTGTTGTATGGTTTGTTGAGTAGGGTCTGGGGTGGTTGTCGTGTTGGTTGCAGTAGTAGCAGTAGCAGTAGGTGGTGGATAGTAGTAAGGGTAATATCCCTGCTGGGGCGCACCCCATCCAGAAAATGCGGCTTCAGCTTTGCGCCCGCCGAGGCCTGCTTGCTCTTCGATCCAGCGGCCGTGCGCCAGGGCTTGTTCTTCAACTTGTCTACCATAATGGGCAGCCTGCTCCGTAATGCGATCGCCGTACTTTTGAGCTGATGAAGCAAGACTCGACAACCATCCTAGCGGTCCACCTTTCATGCTTGAAGTTTCATACTGTTGAGGGTATTGATTGCCTGTCCAACCCCACGGCTGGTACTGTGGGTATGGATTCTGATAAGCATGGGGATTCGCAGGATGAAAGAACCCGGAACCCTGCTGCGGCGGAAACGGAGCTGGAACGGCGGGATTCGGGTATCCATAAGGCATTGGTGGCTGTCCTGGATACATACCAGCTTGCGGATATCCCGTTGCTGCTGGGTGCGCGTTAGGCGGCAAAGGGTGTCCTCTACCGGCTTCTGGAGCTTGGGTAGTTCGATTATCCTGCGTGGCCCTCGTAGCAGCTGGATAACAACGAGGACAGAGCGGGGATATTGGCGCAGCCCTGGGATCCGTCACATAAAAGAATACGATCCGGACAGCACGAAGCTCGAAGAAGTCCTGGTTCCATTCCTTCATAACAGTGGCGATGCGTATCTCACGCTCCTCATCCGTCTCTTGTGGCCGATCTTTTCGATCTCGTCGAATCTCAGCCCTGATTTGACGCGGGAGTTCCGCTGACGAGGATGCAAGACCTAGATGCGGAGGGAAGAGGTGGCGCAAGAACATATCCCAGTCCTGCTGAGCGATGAGCTCCATCCGCGGGTTCCAGCATCGAGGACGACGGGGAAAGTCTTTCACTTGGCTCCGCGGGTAGATGGTCATATGGTGCTCCAGCGTCTGCCCTCCATCCTCAATTACAGGTGGTGGCCGTTCCGCAAAGTAGGCGGCGGCCGAGGTGAAATGAGTTGGGATAGGCGCAGCACTTGGTCCATGAAGTCGCGCATCCCCACCGCGAAGGCGGAGAAGACTAGGGGTTGCATTAGATGAGGAGGTTGCATTTCTGTTGCTGTTCGATGGCGCGAGTAAAGGGTCTACAGCGGAGTATGGCGGCGGAGGCGCCTCATCTGGGTCCATGGCGGGGGTCGACCAAACACCGGATATGTGGAATACCAGAATAGACAGATTATAGCGTTAACAGACCGTCATACATAGCGCAGAAAATGCGATGCGAGCAGTTCTAGCCCTCTGGGCGGCGCGTACTTGGGAGGCACCCTGGTCTTGTAGAGGTTGATGGTGGGTGCAAGGCAGCAAGATTAAAAAGGCACGCGGCGACCAGCTTGTTCCACCAACAACACTCGAGCGAAGGCAGCACCGTAAGACGGACCGGTCGGCTTATTCGCAATAAGATTTAGTCCGATAGCGTAAATTACCAGATAATTGCCAGCACGCGGGATGGAATCAAAGATGAAGTCTCATGGCGGGCGGAAACAGCGGTAATGGTGATCACGGGGCTGCTTTAGTCCGATTGGTCGAAACAAGCGCCACCAACTACTTTCTATAAAGTATACAGAGTATAGTTAAGTTAGTTGGAGAATCTGGGGAGATACTCAGATACAATTCAAATAGATAAATCAATTATTAGACAACTAGTGATTATCGAGATAAAAAGCAATATCCCGTTTATATCTATATCCTACTATTTGCATGGTATCTTATCAACAATCCTCAACGCCCCAGGGACGACCCGTCTACACAAGGCACCAAACTCCAGTTTTGGAACGCTCGCAGACCAAAAGAGAAAGAGAGTTAAATCAATCCCATGCATCTCCCCAGCCATCATCTTCTTCCTCGTTCTTAGGTTTTGTGTCAATCTTTTTAGCAGGTGCAGCAGCAACCTTAGGCTTTGCCGTCGAGCTAGGACTAGCGGTCCGTGAGGCCGGTGTCGTTCGGGAGCTGCTTAGGCCTTTAGGCAGCGGTTTCTTGGCTTTCGACTGCGCGGCAAGCCACCCCGCAAAGTCCGGCTCACCGCCATCGTCGTACGGGACGGGACTTGCTTTGGGTTTCGACGTCGCGCTGGTAGGAGAGATAGTCGACGGAGCATTGAATGGGTCTTCGCCATTCCCCCATCCATCTTCGTCATCATCAATCGCTCCCCATGCATCGTAGACATCGTCTGCAGGCTCAGGCTCCTCTCTATGTACTGGGACGGGGTGTGCTGACAAGGAGCGACCCAGGGGCTGGACTGAAGGCCGTAGTGTGGCTTTGAATTCATTAGACGGCGTTGGGGATGCTGGCTTCGTCGGGCGAGGAACGGATACTGAGCGTCTGGGATCCTCGGCGGGTTTGGTGGATCCCGCGGTAGGTTCGATTTCGCCGTCAGCTGTTGCTATTTTATTGGTGAACGAAGAAATGGCCCAGCCTGCCCACGATTTGTCGTTGGACGTTCCGATACGGGCCGCATCCTTGGGAGCATCCGAACTTGTTGTTGCTGGGAGAACTGTGTCGGCCATGGTATTGCCAAACTTCCTGACACGTTGTAGGTACATGTCCAACGTTTTGTTGGCCTGGTCCCTTATGAGCCTGTGAAGATTGTTAGCCAATGACTACACAGGAGTGATTGTTGGTGACGCACTTTTCCCGATCAAGAAGAGCAGGACATATGGCAGGCAGAACTTTAGTCGCGCAATCCTCCTCCGAGAAAACCTCCACTGTTGCAGATAGCGCCAACAAGCCAGCGTTGCGAGCATGAACAAAGGGGTCTCGAAGAGCACGTGTGAAAGCTGCAACGAGAACCTTCGCTCTCGACTATAGGAGCTATTAGCTTTGGTCCAACAAGGATTTCACTCCCACTTACACCTTGGCCCAGGTTCTTCGCAATCTTCCCCAAGCAGATAGTAGTATTTGTCCGGATGCCCGGCTGCTCATCGTTGGCAGTCCGCGCCAAAAATTTAAGGAGTTCGCCATTAATTGTTCGGTCACTTAGTTTGTTAATAACAGGCAGGACAGCTTTCACCGTCTGTTCTCGAACAACGGGTGCTGCATCTGTGAATCCAGAGGTCTGCAATACAATGTCAGTATGCCCATGACTTCAAATGACGTAGCAAACTAACCATCTGAGGGAATATTTTATCGTTAACTGTCTTCTGAGAAAGGTTCTCAATCATTACCGGCAGATGATCAAGAAGACAGACTCGGATAGCTCGATCTGGGTTACCAAACAGGCGAACAATAACCGGTGTAAGTTTAGCATTGAACTCGTCCTGCGATAGCTTCCCTCCGATCTTCAGAATAGCAGACAAGACCTTTGGGCCACCGCCTCCAAACTCGACAGATTTTAACAGCTCCGGTAGAACTTTCATCTTGAAGTAGTCCTCCGGGAAATCTTCAGATAGATTTTCGAGTTCACTGGTTCCGTCAGAATACAGCCTCTAGAAGAGTTGTTAAACAAATATAGGAACTCACTTGAGAAATTCCTCCCTCTCAGACTCATTTTTCAGACCTAAGCTGTCAATATCGTCCGTCAACCGAATAAGCGGTGTCTCGAAGAAGCCACCGCTCTTCTTTCCTTGTTCAACAAAGTGCGCCGGGCTCAATCGTAGTTTGGGGTTGGCTGTGCCGAGGCGCTTATAGCTCTGGTGCATACTAGGCGGGATATTCGTCGTCTTACCGACTTGATCTCCGCCTGAAAAGCTGCCATTGAAGACCTCGAACACCAATATCGCTAGGCCATAGGAATCGACGGCCGTTAGAGGGTTGCGCTTGATCGCATCCCAACCACCCTTTACAACCTCTGGTGGTGTGTATCGAGCGGCGTCCGGTACGAGACTGCCATATGTCTGCGGCCGAGTCAGCGGTGTGACAATAAGATTGTTCCCAAATAGTCACTGACATATATCACCGCCTGATCATCATTCATTGAGCTTAATATCTCGAATCCCCCGAGCTTCCACTCGCCACTCTCACTTGTGTATACCGAAGACGCCCTCACGGCGCCGTGGACAGACGCAGCGTCTCCGTTGATGAATTTCAGGGTGGACTAGATCACGCAGAAGAGAATTAGCAAACGCTTGACTCAGGCGCGAAGTTGAGAGCATACCGCCACTGTACATAGCCCCCATTTGGAAGTTTCTTCACTCAAACTCCTGCGCTTCACATGCCAGGAAAGGGGCACGACTCGTTCCGTCACGATGTAAATAGTAGTCTCAGTCTAGACCATATGAGTATCTCCCCTTGAGAAACAGCCATTCAAGGCGTAACATATGCGAAAATACCTCAATAGTATCCAAAACCTTAATTGCCCCGGGGTGTCTCAACGTTCGCGATTTCCGCACGGCGTTCTTTGCGAGCGGCAGACGGGACTTATTTGTGGCAATTTCGAAAGTAAAAATACTACATGTTGAGCCGTCTTCCTGTATTAAACAACGCGATATAGCGGTATATTAGCGCCGTGTCCGTGAACAGTGTGGCCGCAGGAGGGCGATTGGTGGTGGCGTGCATACCCGTTTCGTTGCGTTGTGAAGTGTCCAGATCGAGTCGGAGACATCGACTCTATCTCCTAGCGAGTAAGGAAACGAGCTGCCTTTGGCCATCGCAGAGGCGACGGCGGATTTGAGGAAATCCATGGCGGTTGTTCAGGTTATACGCTGATGTTCCTAGAAGTAGTTTGTTGTTGCCGGCTGAGTTGGTCTTTTCGGAGACACGCCGCGGGCTCGGAGGTCCGCTCGGGGACGGGGATGAGAGAACGAGGAGGGCGGGCGGAGGCGAAGGATGCAAGGGAATCCAAAGGAACTGGAAGGCGGTTTCGGTGTTCCTGGGCGATCGTCGCAGGAGAGTCTCGATGTCTTTGGTCTCGTGGAAGAATAACCAGCGATGGGCGCTGTACCCCGCCCCCGATCTGGCTTAGGGCGTCTGGAGCCGGAGCTGGAGCTCCCCTGCTTCGATCGTCTCTTCCCTCTTCTCTTCACTCGCTTCACAACACCGCGTCATGTTCTACGCACCCTACTGCTCTGATTCAATTCTCGAATACAATTCACTAACCCAGGTCACCTGGACTAACCGTTCTTCTCAACATATAAAGCCGCATGCAGTACGTTCTCATCCGTCTTTCTTTTCTTCTTCCCCATCAAGAAAAAGCTGGCCATGTGCCACTATCAACACCCAAAGATCCAAACACCCAATTCTACCCACCATCCAAAAGATCAAGATCTCCAATGATGCTACTATGGTAAAAGGTCAGACCGCGATCCTCAACCAGACACTCCATCGCCGAAGGAACTCCCACCAACACGCCAAACATCGCGACAACCAACACATGCACCCGAAATCCCCTCACCGGTCCGTCCGCATTTTACGTGCAGCTCAAAGCCGACCTACTAAGTCTACCTACCCGCGTATCCCAAGATGCAGGCACACTCTTCTTAAAAGGCACAAGGTCGAAGTCGCAAGACCCACGGCATTGTCTACCTTGGAAAGAATGTGTACAACAAGAAACACAACCTAGCCGCGTTCTGGGGTTTCTGATCCGCTTTTTCTCCATGAGGAATTACAGAAACTAATGGCTGCGGCGAACATTGTGTTGGCTTTGCGAGGATTACATTATACTGCAGGGATCATCGGGTGGGTTGGACTAGGTTGGGATTAAGTTGGGTTGGACATGAGTGTGTTGTCGAATTCGGTGCATTGGTTGTTGTGAATCTTTTTGGCTAGGTGAGAGTACCGCGGCTGGGGTGTTTGGTTTTGGTGAATGAAGACCAAAAAAGAAACTGAAAAGACCTGAGGAGATCTCCCTAATTACCCTCGTTCCCGGCAGCAAATGCTTCGCAGGTTAGGAAACATGGTGCTAATGGGCTGCAACAGAACCGCTTTGGGTTCGACAGAGAAGTACAGAGTGTCTACATGCCTGATATTATATGGCACGTTTCATTCGTTGTCCAACCAATATCATTTCTTAAGCTTGATCACTATCTCACTCCTATTCTCACTCGCCCGTACACACAATCCACGCCTGATTTGGAACCTAAATGATAAACCCCCCAGCCTTTAAATTTCTCCCAGCCACAGCTGTCATCTCAGGTAGTCTGAATAGTAAACGGGGGGTTACATGAATGATAGGCAACTGCAATCCATGCACAATAGCATCGACGTAAATCGATTCAGATAGTTGATGTTCTGATAAATCACTTGCATGGTCCCGGTATAGTATACGGAAGAGAGGTCGGGAATCGACGTGGGCACGGTAGAACATCAGTCCCGAGCAGCAAAGGCAATGGTAAACTCCATTCAACAAATTGCCCCTTGGGCCTACCCCTGCACGCTTTTGATCTGACTAGCCAGCCCCCTCTTGGAGGAGGATTCCGTCAATCTCAGCTGTATCTCGTTAGTAAGATGCTCTCAAAAGGACATAACACTCGAGAAAGACTAACCAAAAGATAGAGATTGCACCCGGCTCAAAGAAGTATATAATCCATGTGCCCAGAACGTGCACGAGTTATGAATAGCTTCTAAGAACGTAGTAATGCGGAACTTTGCGAAATGCTGTAGCCCCCCAGGCTAGCGAGGTGACTTCTCGAACTCGAAATGGTATTGTCAAAACTGCGTTCATCTAATCTCCGAGGGACTAAAGTAAGAGGGCTCTCGCGGTAGACTGATTCACTTGATTCACTTGATTCATTTAGATTCTTCCGCGGTCTCCTGGGTCTGGCTTCCGGATGCCGGAGGCGGCTGAGCAGCCATTGGAGGAGGAATCTGGGGCATCGGGTTAAAACTGCTGCTTGGTGTACGGTGCTGCTGATGGGGCGGTCCGTAGTGATGTGTTTGATGAGGGCTAGATTGGAAATGTGGTTGTTGCTGGGGGTAGTTGCCTCGTGCGGGCGGCACTGGAACTCTGTTAGTAAACATGGATCTTAGCTGTCGGCGTCAATGTAACATACTGTGACCTGGCTGCTGTCCAGGATACACCGGCTGCTGGTGTTGCCCAGGAGACATGTACATAACATGCTGCGGAGGCTGTCCAGGTTGAGAATTCTGATGCATCATAACCGGTGCGCCACGGCTAGGACTAGGGTAGCCGCCATGCGGCTGGGGTGGTGGGACATTGGGATAGACATGACCTGGGGTCGGCGAATACATTGGCATTTGGGGCTGGAATGGAGCCTGAGGAACTCCCATATATGGCCCGCCCGAGGGCTGCTGCACCATCATAGGTGCTGTCATACCAGCTTGTGGGTTGACGAACTGAGGAGCTCCTTGATAAGGCCTCATATGAGCCGCTTGCGGCCCACCCTGGTTCATGTAGAATTGAGGAACGGGCTGCTGGCCGTACGCAAGCTGTGCATGTGGCGCCATAGGTGATGGATATCCATGTTGAAGCCTTGGAGAAGGGAACATTTGGGATGTGGACGCAGACATTTGCATACGGTGCGGATCATCGAAGTGCGGCGGGCCAGATCCGTGGTGTTGTTGAGGGTGAAGGTGGGGTCCATGAGGAGGGCCAGAGGCGGGAGGCATAGCTGAGGTCTGCTGGAACTGGTAGGGCAAGTGTGGCTGGTGTGGCATCTGTGGATTCGAGGCGGATCGACTTTGAGGAGAAGTTGGTGATGATTTGAACATCTGCATATAACTCTTCTCTTCCTCTGGACTGTTGGCAACTTTCCAGGTGGGGAGAGTGTTATAAGCAAATGGAATGCCCCCGTTAGAAGTATAGTCCCGGTCAGTCTGTTCTGCGCTCTCTTTCTTCATACGCTTAATGGGATTGAATTGATCCTTCAGAGACGGTCGTTCGGAGATAGAACGCGGCTTTTTCGCACCAAAGAAAGCCGATGGGCTCTTGGCGCGCGAGTCAGGCTTCGAAAAGGTGGGTGGGTTTGATGCACCGGGCGTGAATGTGCTGGCCGCAGGGTTCGGCTTGAATTCCATGGCCTTCACATTGAACTTTGATGCCGACGACGACGGAGTGAGAGCCTTCGTGGGACTAGAAACGTTCGACTGGTCGTTAGTAGTTCCAGTCCGTGGCTCTTGAATGGGCAACGGGTTTGGAACTGGCCCGGAAGGCGCACCCTTCCGCTGCTGGAGATTATCGGCGAGCCGGTGCCCGAGCATTCCCGTCGCTTGACGATTTGCGTAAAATGGTTGCTGCTGGAATCGACCTCCGGGGCCGCCTTGGGGACCAGTTGGGGGGTACCCCTGGCGGCCACGAGGGTAGGTGGGTCGGTCTGCTTGTGCTTGTGCTTGTGTTGAGACGCTTTCCTGACGGGCAGGCAACTGGGTTTTCTCCGCGGGCTTTTTCTGTTCGACGGCAGGCGTGCTAGCAGTAGACTTAGGTGTGTTTTCCTCGGAGCCCTGGTGGGCTCGCTGGATGATCGCTTCCTGTTTATGAGGGTCTTTGGCGAGAATGGGTACCAAGTCCTTCGGGACTGGAGTAGCAAGCTTGAAGTTTTGGGAGAACTTCATCAGCTCGTTGAGCTTGATCGTTCGGTCGTGGGCAGCCTGGTTACGGCGCCGTTGGTCCAACTTGGATCTCTCGTTGTTTGCAAAAATACGGAATCGGTCCACGACTTCAATCTCGTAGTTATTATCGGGAGGACCACCTTTCGCGCCACCAGGAGTGGTAGAGGATGCCTTGGGAGCGGGAGCCTTGTCGGCAGCAGAGCCAACATTCGTCGCGGGTGCCGCAGGAGGCTGCTGTAAAGTAGCGTCCTTGTCTGGTGGCGTCGTGACCGGGGTTTCTCTTGTGCTGGTCGCACGCTTGACAGAGCTTGTGTATGGCGGAGCGGCAGCAGTCAGTTGGTTGGAATTCCTGAGCGCAGGTGGTGTGTATTTGTTGGGCTGGCCAGAAGCCAATGGTGGGAAATTCTTTTCGTCCCGACGCACACCGCTGTACTTGTCTTCCTCGTCGCCGCCATCCGGTGCCTGAAGCCCTCGTTCCTCTCTAATGTGGGCATTGTCCACATCGCTAGTCTCAATTTCACGAGCAATGCGGGCAGCCTCAGCTTCCTTTCGCTTATAGGTCGGGTCCGAGCGGTCAATGCGGGTAGTATACATGTCCTCATTATAACTGCTTGTAGCACCAAAAAGCCTGGCATTTGTTTCAAACTGATCCCAGGTCTTTGTAGCGGTCGATGTGCTCTCAAGAGATAGGTCAGCGTCTGCGTCCGCCGCGGGTTCCCAACGCTTCAACGTTCGTTCCCGCATGGCAAGATTTCCGGAGATATCGGCATCTGTCCTGAAACCGGTAGAGGCTCCTGGAATAAAAGTCAGACACTATAAACGGTCCAAAGAACTAGCTTCATGGCAATTTCTGGGTTGTCTGGAGGCGCTCAAAACCAGAGAGGAAGTGGGACATACCATTAGGTTTTGCCAGCACGTCGGTCGTCGTGACATTGGCTACAGAAACATCAAGCACATCGTTCATGTTAAACGTCATGACATGCTCTGGTGCCGACCCGAAGAATGGACTAGCGACGTCGCTTACTCCGTTAGCTCGAGACTGGTCTTGTTTGGATTGTCGTTGTGTCATCTTGAGAGTGATCGAAGACTCGTTGGATTCAAGAGATGAGGAAGAGAATATTCCAGAGTATTCGTCGCCATTTCGCGTAGTAACGGTAGCGGTAAGTCCCTAGAGAATGATGAGCTTTACTCCACATTATCGAAATATAGCATGGTTGTAGACCGTACAATGAAGCTAGTAATTAAGAACAGGAGGCGGTCGTGAGCGTGGTTATCCGGGGTATTTGACTCATTTGCGGCGGGTTTAGGAGAAGACGATGGCTTTTGGGTCATGTTTCCGTTCTGCTGAGGAAAAGAGGGACGCTGGGTAATTGGGTTCGTGCCTTGGGTCCAGGCTTTTTGAGAATTGCTGCGCCTGGAAACGATGATTGTTGTCAGCAAAAGGATGTTGTACGTAGTAGGCCGAGTGGAGAATGAAACAAGTCAGAATTGAGAGGGGGGGTATTGAGACGTATCAATGGATGTCTGTCAAAAGAAAGCAAGGACCTCCAGCCACAGTGGACGACTACAAGACGCATGCAAGTAAATATAGTAGTGATGGTGAGTCAATGGTGCATTGAGGCCATGGTGGTAAAAATGAAGCGATGAATCGCTGCAAAAGGCTGATTGATGATGTTAGGTTTTGGGGCACAACGTACTTCTGCCCGCCGTCGGCCGGGCTGCCACTCTGTCGTCTGCCATCCGACGACTTGGAATTTGTGCTAGGCCTCAGCGAAGGCCGGGAGCCTGAATTCTGTGTCGATGCATTGCCAGAAGGACTGTTCGCAACGGGGGCGGAGTTGACAGTGGACGAAGCCATGGTTCGGCTCTAAGGTCGTAAAGAAACGAAGCTCACGCCGTGTGGTACTTGGCACGACGGAGAGCCTCAGCGAATTGTCGGATCGGTCGTAACGATGCGAGCAACACACCGCCTGCGCTAATGGGGCGCGAGGAAGTGTTGCAGGGCCCGGGAGTGGAAATGGAAAGAGGGGTGGTCGAGGAGGGGAGAGAAACAACAGCAATGCAGTGTGGGTGTGGGTGGAGGAAAAGCACACGAGTTAAGCTCTCAAGGGTCAGGTCACGGGACCTGAAGTCGACCGAAAGGAGCGAAAGGAGGGGTGACGAAGACTGCGACCTGCCAGCGGTGGGAACTGAATCCACGACAGGCGAAACTCGAGGATACAGCGAGAATGCAAAGGCAGAGACAGCAAACGTCACAAAGAAAGACTAAGAAGTGCAAAAACAACTGAGCGGCGTCGGGTGGTGCTAAGTTAGCTCGACGGGCGAAGTTTGGGTGGGAATGTTGGGTGAGGTGGAGGTGGGAAGGCTCAGGCAGTTGATCAGGGAGCCTATTATTAGTGGAACCACCGCCCCGACAACAAAGCCTAGACAGCTTCGTCGCTGCTTGAAGACTGCTGTTCATGGCGTCTCTCTTTCCCTGCTGCGCCAATTCGCCCTTTTCGCCCGCATATCGAGGCTCATCGGGGCTCCTGCGACCTCGCTTCTTACAGTCAGATACTCCGTAGATGCTGGTCGCCTTATTTACGTAGCACTCCGTGAAGAAGCCACCCAGGACCATTAATCTACGTATTGGTTTTCGATAAAGTTTGTTAGCAGGTCGTAGCTTTTGATGAGAAAATATAGTATGTACAAGGGCTCCATAATGACCTGGTTCTGGAGTCTGGACCCATGACCCTACAGAAGCTGAAGAATCCAATTGTGCATCTGGCCGTGTTACTCGGGGTGGTTGATGATTGGCGCATATGCAAGACAAGGTCTCCGGAAGTATGAGTGGCCCAACTTGAAAACGAACTTCCTGTTCTGGCTGCTGCTGAATGCCTCAGGACCCCAACAGTGTTCTATTGTTGTCTATTTTCGTGCAGGTTATTTCTGTAGACTACCTGGGTATGCTTCACATACACAAGCACACAACGCTTAACCAGCCTGTTGAATAACAAGACGGCCAGGGCTGAAGCCGAAGCCAAATGGGGTGGCTGGTGTGGGCTGTGATTGGCCAGGGACTCGTTTCCTGCCTCAGGCGTGGCCCAGGACATCGTGACCTCAGCCCGATTACTCTGCCTATCACGGGCTTGTTTGATTCCTCCTCTTTTATCTCTGCCAGCTCTTCTATCCTTCGTCGGTACCTATACAGGTCGCCTACAATACTCTATTCTCATTCTCTTAGCGCTGCGCGTCCATTCTCATTTCCCGCTCTTCAGTTCTCAGCAAGCCTCCGAGTTCCTCCTCGCTCTCCCTTACGCCTCGCTTCCCGCACGGTAATCCCGCCCCTTCACGTTTCCTGCCCCCCTACGTCGTCTTCGAAATAAATATATTTTTCGCTTCTGCCGGCGCTCGCCTCTTTTTTTTTCACTTCACATAATACTCCGAGTTCCTGCGCACATGCAGTCCGGCACGAGCAGCTCCTCGCGCTCGACACGAAGCCCCTCCGCCCAGCACTTCCACACTGGTTCCTCAGGGAGTGCGGACACAGCTATGACTTCGCAATCCTCTGCCCCGCGCAGTTCGTCGGGATCGACCAGGTCACATTCTTCAAGAAGTGCAGTGGTAAGTTCACACCTCTTCCATCGCCTCAACAGTCTCAGATCCACAGAGCTAACCGGGAGATAATTGTTTTCTTGGCCTGCAGCCGAACGGACAAATATCCCAAATCGAAAAAAGCGTTACGCATTTGCTTGTAGCGACAAAACAGTTACTAGAGACATTAACGCAATGGTCTCGCCGCCAGGTTTCCGAGAACGAGGTGTCGGACGTCTACGTGCGATTGGGATATGAATTCAATCTCGCCTGCCGCGCCTTTTCCGCTATTGGGGTCGACACTTCAGATCTGGGTCCCGTCCCCGATCTTCTGCGTACGATACTTGAAGATACCTTGAGTCAAGATGCGTCGCCGCAAAGCTTGGATATCTTCCTCCCTCGGATTCGTGATATCATCATCAATCTACTCCACGGCCTAAAGAGGAAACAGGCACGCCTGCGATCACGACAGCAAAAGGAAGACGGTAAGCCGCTACCCGGTCGCCAGGCAAGTGCGGGTAGTTTGGCAAACGAAATTATGCCACCGTATGAAGACACTCCTCCTGCAGCTACCTCTCCGAGACGCCCTGGCCGTGCCCGTTACGGCAGCAATGGGTCTCTGGAAGATAAACCGCAGGCGGCATCTCGATCCTCTCCCGATATCAAATCAGGAAGTTATGCGGATCGGGAGGCATCCCGGCGGGAAGCGCAGAACGCGCTCACTCAGCCACCACAAAAAGATAGCGAGATAAGTTCGAAGGAGTCGATGTTACCGCCCAATCTCGCCGCAGGATACCCCCCTCCACCGCCACCACCACCCAAACAGGACGACGCCATAGGTGCCCTACAGCGCAGTGGGGAGCTAGAACGTCGTGCATCTCGGCGATTCTCTGCCTACCAAATACAAAAACATCTAGGAGCACCTTCAAACGGAGTCCCTGTTATCCCAACCCAGAATTCCCCTATCCCCAATCGGGGCCGTGATGTTCGAGAATCGCTCAACGCTGTGCGTCTACGCGGATCATATGCCCACAAACGACAGCGTTCGACGAACAGATCCCATGGGAACATTGATGCCAAGGCTGCTCAGCAACAACAGCAGCAACAACCACCTTCAACTAGTCATCCTCCGGATGAAGATCCCGTGAAGCCCCAGGTTGAAGCCCAACCTGAGCCTCCTGTGGATGACATTTCCTCAAACGAGAATGAGCCTCGCTTGGAAAAAGGTGAGCTGAATGGCGCCCCAGAAAACCCACCAGTATTGCCCCCAACTCCGCAGGAGCCGAGCCTCGCGGACGCATTCGAACCGGCCAAGGACGCTGGACCTCGTACGGATCAGGGTCCGGAAACGCCTAAATCAGCGCATCGACAACAAACGAGTGTCGTTTCAACTCCACCTCAAGCTACACCGTTTTCACCCGATCAACCGTCACCCGGCAAGGAACTCACCTTGTTTCTACAATACAGGAGCAAGATTAAGAAATACGTACTGCCAGAAGGATCAACTGGATTGACGATTGGGAGACTTCAGCTAGCCTTCATAGAGAAGTTCGCGTGGAATACACACAACAACGGTGCCGATCTACCGGAGATCTATATTCAAGATCCTATTTCGGGCATCAGACATGAGCTGGAGGATCTGGTCGATGTAAAAGATCGCTCGGTACTTGTTTTAAATGTTGACGCCCTCGATGAAGTTAAGAGACACTTTGATGACGAATTTGGCGGGGTTCGGCGGCTACTTGAAGGTGTGAAGGGGGCACTAGATGGACAAGGGAACATGATGCAACGCGTCTCAGATCGGCAATTAGAGGCTGTCAAAGAAATTACTCGCATTGCAGCCGCACCTTCCACATCATCAAGTGCTCCTGCCGTCGGAGAGACGCGACGAGCTCCCGTTTCCGGAAGTACGAGTCAGATGGCGGAACTTTCAAGCTTGCGGCGCGATCTTGCCGTACTCCGACAAACATACACCGACTTCTCTGCAGATATTGCGAGCTCGATGGGTGCGATACGATCCAAGGCTGATGGTGTCAAATCTTCAGCCGCCGACGCATCCGTCCCGTCGTTTGAGGGTGATGCCGGTCGCGTGCGGATTAACTCTGGCAAGAAGGAGCTTGCTGAAGAGTCTGAGCGGCTCGTTGCACATGTTGATGATCTTCAGGACCTTATCGAGGATCTGCGGAAAGATGTGGTTGCTCGAGGCGTTCGACCCCTCCCAAGACAACTCGAAACTGTGGGCAAGGATGTCAGTGCTGTTACCAAGGAGATCAAGAAGATGCAAGATTTCCTCAAGCGGGAGAAGCCGATCTGGACCAAGATTTGGGAGAAGGAGCTTCAACTTGTTTGCGAGGAACGTGATCAACTCACCATGCAAGAGGATCTGGCAGCTGATCTGCAAGATGATCTAGAAAAGGCAGCCCAGACATTTGCCCTGGTCGAGCAAGCAACCAAGCAGCAGGCCATGCAAAACACCGAAGGCGGCCCTACGCTGCGGAACACTTCGCGCAATGTGGTGATTGATCCCGCAGTTGACCCCGTCAAAGCAAAGGACGGTGTTTTGGGCGAAGTTCGTGCGCTGCAGCCAAACCACGAATCTCGCCTGGAGGCCATTGAAAGAGCAGAGAAGACCCGGAAGAAGGAGTTGGAGAACCGTCGTGCCAATCTTTTCCAAAAGGAACTGGGCAACTTTGTGCAGGAGGGGAAGCTGAAAAAGAGCGGCGGTGTTGAAGAAACCGAACGGCTTCGCCGGGCTAAAGATGAGCGCAACCGCAAGGAAGTCTGGAATATAGCCCAAGCTCGTGCAGCTGAGATTGACAAGGCAGAAGCGGAAGCAGCTGCCGCGGCATCCACCGCAGAACCATCCGACGATGCTTCACCTAAAGACACTGAAGAACCGAGATCTCCGAAGGGGAAGGCCCCAGCCTCCGACGATGACAATGCTGACGAAGAGAAGAAGAAGGAAGAAGTCCCGGCAGACAACCAGAAAACGGAGTCGGATAATTAAGGAACTATGCCAGCTATGGTGACATTCATTTTGAGCTCATATATTCGCCCATCCATTCTTTTTGCTTCCCCCCTCTTCTACCATTCATTTCAGAACGCCTTTTTATTGTTAAATATTTTTTGTACCTTGGATTGACCCCCATTTTCCTTGCATGTTTTCCAGAAGTACTACGCAACCCGAGTTGCATAATACTGTTGCTGCTCACTTGAATATTGACGATACCCTGCCACGTCCGTGGTGTGTTATGACTATTATGATACACGGGGACGCCTTGAGCGGATCTGACCGTTATCTTCATCCCCGATTTGTGTTTGACTTTATGCAGCTCTCATTTCTTGTCATTTTTCTTGAACTCGGGCACACACTTGCATCCTATTATTGGCCATCCTTTGGACAGCGACCATAGTTTCATTCCCTTGGAAGCGCAGCTTGCATTAATTATAATTTCATATTTCTCTACATGTTCAATACTGCGTAATACAGTAAATCTCTCCTCAGGAAGTCAAATATCAACAACAACAAAAAAAAATCAAAAGGTGACGCCATAAAAACGAAGCATAAATAAAAAGAAGTGACCACTGCCGGGCTCGATCCAGCGACCTTATCGGTGTAAACGATACGTGATAACCACTACACTAAGCGGCCGCTTATTAGATTTTCCGTTACCGCATTTGGCCACATAAGGACTGACTCAAACATCCAGACTCACTATCGACCCTACCTACTCATTACTTGACTCGTTACAGACCCCAGTCATTTTTTTATTAAATCTAGCTGCCATGCTCCGTAAGAAACATTATGCTAATCATATTATCTGTTATTGACTTATGAATAGAACAAAATTATCCTGCATCACAGTCCGCCAACTAATTGAGATAAGGGCTCTAACCACTAGCTGTCACGATCTATACAGACTATATAGATGCGATCCGGGCAGACCAGACTGTAGAGTCTGGTTATAGTGACCTTTTGGCCCAGTTGGGAACATGCTTGCCCGGACACGTGCTCTTACACTAGCTCCCTCAGTCTTCACGTCGAATGTAAATAAGCTCGCACGACTTGATATCATCCTCCGTTGCCCGCAGCAAATATTACTCGTCAAAGCATGCGATCCCTAGAGCAACATCAGGCCAATATAGTGGCCGCTATGACGCAGCAGGCACAATGTTATCCGACAGCATAGAAAGTAGAACGGTTACCAACAGCCCGAGGTCAGGGTGCACACAAGGCATATGCACGACAGTACCTTACACTCGAGGTGTCCCTATGTGAAATCAGTGGTAAACCCTTTGACTAACAACGTAAGAAAATAATTTGCTGGTGTGTTGTGGTTGGTGGCAGCGTTTTCTTGGTGCTTTCTTGGGTTTCATTTTGTAGTAGTTACTCAATGCCGGCACTGTCAGATAGAGCATGCGCTGGTGATATGGATGACCTAGGAATCCACGGACGGGTTAATGGAAGTGTCAGGTCTTGCGTGGGTAGTGTTCTAGTACAAGACTGAGGTTCAGATCAAACCTCAGAGCTAGAGTGTATCAGTCGCAGGTTTTCGACATGGTACGCAGAGCATACAAAGCATCTAATCTCTGTATGGCCTACGGGTCCACGGGGTGATTTGAGTGCATCGTTCTGAAAATACCATTGCCTCTACTACCTAGTAATCATGCCCTAACTACGATAAAAGCTCCTCTGGCTTATTATGTCAAATACTAAAGCCATCAACCAATCAGATGGCCGGTTGGTGTAGTTGGTTATCACGTATCGTTAACACCGATAAGGTCGCCGGATCGAGCCCGGCACTGGTCACTATCTTTTTTATCCTTTTTTCCGTGCTTCGTTCATTTTTGCTAGGTGAGTAGAGTAATTTGGAAGTAAATACATATAGAGCTCTTATTAGTTTGAACATAGTGCTTGGACATCGTTACACCCATGTGCGGACAAATTAGGGCTACAGTATCTAGGCAACAGGATACTGAGTCTATCAGCTTGATTGCCACTCCTGGCACGCCAATACCCTAACACCCTGGAAGCAAGGCTTCTGTAACTCGTAACCTTCCTTCTGTACTTTCCGAATTGTCTCTGCAAATGTCCTAGCAATCAAAAACGCCGTGGTCCCCTCATTCCAGCCAAGCTCCTCCAAGGCAAAAACTTCACGATATGTAACCCCGTTTCCATGGAAAACATCCGGGCTTCTTTCCCCCTCGCTGAAATTTAATTTTTTTGACAGTCCGTCCTTCGTCCGTACAGCTATCTTGCCTATATCCAAGCCGCCCTTCCCACACTTCCCACATCGACCGATACAGTGGTCAACTATATATAGACACTCGAGGTCACGCCGGAGGAATAAAGATAACTGCTTCACCAGCCTGCTAAGGAGATGACTCGCCGGCGGTCCCAGGACTGCACAATCTGACGTTATCTCAGTCGCATCAAACGCCAGCCGACGGGCATTCTTGAGCGTCGACGCAAACTGGGGGCTCCATTTATGTTCCATGACGTTCGACAAGTTGCTGTTCAATACCCCGGTGTAGTAATAATGGTTGGTGGTGAGGTTATGGACTAGGATATCTGACTCCGAGGGGAATAGGACTCCGAATCGAAGAAGTAGCACCTCAGTCCTGTTATCGTACCAGATCCGCTTGTCACGCCCTTGTGCTGGGAGGTGCACTGAATTGAAAGCCGTTGTATTTGTCCTGTTTGGAGAGCTGGGTGGGAGTTCGAGGGCCCAGTCGGCTTCAAGGCAACTTTGTTGGATGGAGTCTGTTACGAGGTAGGCTGATGGGTCGAAGGGAAGGGCGGACTCGATGCTGCAGTATGAGCTTTGTTGGTTCTTGGTGTCGGCGTCTGTGTCAACTGGCAGCAGAGTTTTGGGTCTGGAAACGATGGGCTGGTCGAGGAATATCTGGCCCGCAATATCACTTTTGTGCCTGGCTAGTTTGAAGCTCTCTATGGATTCTTTTGGGTGAGAGGGAGCGCATGCAGGGATGCAAAGGTCAAAGGCATGGATTGCGGGCTTTGGTCGAGCGTCTTGCCAAATCTGGAGGCGCAGCTCAGGTGGGAGGTCCATGAAACGAGGAAAAGTCTGCATTGTGGGTGTTGGGGAGGGGACGAAGAAGCGTAGTCCTTTGGAAAGTTCGGTTCAAGCAAGGTCATTCTCTCTTATATACGAGTCCCACCCCTGCCTCATGTCGGATTTGCTTCTCACAGGTTTCCTGGTATTGTAACGGGATTCCTTTATTGGCTATTCCGACTGACCCAAGTCCATGGGAATTAGGGTTGGATAAATGAAGTCCAGAACAGGATATTAGCCAACAAGAGTTCATTCAGTGGCGCCATTAGATTCACTACTCACGAATTTACATCTTATACACTACAACATTCATCTATGGAATGAGGGGAGCATTGCCTGTTCTATTTAAGCGGGCCAAGCCCTTGATTATTTACATTCTAATTTCACTAACATTCAATAATGAGCTTTTCCTCAAGCACCGAGCCAGCACTTCCCATCAGCTAACAATTCACAAGATGGAGAAACAGAAAATGTCAGAATAATATGTATTCATCTCTCCTGCGTGGGAATATGGCATCTGGGAGAAAAACAAACCAGATGAGGCTCCAATTACTAAACATGACATGCAAATAGGACCGGTCACGAAGCCATCCCCAACTACACTCGTTCCTGGGTTCGACGCCGCTAGAGTGTGGATTCCAGCGGGTGAATTGAACGTCTGGAATAGGCCTGGTAAGCAAAAATACAAAATATAGAGACCATTTAAACCGTCTGCAAAAGGTAAATGACCAGTGCCGGGCTCGATCCGGCGACCTTATCGGTGTTAACGATACGTGATAACCAACTACACCAACCGGCCATTGATGAAGGCGTCTTTGGGTAGGGGGGTATAGCACTATAGCGGGTATTGTCCCACAAAATATATGCATGCGCCACCCAAACATTAGGGCTTGCAGACGGGAAGGAACCAACGGGTCAGGGCAGCCAATCATATCAATCACAACTGCTCCAGTCCGTCCATACAGTGCCGTCGTTTACTGGGCAAAAATTTCAAGACGGTCTCATATCCAACATAGCAACCCAGCAGCGCAAAAATGACTAGTGCCGGGCTCGATCCGGCGACCTCCTCGGTGTGAACGAGACGTGATAAACCAACTACACTAACCAGCCAATAGGTGTTAAGATTCGGGGCTGGCGAGAATATCAGGAGTAGTGATATTAGCAAATTATGGAAGAGCAGAGCCTTCCCGAAATGGGTGTAAGTCAGGGCAATTATCAAATTAACCCTAGGTTCAATAACAATTGACCAATCAAGGAACGGCAGACTTCTCCACTGCGCCTTGAGAGAACCAAAAAATTAAATGGACCTGCTCCTTCAAAGCAGGACAAAAAGGTAGTGACCAGTGCCGGGCTCGATCCGGCGACCTTATCGGTGTTAACGATACGTGATAACCAACTACACCAACCGGCCAATTGTGAAATTTTTTTTTAAATTGTGCTACTCCAGCCTACGGCCGTCTTCAGCTATTTGCGGATAGGACTCCGAAAGCCTTCTCTAGTAAAACAGGCAAATATAGACATTAGCAGTCTAGAAAATAATTCTATATAAACCAATTGAGCTGTCTAGAAGTATGATATGAATGGACTTTGGTGTATTTCAAGTAACGTAGTTACTGAAGGCTAAACCGAGGTAATGACTAGCTACAATCACCAACCATAGACAAGGAGCAGCGAGATATAAGCATTGCTGCTGTTTTCAGCTGAAAACTGTCGAGAGCATTGCCTGAGTCTGGCATCATATTGCCATATACCACTCTATCTATGTAGTTCGCAAGAGATGTTTGATTTGAATATCCAGGCATTTCAGCCACTGTATTGCCATAATAAAGTCATTTTCAAACGCCATAAGCATCGATGGACTTGGTTCTAGTACTGGAACAGAAAAGCGGCGTAACCTAACCCCACGGAATATGACGAGATCAGACGCCCCGCAATGCGGATAATTTGGAGAACTAAGGAAAACACAGAATTAGTCACAGCTTACACCAAAGCCATCTCTTCCCCTCTCATTAAGTCGAGGTGGAGATATTTATCTACCTCAAGTCGGTTATTTCTACCCGCAAAATGACTCGGCCAGTTGTGACAACCCTTGGGCCTGAGCATGCAGAGCGCGTCGCTGAAGTAATCGCCGCGGCCTTCTCGACTTCCTTGTTCACATCTTATTTACTACGCACCCCCGAGTCCACATGGCCGACGGATAACATCCCCGCGGGCATTGTCGGTGCTCATTTTAAAAAGTCCGTCACCAGCAGAGCAGAGCAAGGGGCAGAGCTGGTGGAGGCTGGGAACTTTGCTGCAGTTGCTGTATGGTGAGTTACGATTGTACCAGTCGGTTACATAGTAGTGAAGATGGTACTGATGAGCACGCAGGTTTCCACCAGGCAATCCCATCTCAACTGCAGGAGTCACAGACCCGCGGATCCTGGAGTATCGGGAGAAATTCAGCCAGGTCAAGAAGGAGCATCTCCAGGATCGAGACTACTGGTATCTCAATCTGATCGGGAGACACCCCGAGCGTACAGAACCTGGTAAGTACTCAGTTCCCAACTTAGAACTCTTGGGAAATAAGACTAACATGATCAGGTGTTGTGCGTGCTCTGGTTGATCCGTATTTTAAGAAAGCCCGAGAGCAGGGTGTTCCTCTGTACCTTGAAGCAATCAGTGAACACGCGCGGGATGTCTACGAGCATTTGGAATTTCGCACCATTGCTGCGGTTCGTTTGGGGGTTGGCAGGACCAACGCCAGGGGAGAACTTGATGAGAACGGGGAGGGAATTATGCTGTATGGGATGATGGCGGAATAGACTGGGTATACTATGATAAGTGTTGCTAAGTACAGCTACATCACGCCGGCTTGTGCAGGTCAGACGCCCCGAGATACTAACTCATACGAGTGGTGAAGCACAGCAGAATAAGGCTTACACAAGTTTGGTATACTTGGGAAGTTAAGGCCCATAGTTTCCGTGCGAGGTACAAATATATATATAGATTTCATGGTTGAATTAATACCTCAAAATCACACACTGTGGTAAGATTCATTGCAACTTCAATTTCTCCCGTAGTATTTAAATTAAACCAAGAGATACGCACGTAAAAAATACATTCATGCTGCTGGTACATCTATAGCTTGATGCCTCGTCTTGTTCCATGAACCTACCGTGCAGGAGTATGATGTCAAATAATAAAATTAAGTTCCAACAATTGGCCGGTTGGTGTAGTTGGTTATCACGTATCGTTAACACCGATAAGGTCGCCGGATCGAGCCCGGCACTGGTCATTTCTTTTTCCTTTTCTTTTTTGCTAACCCACTTGACTGTATTTTTATTATTGACAACTATTTTCATGTTCTTGCCTATTTCTCAAAGTCGATGCTCATGTAAATACTGTAGTAATCTTCCCATACCTGTGTAGCCCTATGATATTCCGGCATCGACAATAAGTTCCAACAATGGCCGGTTGGTGTAGTTGGTTATCACGTATCGTTAACACCGATAAGGTCGCCGGATCGAGCCCGGCACTGGTCATTTCTATTTTTTTTCCCTTGGCTTTTTGCTGCACACTTGACTCTAACACACTTGACTCTAACACACTTGACTATTTTGTCAGACAACATTCCTATGTTGTTGACTATCTCTTAAATTCGATATCTGCTTATGTAAATGCTGTGCGATAACTTGGAATCTCCCCATACTTGTGTAGCCCTGTGGTATTCCGGCACCGATTCCGCATCTCCGCGCGGAAAACCTACCCGATACAAGCTTTTCTCACCGACCGTGATAAAATTTAAGATTCAAGGCATCCTAATATACGCGAATACACTTAAAAACAAAAACTTTATGCATAATCTGCTCTGTCCAGGCAGGTCAGGTCAGTCAGGTCACCTCTGGCAGTTCCACGTGATCACCCGATCGGTACTAGCGCAAGCTGGATAAGAAAAAAAAGATTCTCCGCAATTCACATTCTCAACTCTCAACCGCATCCCTCCAAAAATCAGAAATCGCAACGGCCGTGATCCGCAGTCGTGAGCCAGCATAAAACGTCAAAAATGGCCGAAGACACAAACGCAGGTGAGTTTTCGACTTATTTATCACTACTGGAGTATCCAGCCCGTGAAGCACAAACTGACTCGATTTGCAGCTTGGCCCGTCGCGGACGAGGCCCTTTCTCAGCAACTGCTCGACCTCGTCCAGTCTGCCGGCCACTACCGTCAGATCAAGAAGGGCGCTAACGGTTCGTACACTTCCTTTATTTTATTTTCCGAGTCAAATCTAACAGATCATGCAGAGACCACCAAGACCCTGAACCGCGGAACCTCCGAGCTGGTGATCCTCGCCGCAGACACCACCCCTCTCCCCATCATTCTGCACCTGCCTCTCCTTTGCGAGGACAAGAACGTTCCTTATGTCTACGTCCCCAGCAAGCTGGCGCTCGGCCGCGCCACCGGTGTTTCGCGCCCTGTCATTGCCACCAGCATTACCACCAACGAGGCCAGTGATCTGATGCCTCAGATCCGGGCCATCAAGGTCCAGGTGGAGCGTTTGATGATCTAAGCTGAAGCTAGATTTCCTGTTGGAATGAATGGATATTGGGGATATTGCTCTAATCTGAGTTGTGTATCCTGAGCCTTTAGTTAGGCGATTAGGATAGGATAGAGCTTGAATCTAGGTCTGGATATGCGTTTCTTTGGATTGATGTACGTACGGTTTCTGAGTGCGTAGAGTACGTAGAGTGGAATAAACACATTCAACCGCCAAACCAGATCTTCCTCGATCTGTATTCACCTCAAACCTAACAACTCTAGAAAACCAACAATAAACGCTGCTGTAGGTAATCCGCATATCATTAAAACAGTCACAACTTCTGCCAGAACCAGCATCCAAGAACAACAAGTAGCCAAGTTCCATAAGATGAGCGACTTTTCATATATATATAGCTCGTGGGTTTATAGGGCTTTGATCCATGACCGTTCATTTCAGACGTTATTAACATAATATGGAACGTCCAATTAATGCATAGTATTCAGACAAGGATCCACTCAGTAACTCTACATCCAACCAACACTAGCCATACCAAACAGAAGACTAACTCCTACTCATTCTCCTCCACCCCAATAACCGTCGTCTTAAACTTCCTCGCCGGCACCTTGCGATTAAACAGAATATCCGCCTCCCGGTACGACCGATGCTTCAACTCCGGCAGGAAGAAATAAGCCATCACCCAACAAAACAGCGCCGTACACCCCCACACATACCCGCACTTCCCCGCCAGATTCCAACCAGTGGTATTCAGCATCCGACTCGCAAGGTATATCATCGGGATCTCGGTGATGTAGTAAGCGGAGCGGCCGACGGCGGTGCTTAGCGCGCGCAAGCGCACAGAGGACGTCTCCGAGATGATTGTGTAGGAGATGGGCCCCTGGGCGCCGGCGTAGACGACCGAGATGATGACTCCCAGACAGGCCTGGGCGTAGTTTGTCTTGCTGTTCTGCGGGACCGAGGCGCAGATTCCGAGGATGAACAGGAACATGACGTTTGTGCCGGTGCCCCAGAGGAAGACGGTGCGGCGGCGGAACCACGATGTCAGGCCCCAGGAGACGGCGTTGGCGACGAATTGGAGACAGGTTGTGATGAGGTTGAGCTGGAAGGCGCGGCTGTGGTCGATTCCGGCTTCTACTGATTGTTAGTACATAAAATGTGCTGGTAGGGTTGGTAGGCTTACGCTCGAAGAAGTATGTGGCTTGGTTGGCGATGAGATTGCCGGCGAAGTTCTGCGACGCGTAGACCAGACAGGTGATGATTGTCCGTCGGAGGTCAGTGCCCTTGAGCAGGTCGAGGAGGGTCGGGGTGCCACCGATCGACTCTTCGATCTTGACGGTTCGCTCCATCATGGCCAGGGACTGGTGAGCCTGGGCGTCGTCCTTTGCACCGAGACGCTTGATCGAGCGGAGGGCCTCGTCCTTGCGGCCGCGACGGATAAGCCACCAGGGAGACTCGGGGGCGATGAAGATAAGCACCATGAGTGGGGTCTAAAAAATCAGTATTGGTTCCTTTATTTGTATGGTAAAACTCACAGGGAAGATCCATTGCAGGGCAAGCGGCACGCGCCAGGACCACTCGTTCTCCAGTCCGTTGTAGGCGTAGGTGGCGCCGGCGACGATGATGGAGCCGATGGACCAACTCATCTGCAGGGTTGCCGTGCACGCAGCTCGAAGAGGGAGAGGGACAATCTCCGAGGCGTAGGCGGGCGAGTTGGCGATGAAGAAGCCCCAGGGGACGCCTTCTAGGGCTTGTCCGACGACCAGCAGCGTGAGCGAGTCGGCCTACAAATTAGCATTATACTCAACAGCTACGGTATCAGCAGAGACATACAAAAAAAGAGACAAAGATGGTGGCGTTCATCAAGACCAAGCCCACCAGGGTCGTCCAGCGGTATCCAATGCGGTTGGTGATGGGCCCAGCCAGATAGACACCGATGAACGCACCGCACTGTCCGGCCTGGAAGAGCGCGCTCTGCCAGCGGGTTGGAATGGCCCAGCTGTCTTCGCCAGTCTGGACACCATACACCTTGGAGAAGTGCTTCAGCGCGACAAAGTTGGTGTTGAGGAACATGTCGAACGACTCCATGACGATGGTGAAGCACATAATGAACGCCCAGAAACAGGCCCAGGGATACTGCTTGGCTGCGTCCCACACGCCCATCTGGTGCTCGTGGTTCTCGCCATCGACGGCGTCGGCCAGGATCTCGGCCTGGTGCACTTCGGCCTTTTCGTCGATATTGTCGGCCTTTTCGCTGGGGCGCGCATCTTTGTCGGCGCTGTCGGTCGACATTTTGTTTGCTCGATTGAACTTGAAACAAAACGAGGTAAAGACGAGGAGACGATCACGGGCAGGCTAGGTTTTAAATGCCCATGCCGTGTCATCCTGTCATCCTGTCGTCTCGTGCCGCCGGGGGTTCACCTGGGACAAATTGCAATAAGTGAAGGGTTGCTCTCCACAAATTACCCCATTGGCCGGGACGAACAAGGACTGCGGGGCCCCAGAAAGACTGGCTGGAGAGAGAGGATGAAGCTGGCCGGTGTTGGTTTTTAGGGCTAAGAGGCGCAGGAGACCGGTGGTGGTTGGCGGAACATCTCGCGCTTGGACGCCACCACGAGCTAAGCACGCGCCATGTTACATCCTGATCCTTCTGCCCGCGAGGATAAAGGACCGGAAACCAGCATTTTGCCAGTTGCCAGTTGCCGGTTCAGTACAGTGCAGTGCAGTGTCGTTGCAGTCGCGTGGTCTGGCAGTGTACGGCACCAGGTCAGCAGGTGGAATACAACAAGTAGTCCGAAATCATGTCGAATGATGGAGTTCTCAAGGCTAAGCATTCACAAGCACCGCCAAGTGGCAACAAGCTCTCTCCTTTCTGGGCTCAGCCACGGCGCCGAGAGATCTGGTGAACCAGGTGTGAACGTGAACTGTGAACCGAGTCAAGTCGGTTGAGGACTCAGTATTTACCCGAGATTGTTCTCTTTTAAAGAGGATGTTTTATTCCAGGCGAGATCTCCGGCGGAGGCTGTTATTGGTATAATCAAATCCAGTTTGGCTAGGCTGAGTCCGAGCGCAGACAGTGAAGACATGCACTAAGACACTTGGATAACTGAATTAACTGAATTAACCGTGTTATTCTGATTCGCTTGATTCCGCGGGGAAGCTTAGCAGAATCATCGCTGCACCTTCGAGTCATATGCCTGATTCTATATTGCTTGCCTAGAGTATGCATTCATCCCGGCGGACCTTGTCGAAATGAAGAACATGATCTATCCTGAGCCCCTCTTTAATATGGAGTAGACTTGAGTAACAGAGGCCATAAAGCAACCAGGACCGCACATAAACAGCCATGCCAATTGATCCTTCATCCTTCAGTAGTCACCATGTCTCTACGCACTGTACTCGCTCTAAGCCTCACCATCACAGGCTCCCTCGCCGCCCCCTGTGACATCTACTCCTCCGGCGGCACACCCTGCATCGCCGCCCACAGCACCACCAGAGCCCTATACAGCTCCTTCAGCGGCGCCCTCTACCAGGTGCAGCGCGGCTCCGACGGCACCACAACAACCATCTCCCCTCTCTCCGCGGGGGGAGTCGCAAACGCCGCTACCCAAGACACCTTCTGCACGGGCACAACCTGCCTCATCACCATCATCTACGACCAGTCCGGCAACGGGAACCACCTCACCCAAGCACCGCCCGGCGGGTTCGACGGCCCCGAGTCCGGCGGGTACGACAACCTGGCCAGCGCAATCGGGGCCCCCGTAACCCTCAACAACAAAAAGGCGTACGGCGTCTTCGTCTCCCCAGGGACGGGGTACCGCAATAATGCCGCCACAGGGACAGCCACGGGCGATGAGGCGGAGGGGATGTACGCCGTGATCGACGGCACGCACTACAACGACGGGTGCTGCTTCGACTACGGGAACGCCGAGACAAACAGCCTGGATACAGGGAACGGGCATATGGAGGCTATTTACTTTGGGACGAACACGGCCTGGGGGTCTGGTGCTGGGAGTGGGCCTTGGCTGATGGCGGATCTCGAGAATGGGTTATTCTCTGGGAGGAGTGCGAGCAATAATGCGGGGGATCCGAGTATCGAGGATAGATTCTTTACGTCCATCCTTAAGGGGGGACCGAATGAGTGGGCGATTCGCGGGGCGAGTGCGGTTTCGGGGGCGTTGGATACGTATTATAGTGGTGTGCGGCCGGATGCGGATGGGTATAACCCTATGAGCAAAGAAGGGGCGATTATACTCGGTATCGGCGGGGATAATAGTGTCAGTGCGCAGGGGACGTTCTACGAGGGCGTCATGACATCGGGGTATCCGTCCGATGAGACGGAGGACGCAGTGCAGGCTGATATCGTTGCGGCCGGGTATGCCACTGCGCCGTTGACAAGTGGCGACGCACTCACGGCTGGTTCTTCGGTTTCGCTGCGCGCGACGACGGCCTGCTGCACGACGCGGTATCTGGCACATACGGACTCGACTATAAACACGCAAGTCGTGTCGTCGTCCAGCAGTACCGCTCTAAAGCAGCAAGCCAGCTGGACTGTGCGGACGGGACTGGGGAACAGCGCCTGTTTCTCGTTTGAGTCTGTTGACACGCCTGGAAGCTATATCCGGCATGCGGACTTTGCGTTGCTGCTGAATGAAGATGATGGGTCCAAGTTGTTTGCTGAAGACGCGACGTTCTGTCCGCAGGAGGGACTGAATGGCGAGGGCAGTGCGATTCGGGCGTGGAGCTATCCCACGAGGTATTTCCGCCATTTCGACAATGTGCTTTATGTTGCGAGCAACGGGGGTGTGCATGAGTTTGATGCGGCGGCGTCGTTTACTGATGATGTTAGCTGGGTGGTGGACATTGGGTTTGCTTGATGCAGTGCAGTTGCAGATGCGGTTTGATGCAGTGTATATAGCCTAGTTATAAGATGACACAGTGAGTCGAGGCCATTCTGTCAGCGTCTTGTCATCTTTCAGATGTCTCAACTCCTTGCATATCGTGCAGCAAGGGAGACTGGCCGTGCACATTCAGCTGGGACAACCAATTTGACACTGAGTAGGAACAGGCTACTTCTGTCCTTTGCGTGAGAGAATTATACAACAACCTTACCTTTAGTGTCCCCAATTATAGCAGTCAGGCCATCCGTCCGCCGAGCCGACTGTCGAGTGCTGCATCCTTGTGTAACCAAGAGTCAAACCTGCCCAACAGGCTTGGAATGCAGCTGAGGGAGTTACATTAGGCCACTCCCTGTGCGACATTTACCTTGGCGTAGGAATGAGAAGCAGCTGAATATTCAGTGCGGCAGAGTTTATCACCCAGACAGGGTCCCTTGATTCTTTCTTTTACTTTCCAATATCATACTGACAATGGCGCATCGCCTGCTACTCGTATACCTCACCACCGCAGCAGCAATATGCTACTACCCCAACGGCAACAGCGACGACAACCCGCTCAACGGACGGTGCGTGTCCCTCGAGGGCCAAGCAAGCGCCTGCTGCGCCATAAACCGGGCGAACCCATCAGGAGGTTCAGCAGACGCCTCAACCGACGGCCAAACAGCAGACCTGTGCATGAAGAACGGCCTATGCAAGAACATCAAGACGGAGCAGCAGAACGGCAGAAACGTCACCCTCACCTCGTACTGGCGCGGTCTCTGCTCGACCCCCGAGTGGCCGGAGGCGAACTGTGTGGATGTTTGCAGCTCTGGATCTGTATGTACTGACCACTGTGGTTGACTGCTGACTGACTGGTGTAGACGGCCGGGTCGACGACACAACTGACACCCTGCGATGGGACGGACAATTCGACGGAATGGTGCTGTGGTGATAGCGATGACTGCTGTGGGACTTCTTCTTTTACTATTGCCCCTGTGCTCGCTGCTCTGGCTGGCCCCTCGTCTACGTCTACATCTACGTCTACTTCCACGTCCACTACAGCAAAAGCAACACAGTCAGCACGCACGGACTCAAGCCTATCAACAGGCGCCATGGCCGGAATCGGAGCCGGTGCTGGGGTCGGCGTTGTCATATTGGGCGCGCTGGGATATTTCTGGATGCGGCACCGGAAAGCAGCCACCGATAAGGATATAGACATGGTTTATTCACGGGATCCACGCAAGGAAATGGCACCGGTTGAGGTTGAGGGGTCGAATATAGAGCCATGTGAGTTGAATGCTGGCGTGAGGCATGAATTAGGGGATCGATAGTGTATTCATTAAAGCGTTGGCAGTTCTTTTAATAATATAAACAGGGATCTACGTAGCACTCGAGGGTAATCTCGCTAGCCTTTATTACTGACATGGATTATTTTGATAGTATAATAACAGTCCGGGTAAAAGCGGAATGCGCGTTTTACAACAGATGAGACCGTTGCACTGATAACAGCCAACGATACAGCTGCATGGCATATAGAATCTTAAGGGACTGTCTCCAGATCTACAGATCAACATCCAGTCAATCATGTTATTGTCTGGGAACTGATCCACCACGATTTACGGTGTAGCGTCTAGACCTCGTCGACCCTCCCGTTCAGGAGACTGTCTGGATGAAACAGAAGGATGAAATCCCTGTAATAGCGCGATCAATATCAATTCCACCGTGGCATCGACCTAGCCGGCCCCTCCCAAAACCTGTGGGATCACGTTAGGGGTGATCCTGCCAGCTAAACAGCTAACTTTATATAAAGTTTATTAGATGTTTTTTCATTTTCTTTTCTTTTTTTAATAATAATAAGAATTCTATCTTTAACCTAGCTAAATTAAGCTATCTTATAATATAATAATAATATATTAAATTAGAGATATAATTTTTAAGAAAGATTAGCTGTTTAGCCTGTGTAGCACTGTAGCTCATACTAGAAGTGCGATCCCGCAGGTTTCCGGGCCGGCGTCACGACGACGATGTCTCTTATATGCCGTCCATCCCTGCCAGACTGCCAGTCAAACAACCAGTTCCAAATTCCTTCCAACTCAGCAAAGCCCTAAAATACGTCCGTATACAAAATGACCCCCCGCTTCCAAGTCCGCCCGATAACCGACACGGACTTCCCAGCCCTGACCCAAAGCCTCTGGGAAGCCTTCGAAACGCCCTACCAGGGCCTTCTGCGCCTCTTCTTCCCCATCCTCAACAACGACCGCGAGGGGAGCCTGCAGACCTGCATCGCGGGACAGAGAGAGGAATACCAGCAGCAGCAGCCGCACCTGACGTGGATTAAAGTGGTTGACACGCACGCGGGGGACTGTATTGCGGCTGCTGCGAAGTGGTATTTTTATGAGAAGAGTCCTCACACTCATACTAATACAGATGAGGAGAGCCAGGCTGTGGCGGATTGGTATCCCGAAGGCATTTCCAGAGACTTTGCCACGAAGGCGGTTCGGCAGTTTGAGCGGCCGCGCGAGCAGATGGCGCAGAGGCCTCATGCTTGTATGTCCCCCTCCTACACTTTACATTATATCTGAATTAATAATTGACGGATGGCAGTCCTACACATCGCGTTTACAATGCCGTCGTACCGACGACAAGGGCTCGGCCATTTATTCATGGAATGGGGCCTGCGCATCGCCGACGAGCTCGGGCTCGAGGCGTGGCTGGATGCGTCTGAGTTCGGGACTGGGCTGTACGAGCAGTTTGGGTTCAGGAAGGTGCTTACGAATGTCGTCGAGCCTGCTCCGGATAGGGAGTTGACGGAGCAGGAGAGGGGGGAGTGGGAGGCGTGCGAGAGGGCTTTGTTGCCGATTGCGTATACGGTGATGTGGAGGCCGGCTGGGGGGAAGTTTATAGAGGGGGAGCCTGTTCCGTGGGTTAAGAAAGCTTTGACTGCTTAATTGGATATGTATTTATTAGATACCGATCTGGACATCTAGTAATGAGTCTCGATGATAGGCCCGGTGTAGACATGACGAGCACGGACAAAGTAGTACACAATGCTCAGCAGGATAACGCTGACCGTGCCAACAACACTAAAGTTCATAGTCTCCAACTCGACAGGCGTCTGGCTCGGCCAGAAGCTGAAGAAGACCGCAATAAGCGCGTAGACAATGGCAAAGACATTGATCAGCACGCCCCAGATCCCGGGGACGTGAAACGGGCCCCAGACCAGCTTTGCACCGATCGTGTTGACGGGCTCGCTGGAGTCGGCGGACAGATAGATTGTCTTGTTTAGACGCCGCCACAGGAGTAGAGCGGCGACTAGTATATAAGACAGATATAGCCCGGAGATGGACATGGCGCAGAGGTCGTTGAATGCGACTGCAGATCCGATAGGGATCAGGGCTAGCAGGAAGGAGACGACTGTCGTGAGAACAACAGACCAGACTGGGATGGCAGTGGTCGGAGACACCTAGATTGTTAGCACTTTTACTCCATTATAAATTGCACAGACGTACTCGACTCCATAATCTCCAGCCCGGCACACCGCGGTCCCGCGAGAAAGACCAGAACTGGCGAGACGTCGCAGCCATCATGCCGGTCGACGAGCAGATGCACACGGTGATAACAATGGCCGACATGGCCGCTGCACCTCCTACAGAGCCTGTCCCGTTGCGGAATATCTCCATGTATGGATATCCAGTGGGAGAAGCCAGGGCTGTGTCGAGGTCTCCCAGACAGAACAGCACCGCGATCAGCATACCGAAGCCCAGCATGCCATTAATCAGGACACTGAGCAGGATGGACCGGGGGACGACGACCCTGGCGTTTTCAATCTCCTCCGACATCTAGACGAGATTAACTCTGAACACGGGTTGGTTTGGTTGACGTACATGAACAGCAGCATCGCCACCAGCGAATGCAAAAACACACCCAATCAGACCCACAAAGAACGACAGACCATCCGACGACCAATTCCCCTGGTTGTTAAACTGGGTAAAGACGTCCTTTGCCGAGCCGATCTCTGCCAGCGACACCAGGGGAATCATGACGGCGAAGAAGCCCAGGATGTGCACGACGAGGATCAGGCCTTCGAGCCTGGGGAGCACGCTGCGGCCGACGATGTTGATACCGACTGCGAAGGCGACGACTGCCCAATAGTACATTGTTGGATGCCAGGACGCGGGGACGTAGTCTGGGTGTGTGAGGACGGCGACGCCTTGGATCATGGTGCCGGTTAGATAGCATGCTGTGGCGAAGGTCGCCTGCCATCCGATCACGGTGAGCCATCCTATGCTGTTAGATTAAATCACAGGCTGAAGGAACAGTTAAGTACCGGATATATAACTCAGGAATCTGACACTCGAAGGAGGAGCCAGCATGGAAACCCAGTGATACTGCCCTCCGGATGTTGGAGCCCTAAAAATCAGCCGTGTACCATTTCCACATGGTGAGACCATATATTCAGACATACATTGAAGCCAACTCGGACAGAACGACAAAAACACACGCGGTGCCAATCCAGACAAAGATGAAGCCATATACAGTCCCAGCCGGGCCACCACTATTATTGTCAGGCGTCAGCGCTCTTTCAAGGACGGGATACGAACTTGGTCAATGGCTGGAGGAATAAACTGTATATCGTCAGTACTGAGTCTATATTGTATTTCATGACATACCATGTGAGACCCTCCCAAGTGACGAGGATCGTACAGCTGAATCCGAGCATCGACACCAGGCCAAAGTTCCGCTGTCTGAGTCAGTACTAGAATCCTCCGTAGATCCAGGCTCTTACACGAAGAACTTGCTTCTTGCCCAGTCGTGCCAGGACAGCATCGTCAGAGTCGCTGTCCCTCGCAGAGCCAAGCTCATGGGGTTTGCTGAATGGAGTTTTCATGGTGTGATGGAAAAAAGAAGCAAGGTGAAATATGAGACAGATTCACAACATGTAATAAATAAACCGAGACTGCAAACCAGTACGGAGTAAGGTAGCAGGAGATTAGCGCAGTTAGAGTAGCAGCGACACGTTGGCGGCCATTTATGATCCGTCAAAACCCAAAGTACAGCACGAGCCGATAATATAACAGCACTATAGCAAGGGTCCCCGGGCCAATGTCGCATTCATTTCCAGTGCTAAGACTTTTTTAATTGCGGATCTGTCCCGCCCGCCGCCACCAGAAGGGTCAGGACGGCGAGACCGTGCTATCTTCGAATGATATGAAGCAATTCCAGAACAGACTGACACTAGCTGTCTCGGATGCATTGCAATCGGAGAAATGGAGAATTACTGGCCGTGGGTTTGATTCGCAGTGCCCAAAACACCATGTTTGGCCAGTCGGAGGTCCCTCCGAGGGTCGATGGATTATACCGCGCGCGTCCTGGCTAGCCAGAGAAGATCTAACGCATTCTAGAGGTTCTACAGGGTAGATCCGTCTCGGGCAAATCCACTGGCAATCCACTGGCAATCCATGCTGATCCTACGCTGTCTCTAGCTATAGTTGGCTGGATATAATGCTGATAAAAACAGGAAACCCCCTATTTTGACACCTAGCTGTTAGTCTCAACTAGCAGGCCAAGTCTCAATATGTCGAGATACCCAAAGGACAGCAACGCGCCCGCTGTGATTGTCTTGACGCGGTTCCTGCTGGTTACTCTGATCCTAGGGTGTCTCGCCCGGCTGGGGACCAAATGGTGGAAGTTTGGCACTTTCTTTCGAGATGACTACTACGCCATGCTGGCCATGGTGAGCTACTGAACTATCTTCAGGTGTATTCTCTCGATTGACACTTTAGGTTGCGTCCATCGCCCAGGCCGTGGCCGTCTCCATCGCCGTGAATCTGGGATACGGAAGCCCTATCTCGCAGCTCAGCGACAGCCAAGTTGCTGGCATTTTCAAAGTACCTCGCTAATCTGTATACTATAAATAAGCTGCTAATTGCTAATTCTCAGGCTCAATATGCATCGACCCTCTTCTACGTCTTCGGCATCGGCCTCTCCCAGCTCTCGTTCCTCTGCTTCGTGCAATACCTCGCCTCCCGCAAGAACTACAGCTTCATGGCGCAGCAAATTGCCATCGCCGTCGTGGCTGTAGTCGGCGTCTTTGGTTCGGCTTTTCAGTGCCGTCCACGACAATGGGATTATATCCATGATAGATGCTACAACCGAGTAGGAGACCTGATAGGTAGTCCCGTGGAGGAATGTTAACAATCCCAGGAAGCATGGTTCATCTACCTATCTGCATCGATGATCCTGGCCGAAATCGCCATCATCGCACACGCCGTCGTCGTGCTGGTCAACGTGCAGACATCGTGTAAGCGGCGACTGAACTTGACGTCCGTTTTCCTCTTCCGGGTGGTGTAGGTTGCAACCAACACATGTTTTGATTGATTAACTGATTGATCGTATTTAGGGTGCCAGGTGCATTAATAGCCCAGATCATTCTTATACATAATAACATCAACACACCCGATCCAACATCACATACATGGTCCATCGCCGTCTGCACCCAGCTAGCCCTATGTCTAAGCAACGTCACAGCCAGCACACCGCAGTTCGTGCCCATCCTGCGAAGCCTGCAGTCAACGGGGATGCGACTGGATGGGATAACTCGGTATACACATACAAGTAGCGCGCAGGGTTCCCGCTCTCGATACCTTTTCTCTGCAAGGACGGGGGGTGATTCTGTGCATGAGCTGGATAATATCCCGTTGGCGACTACCAAGACGACGGTAACCGGTGGGCATCCGAGTAATTATGAGGAGCGGGAGAATGAAGAGGATGATGGGAGCCAGTCGAGTCAGGCGGGGATTATTCGGGCGACGAGGACGTTTGATATCACGGAGGAGCATGTGAGATGACTTTCTACTTCGTACTATAGCTTTAATTATTTTGTCATTACTAGATAAGAGATACATATGATATGGACTTGTGAATAGCGAAGTTGATTCATCTGGCCAATCAATGAGAATATTGGTGTATTCACAACTGATGGCATCATTGATTCTGTAACACATCGGTGATGTTGATATCTCCTCTCAACAAGATTCAATTCATTTACTCCTCACAAATCAACCACTAGTGATATCTGACAACCACCGAAGAGATAGCCATGAGCATGATAATGGGAGTTTCTCTGTGCATTGGCCTTGCCATGCTGTCAATCGCTGTTTACAGATACCTTGACAACCCCAGACCCAACACCACTTTCGAAACAGGACCAGAATCCCTCCAGATCATCGAAGGAGCCTATCATCCAGACGGAAGAAGAAACTGCCTCTCTGCGCATGAAGCGAGGGCGGTAGAAAACAGGACAATCCAGCGGGTATTCGGTATCCGCAATGCCTTTACTTCTACCGACAAAAACGAAGCAAAGCGGTTTGTCAAGGGGGTCGTCAGGCTCATGAAGCTCACCGATACGGGCTGGGATGGACTCAGCTGTATACTATGTCGGACAGCTTGGGAAATGGCGGAAATGGCACTTGAAACAACCCGGGGAAGTCGAGTGAGTCTGGTGTCTGTAACACAGGTTCTGGCGCTCAAATCGTCTCTCTGCGTGTTTTTCAACATGACGGATGATATTGACAATACTCTTCTTATCGACCTGGCTGCGGTCATACACAAAAATCGGGTAGAGACGAAGACAGAAAGCACATTGCCAGACTTCAAGGACAACCCCGATCTCCAGGCCAAACTCTCCGCCGTCTTCCCTGGCCGGGATATCCTCAATGTACGATCCAACCCGCTGAATCAGATCTTACCCAGTTTCGAGACCGTCTGGTGGGTGGCATTACGACTGTTCATGGAACTGCATCGCCGGGACAAGCAGGACGAGATAGAAACCCTTGTCGCATTTGCTCAGCATCCCACAGATGCACAACTAAAGACCGAAAATGAGAACGGGATCTCTGCAAAGTTTCTGGTCAAAGAAGCCTTTCGACTGTATCCGCCTACAAGACGAATCAGGCGGACGTATTTATTCAGCGACAACAGTCCAATTACCTGCACTGCTGATGTAGAAGCTTGCCAGATTGATGAAAAGGTATGGGGAGATGCCATGAAATTCAAGCCAGAGAGGTGGAAGAGAGCAAGAGTCGTGCAGGATCTGTCGTTTCTTGCCTTCGGTGGTCGCCCGTTTCTGTGCCCGGCAAGTCAGGACTTTGGACTCAGGGTTGTTGGCTTGATTTCTGGGGTTTTGTTGGATGTTTTCCATGATGAATGGGTTTTGGAATCGAATATGGTTGAGGACATGAAAGAGTTGAGATCTGGAGAGAGGTTGCTGAATGACCGTGATGCTTATGACGGTGTCTTTCTTGACTTGAATTATCCTGACCATCTTCAATAGGATCACTTCTACTACACTAGATATCATGGGAGTCTTTGATAGAACATGCATCTGTCTAGTCCGGTGGAGCATCGGGCACACCGGCATTCCGGCTTGTTAGTGCTTACATGCACTCCACCGAGGGGCACTGCTATTTATTACAGAAGATAATCCATTATTCCATTTTCTTGAATAACTTCAATATTACTGCTATACCAATTCAACAATATGGCCACCTACGACAGCACCATCGCCATCGCCCAAGGCATCCTCAACACCCTCACCCACATCCTCACCAAAGCCGAACAATCACACCCTGATCCATCTTCCCTCCTCAATGCCCGCCTGCACCCAGACATGTACCCTCTAACCGACCAAGTACGCTGCCTAGCCAATTTCTCCGAATTCCTCGCTGCCCGACTCACAGACCGTGAACCAGCCCAACCCTGTTCCAAACCAAACACATTCGCCGAGTGCCACGAGCGCATTGAGACAGTCCTCAGCACACTCCGCGCAGCGGATAAAGACCTCGTGAACGCACAAGGCGAGGCCGTTAAGCCGACGAATCGGGGCCCATTGGGCGAGGTGGATATGAGCGGTGCCGTGTATGCGCATACGATTGTGCTGCCGAATATCTACTTCCATCTGGCGACGGCGTATGGCATTCTGAGGGCGCAGGGGGTGCAGATTGGGAAGATGGATTATTATCAGGGGTTTGTGCCGTTGCAAGTTTAGCGTTAGATGTTACTGCTTAGAGTCTTGTCTGGTTGTACTATATATCGAGAAATGAATCTCCGCTCCACAAAGCCGTCTTGTCTGGTTTACGACCTAGTTCTGATTAAACCTTCGTGAAATGAGACGAGTAGAGTAATATTAGTGTATGACGGCATAAACGGCGAATCCCCGAGCTGGGCCGTGGGGAAAGGTATAGCTCCCCGCGGAGACCAGCCCTCAACTGTGTCGTGACGGCGGGGCGGAGTCTGGAGCAGATGGATGCTTTCTTTGATAATGCGGAGAGCTGGAATTTTTTGCGGCGAGTCGGCAGATTAGAGACAAGGAGATTGAGGATTGGATGTGGACAAAAAAGTTAAACAGTGAGGAGGGGCTTAGGGTTGACTACAGCATAGAATAATGAGATGCTATACAACTAGACCAACGCCATGCACAGAGCTATCTCCACGTAGAATGACCACTTAACCAACCGACTTCAATGACTTTCCGGCTTCGACTGAATTACCAGAGAAATTCAACCCGCCGAATGTTCCGTTCCAGTTTGTCGAGAATGAGTGGAGAGTGGAGTGACGATCTGTAAATGAGACGGCGACGACGGCGAAGACTCCGAGACCAAATAGACAATGTATAAGTATGAGAGCATAGAATGATTGAAGGACTGTTCAAATCCAGCAGAACAATTGGACGGATTAAACATCAGAGAATGTCTCTCCCAGACTCTGCCGGAGTAAGTAGTCTGCCTCCATTACTTACCTATCTAACAGTATAGAACCGCTCCTTCGTCCTCGAACGCATCCAGAAGTTCAAATTCGAAGACCGCCCCGTCCCAACCCTCCAAGATCCCCACGATGTCCTCGTCAGAGTCGAATACACCGGAATCTGCGGTAGCGATGTACGCCTCCCTCCTACTAACTATATTGGCCCATCTAACTCGTGTAGGTCCACTACTGGACAAGCGGCCAGATCGGGCCCTTCAAAGTAACCCAACCCCTAGTCCTCGGCCACGAATCCTCAGGGATAGTCGAACAGGTTGGAGCTGCCGTGAAAACGCTCCAGCCCGGCGACAGGGTCACCCTGGAGCCCGGCTCGCCCTGCCGCCGCTGCGATCCCTGTAAAGCCGGGAAATACAATCTCTGCGCAGAGATGGCCTTTGCCGCGACGCCGCCGTTTGACGGGACGCTTGCCAAGTACTATAAACTCCCAGAGGACCTGTGCTACAAGCTTCCTGGGAGTTTAACGCTGGAGCAGGGGGCGCTTGTGGAGCCGCTGGGGGTTGCGACGCATCTTGTGCGGCAGGGGTGTGTATCGCCTGGCCAGAATGTTGTGGTGTTTGGGGCTGGGCCGGTGGGGTTGCTTTGCTGTGCTGTTGCGAGGGCGTTCGGCGCGAAGAAGGTCGTTGCTGTTGATATCCAGCAGAATAGGGTGGATTTTGCGGTAAAGTATGCTGCTACCTCGGGGTTTATACCGGACGGTGGGATGTCTGCTTTTGAGAATGCGACGCGTCTGCGTGTGGAGAGTGGCCTTGGAGTTGGCGCTGATGTTGTTATTGATGCCTCTGGGGCTGAGGCGTCTATCAACACTGGTATCCATGTTCTTCGGCCTGGGGGGACGTATGTGCAGGGTGGCATGGGCCGGGATGAAGTGCGGTTTCCCATTACGGCGGTCTGCACCAAGGAGATTAATGTGAAGGGGAGTTTCCGGTACTCTGGGGGAGACTATTGCCTTGCAATCGAGCTGCTGGCTGCAGGAAAGGTCACTGTTGATGAGCTGATTACGAGTGTCTTTGACTTTGAGGATGCTGAGCTGGCGTTCAAGCAGGTTAGGGCTGGGGGAGGCATCAAGACTTTGATCAGGGGTGAACCAAAATAATTCTATATATAAAATGACGTATTACTTCTATTATCTACAATCGTGCGTAAAATCCACCCCTGTCCAGCTTCGCCAGGCTGGTTGGCGTGATATCAGCCAGTGTCCTGCATCCAGCCAGGGCCATGGTGTGTATAAACTCAGACTGAAGAATCTCCAATCCCCTGGCCACTCCCTGCTCTCCTGCAACCGCCAGACCCCAGAGAGGAATCCTGCCGATCATGACGCCGTCTGCTCCCAAGGCTACGGCCTTGAAGATGTCGCTCCCCTTGCGAATGCCGCCATCCACCCAGACCTGCATGTTCTTGCTCTTCCGCGCAGCTTCAACACACTCCGGTAATGAATCTAGTGTCGGCAGTGCAGACTCAAGCTGTCGTCCGCCGTGATTTGAAACAATGATCCCGGTGACGTTGGCTGGAGACGAAGCTGCAATCTCGACATCCTCCGCTGTACTGACCCCCTTCAACCAGATCTCCATCTTCGTAATCGACCGCAGCCACAATAACGACTCTTCCCACGTAAGCGCATCATCTGCAACCATTAGCTTAACCCGTTTCTTCTAGAAGTTTACATACCAGCCTCATTCGGCTCCTCCACAACCTCTCCATTCTTAAGAACATGCTGCACCATCGGCCCAACCTTGGTCTCCCCAAAATTCGGCAGCGACAGATGACTCGGCAGCCCAAACCCATTGCGACTCATATTATACCGGTTCCCCAGCCTGGGCGTGTCCACTGTCAGCATCACAGCTTTATACCCTTCCCTCTCCGCCCGCTTCACCAGATTCTCCGTCGCAGCCCGGTTCTTGAAGATATAAAGCTGCAGCATATACGTATTCCCAGGCCCAACCTCATCACCCGCCCTCTTCACATCCTCTAGCGAAGTCGTAGCATATGTCGACACACCCATGGGGATGCCGGCCTTTGCTGCGGCACGGGCCGTTGCTTTCTCGCCGTCCGGATGCGCGAGACACTGCATTCCTGAAGGCGCAACGACGAGCGGGAATGGCGACGACGAGCCCAGAAGCGGCTTTTGGGATTGGATCTGGGATACATCGCGCAGAATGCGCGGGCGGATCTTGTACCGGTCGAAGGCGGAGATGTTGCCTTGCAGCGCGAGACCGGATTCGGATCCTTCGTTGAAGTATTCTATCTTGGTCAGTATTTTATATACCTTAGCTTGGTGAGCTATAGAAGTGGTAGGTAGGTACCGCGGACAGTCTTGCTCAAGACGGGGGCTGCCGCCTCTTCGAGGTCTTTGATGCAGAGGATGTTGGAGAGAGTCATGGTGGGTTAATCTGTTCAGTACATTCGCAATAGAAACTGTGTTTATACAGCTTTTGACGCTTCCATATATAAAGCTAGTCAGCCCATCCGGTGTATACAGCTCCGTCATCGGACCCAGACGGAAAATCAGTTTCCACCAATCAGAACCACTATTTCTCTGTATGCGGTTAGTCTGTCTCTTCCTGGCTCGATAGCCGATCCGACAGTTGAAGCCGACTCGCCCGAGTCCAGTCGGCTTGTTGTGCATCTTTCCGGCATTCAATTCCCGACGTCAGGATCTGGATGAACGGCAATTGATTGAGAAGTAATGGGCTGTGAAGATTTATTAAGGCCGTTCTCCATGTCCAACATATACGAGTAGGCTAAATCTACTTGGCACGTCAACTTATAACTGTCACACTAACGACGCAGCAGGTACTCATAGACGGCGTAAGATCACCGACGTAGTTATTCCTCACAACAGACTATCTGGTCCTAACCAAGTAAGCAGCAACTTGGTGACAGTCAAAGGAAACATGACCCCCACACCGTCGACCAATGACATCCCGGGAACTCAGTCTGCAGTGACGGGGAAAACGGCGAATTGCCCGAGTGCTGTTGTGTTACTCCAGTCATCACTGTATTTAAATTTACAATGCAGATTATTCTCGCTTTGCTTCATTATTGTCACACTCGAGGACCGAGACTCGCCATAAATATGCTTTCACAGCGGGGCCAAGTGGACTTCCTTCCTTCCTGACAACTGACCTCTCTTCCTCTCTTTCTCTTCTCACTCAACTTCCACGATGCAAATCAAAAAGGGCTACTACATCGGCATCGATGTCGGCACTGGCAGTGCGCGTGCCTGTATCATCGACCACAATGGCGACATTGTCGGCCTAGCATCCAAGGACATCGGCCTCTGGCAACCAGAGCAGGAATACTACGTATGCCCTACCTTAATGGCATTTTCCAACAGGACCAACTAACACATCACGAAGGAACAATCAACCTCCAACATCTGGCAATGCATCTGCACCGCAGTCCGCCAGGCCCTCGCTGAGCAAAACATCCCCCCTGCAGAAATCCACGGCATCGGCTTCGACGCAACCTGCTCGCTCTCCGTCTTCTCGTCCACAACCGACTGCCCGGTCTCCGTCACCGGTCCAGACTTCAACACTGACCGCAACGTGATCCTGTGGCTGGACCACCGCGCTGCGAGGGAGACCGACCTGATCAACTCCACGAAACACAAGGTGCTGCGCTATGTTGGCGATACAATGTCAGTGGAGATGGAGATTCCGAAGATCCTGTGGCTGAAGAATCATATGCCGTCGGAGCTGTTTTCTGACTGCAAGTTCTATGATCTTGTTGATGCCCTGACCCATATTGCCACGGGCGGCGAGACGCGCAGTTTCTCCAGTATGGTGTGTAAGCAGGCATATCTCCCGAAGGGGGTGGAAGGAAGTACGACAGGGTGGCAGAAGGATTTTCTAGAGGAGATAGGATTGGGCGAACTGGCTAACGGGGGATTCAGTCAGATCGGTGGTGTGAATGGCGAGGTGAGTAGGCTGGCTAATCCGCGTGCTGCATTCTAAACTCGTTTCTAACATTTATAACAGACCGGTCAGCATTTAAGCGCGGGCGGGCGTGCCGGTACTCTGTGCGAAAAGGCAGCCAGCGACCTCGGCCTCCGCCCTGGAATCGCGATCGGAAGTGGTGTTATTGATGCATACGCAGGCTGGATTGGAACCGTTGGCGCCAAGGTGGACATCGAACTGAACGGTTACAAGGGGGTCCCATACAAGGCAGGTGATGGTCGTACTGAAGCATTCAAACGTCTCGCCGTCGTGGCCGGTACGTCAACTTGTCACATCGCAATGTCACCCAGCCCGGTATTTGTCCCCGGTGTATGGGGTCCATATCGAGATACCATCTTCGCCGGCTGTTGGATGGCTGAAGGAGGGCAGTCTGCCACCGGCCAGCTTCTACGGCATGTCCTTGAAACACACCCAGCATCAAAAACAGCTTACGCCCTCGCTGAAAGCAAAGGAACAAACATCTTCGGCCTCCTCAACACCCACCTTAAAACCCTAACCGCTGAGCGTAAGCTCCTCTGCATCGGCGAACTAGCGCGATATTTCTTTTTCTACGGCGACCTCTTCGGAAACCGGTCTCCTCTCGCAGACCCGAAAATGACAGGCTCTCTCGTCGGTCTCACCAGCGACACCTCGATCGAAAACCTCGCGATCCACTACTACGGCACGCTCGAATTCATCGCCCTGCAAACAAAGCAGATCGTCGACACAATGAACAGCTCCGGCCACTCTATCAGCTCTATATTCATGTCCGGATCGCAGTGCCAGAATGACATTTTGGTCAATTTGATTGCCTCCGCGTGTAACATGCCCGTCGTGGTTCCGCGTGGACGTTACGTCGAGGCGGCTGTATGCCACGGGGCTGCAATGCTTGGTGTTAAAGCTGGAAATGTAGATTCCGAAGGACATACTGTTGATCTGTGGGATGTAATTGACCTGATGAGCAAGCATGGGAGCATCTTCTTTCCGACCGAGGGAGGCTATGAGAAGGCGCTTCTTGCCGCCAAGTATCAGGTGTTTCTGGACCAGTGTCAGCGACAGCGTGAGTATCGTGCGGTGGTAGAAAAGGTTGTTAGCTTGTAACCACCTTAGTTTCTATAGTGTTATGGTGTTGATAGTTGTAAGCGCAATAACCAGCCGCATAATATACATCTGCACCTACTAAACGTTCACACTGAATAAAGGATAAAGACATAAGACATAAAATATAAATTCTATTATTACATAAATCTTGTAAACCACAAATATCTATTAACACTTTCTTTCGAATCACGTGAGCACCCCAGTTTTCTCCCCGGACTCCACGACTAAACATCACATCACATCTACAACCAATTGCATATAATCTGACATGGATCCAGATCTCGAAGGCTCATCCCCCAGATCAGAGAACAACGAGGAAAACCAGCCCCCTCCAAATAAAAGGCCGAAAACCCACACCGTGCGCCGCAAGCCCGCCTGCCAAACGTGTCGACGGCGGAAGATCCGCTGCGACAATGGCCAGCCGGCGTGCGGGTTCTGCTACTCTAATGACATTGACTGTGTGTATGTTTCGCGTGGAGATGATAGTACCATTGGTCGACAGTATGTGTCTTGTATTTGCTGCCGGTTTGGTCTTGTACTAAATCCTGGATAGGGAGTTCGGGAAAGTACTTGACCGGCTGGATACATTATCCAAGACGGTCGAGAATATCCAGCAGCTTTTGAGCTCACGGGCGGAAACGCCGCAGCCGCAGCCGAATTGGAGCCGGGCTCAGATACAGCTCCCAGAGCGAGAGCGCGAGCGCGAGCGCGTTCCAACCCGAGCAGGAGAGTGGCAGCAGGATTACCTGCAGATCCCGGCCTGCCGATGCAGCGCCGACGCAGTGCTCACCTGGCCGATATTCAGCAGCCAGTTCCGGGAAAACTCGCTCATCACGACGCTATTCCAGTACTCGCACGGGGTAGTCGAGTATCGGTCTCGGTCGAGCGAGTCGGGGACGCTACCTGACGGGCTGCGGTTCACCCCGGACGAACAGATCCCAGCGCTGGTGGACCAGTTTATCCAGAACGTGCACACGAAAAACCCGATTTTGGATCTGGAGTTGCTGATTCGGTCTGGTCGGCATGCCGCGGAGTTTGGGCTGCAGTGGGATGCGCAGTCTTGTTTGGTTCTGATTGCTTGTGCGCTGGGGTGTATATCGCAGCCGTTTACGGCTTCTACCCAGGGTCCGCGGGCTACGGGGTCGCTTTTTGAAGGGTCTGGATGGCCGACGTCGAGTTCTGCGAGTCATTTGCGTGAGGGGGAGGCGTTTTTCATGATGGCGCGGAAGAGGATTGGGTTATTGCAGTATTCTGTTATCGGTGCTGAATGTCACTTTTTTGCGGGAGGTATGTTATAATTGATTCAAGGTTATGGAAGCGAACTTGACTAACTTGACAGTGTATCTGATGTATACGTTTCGCCCGCTCTCGGCCTGGAACCACTTCTACCAAGCCTCGACATTCTACCGGCTGCGGTTGAGGTTAATTGAAGGCCTTGATAGATCGGTGTACGAGGCTGAGCAGCAACCATCCGTTGCTCAACGTTTCGAACAGAGCCTGTATTGGTCGTGCTTCAAGTCTGAGGTAGAAATCCGCGTCGAACTACCACTGCCCCAGTCTGCGATTGCGGAATACGAATATCCAGCTCTGTTCCCTACGCCTCCTACACTGTCCGACGAATACCCAAAACACCGAGACCAAACATCTGACTGGAACCGCTCTGAAACCCCGTCTGTTCTCGACCCAGTCGGCCTTCCTGGGCTGGGGGTATCAAACCACATCACCAAGCTCTTCAACGAAGAACAAAGCTGGTACTACTACCTGACTGAGGTCGCCCTCCGACGCATCGGAAACAGGGTCCTGAACGCATTCTACCGCGGCGACTCCTCCACCTGGTCCAACATCCGACCCCTGATCCCAATGGCACTCGAGTTCGAATCCCAAATCAACGCATGGTTCGCGAACCTGCCACCGGCAATGAAGTACTACGAAAGCAACTCCAGCCCAGACGCTTCCCAACAAGGCTACACCACCGACACCCGCGAGTCCATCTCCCTCGAACTAAGCTGGGCACTGAGCAACCGCTTCCTGGAAATCCGACTGTGGCTGTATCAGCCCTTCCTGTACTTCGCAGCTCACCACCCCATCGGACCAACCGCGGCGGCTGCCGCATCTGCAACAAGAGTAATCCTGCCCCCTCCTATCAACAACGAGGAGTCGGCCATCATCCAAGACCTCGTCCAGTCCGGTCTAGACTGTAGCCTGAAGATCCTGCAAGCGCGGTGTCTTCGCCACCGACACCACGGTATCTGGTTTGACCTCCGAGCCTTGGTGACGGCATCGTTAATATTCATTGCGTTAACACGGAGCGGGAATATCGAACTCCCTCATATCCACCCTGGCGGATTAAAGGCGCACCTCAGTCCCACGCTTGAAACCCTAACGTACTGGGAAGACGAGGCACCTGATATCAAGAAGGCACGGGGTGTTTTGGATAACCTCCTTCGCGATCTGGACTGACTGCACTGAATCAGTCAAGGACAATGCAGCAAGACTTCGGAATCAAACGACTCAACACCTGAATCATGACCACCGCCGATCGCACAAGCATATGAGCCAAGAGGAACCATGAATGCTAGTATAAAGGCCAGACCGAGCTCGGTACTGGCTGGGCGGTCGATCTGCCGTTCGTCGTGCGTGCCGAGGCAGCTCACTATTCGTGGCCTTTGACTGGCTGACGTTGCAAAGCGCCAAGACAATCCACCTTATTAGTCTACCGCCGATCACCCGGTGGATCTGCTCTAATTCCGAACAACACATATCGGAAATACAAGAGAAGTTAGAATAATGGAACAAGGCTCTTGGCGTAAGCCAGGGGCAGGCTCGTCAAGGAGGTAGTCTGCACCCTTCGCCATAGGAGTACTGACTCGCAGGACTCCGTGCGGGGCATATTCTTGCGCTATCCTGCAGTCAGGGATGGCATCAGACCCTTCGCGGATGGTTCATCGGGTACGCGGACGGCAAAGCATTCTAATGAGGTCCAGTTGACGAGGTCTAGTTGACGTGGCAGCACGTCAGCAGATATATGAAGGCTGTGATTCGTGGATCTGGTGGAAACAATCTAATCGAGGGGCCCGCGATGAAACCCTCCTCCTCCGGGTTGTTTGTTTAGCAGCTGTGTGATTAATATACTAGACGCTGGAGGGGTTGCATTCTGATACATGGATACATACAGAATGTGGACCTGCAGAACATTTCACTCGTCTACGGTGTACAATGAATGCAGTGCGATAAACATAATTTTCATTTCTGTTAAACTAACAGCCAATCAATAACTCATACCCAAGGTCCCTATCCTCAGCCTAACATACTATCTACCTAAGCAGAAGAAGACGAAGTCGGGGCGGAAACACCAGAAGTAGAGCTAGATCCGAAGCCCGGAGGAGCACCGCCAGGGGGAGCACCACCGCTACCACCACCAGGGCCGGAGTTCTCGTTCTCAACACCACCCTCCTCAGTATACCAAGCAGCAGGCTCGGTGCTGTCATTGAGAGTGGCGTTGATACCAAGCGAGATCCAGGCAAAGACACCCTGGGAGACGTCGTCGCCGAGCAGGACGTAGTTGACGACGGGGTCGGCGCCCGTGGCGGCCTCCTCGCCCATGATTGAGTCTTCGGCGTTGGTGGTGAGCTCCTGCGTGTTCTCGGCGTAGGGCGAGGTCTTCTCGACCTCGGTGATCAGGTCCTGGTCGAAGAAGATCTGGCCGACGTGGGAGGTGCGGGTGTCGTAGAGACCGGCGAGGGTGCCGTTGGGGAGGACAGTGACCTGGTCGGCGGCGTGGGAGAGCACTAGTAGTGTTAGTTTGAAAACTAGTTATACTGGAAAATCTGGGGACGTACCGTGAATGTGAGTGGCGCGGCCGGTGTAGTGGCCAGGGAAGATGGACTCATAGCGGATGACACCCTCCTCGTCACTGGGCTGGATTCCACGAAGGAAAGTCGAGTCCAGGTTGCTCTCGTCTTCGGTGTTTCCGTTGCCGTTCGCAACAACACCAGAGTAGACACCGGTGGCATTGCAGTGCCAGAAGTCGGTGTAGATCTCGGGGACGGGCTCGCAGGTGTTGACATCGATCAGCTGGATATCGAGGTACAGGGGCACACCGGCCTGGTCCTCGACGAGGTTCTCGCGGACGAGCTCACCAGCGACGAAGTAAGGACCCTGGGTGACCTCGGGCTGCACGATGCAGGAGCCGCTGTCCTCGAAGAGCTCGCTGGGGTCGCTGTCGAGGTTGACGGTCTTGTTGGAGTGGTGGTCCGTGGCCAGCACGTCGTCGAGGTCGCGGACCTTGAGGTAGGGAGCGGACACGCTGGAGCGCTTCTTCATGCGCAGGTTCTGGATGGTGCTCTCACGGCGCGCAATGTTGCTGGCGGTGATGCCGCGGGCCTTGAGCTTGCGCTCGCAGTGGGCGAGGCTGCGGCCGTGAAGGGGGACGCTGCGCAGGTAGGCAGCGCGCTCAGCGGCCTCGGCCTTGTGGTCGTGGCCAGGATGGGCAGAGGCAATGCTGGCCAGACCAGCAAGGCCGACCATGAGGCTGGAAGTGAGATGGACCATTGTAGGCGATCTTTTAGGCAGTGGATGAGAGTTGAGTGAGTTGAGTGAGTTGGTATCGAGAAAACCTCCCAGACGAGGAGATTCACCCTCTTATATAGCTCGCACCTCCATCGCCGGTACTAGAACCAGCGCAAAACCGGCGCAAGACCTCGGATTTGGCCAACTTTGATTCCTCATCTAATCTCAGTTTCTTGACGATGCGAAACCATTGCGACGACCAAGGTAGCGATCGACGTGGAGCAGCATCCAATGGCAGACACCCGAATTATCATCAGACCGCCGGACTCCTTCACAGTTGACGCAGCTAACCTGGACAGGGCAATGTTCCAGGCTGCAGCAAAAGACATGACTCCTCCTGCACTCCCACTGGAGAGGACGCGCAGGCCCAGCCAGTGATTGGCAAGCTTAAACGTGGTTCCTGGCTTGGCCCGGCTTGGCAGCTGGGCAGTTGAACGGCGACGCGTCTCCTGGAGGATGGGGGTCCCTCCGGCGCTTCGTCAGAGGGTCCGCTAGCAGCTGCGACTCCATATATCAAGCCCTGGCAGCTCCGCATCGTCGCTCCATCTGCACGAGAGGTTATTTAGGGCTTCGGGAGGTATACGGGCCGCTGACTCAGCAACAGCCTGCTGGACCAATCAGAATTGCCGGAATCGACAGCGCCCGCTGACTCAGCTCCTATTAGGGGGGTCCAGTATCATCAGAATCTGGTCGGAATCTGGTCGGAATTTTCGAGTGGATACAATCGCTGCATCGGATATCCCTTTTCGACCTAGACTGCCCTGTGATTGCTCCTGCAATTGGAACGACGGCCATGTCGTCTGGCTATACTCCCACTGGAAGGCTTAATCGCCGCGGCATGGGCAACGCGTGCCATCTCTGCCGCCACCGCAAGGTACGAAACCTGCTGCAGCGCCACTGACCAGTCCTGAACGTGCGATTTGAATTACAGATCCGCTGCGATAGGGTGAAGCCCGCCTGCGAAACCTGCCGCCTGGCTGCGGTCCCTTGCGTCTTCACCCCGCTGCCAGCCCGGCCCCGGAAAACGATCCACCAGTAAGTGAAGACTAGACTGAAGAATCCTTTTACTTCTTTTCATATTAATTAACCGTGTCCAGGAAATTGGCCGATACCAGGGCCCAGATTCAACAGTTAGAGGAGGAACTGAGGGCGCAGAAACGGCCGTCTCCCATCCTGCGCTATGCTGGCCCCCGTCTGGAGGAACCAGGCAAATTCGACACGGCGATTGCGGCATTCCAGTGGCATATGCCATTTTGCGACCCAGACCCGATCTTCGACCTGGATGAATTCTACCGCGAGCTGATCGAGGAGGCAGGTTTTCCGTGTGAGAGCGAGCCCGCCAGTTTTGGCATCGTGAAATGGCCGTCCGCGCGTCTAGGCCGGAGTGCCTTGCACTATTACAAGAGCACCGGGCTGTACTCGGTGTTCCCGGCCGTGGACGTGGACGTGGTAGAGCGTCTTCTCGACGGTAGCAATTTCGACCTCGAAGGGGAGTCGATTGATGTTGCGAGCCGGGCCTGTCTCGCCGCGTTTACGGCACTTGTCACTGGTCTTCGCCGTGATGAGCCTGTCTTTGTTGAAATAGGAGTTGATCCCATTGCGTATGTCCGGGCAGCTCTTACTTTACTGCCTGAATTGGCTATGCATGATACAAACATACGGGCGCTGGAAGCCCTACTCTTGCTCGTAAGTATACCTGCACATGGACATGGACATGCCTAATATCAGTAGACACTATATATTTGCCCTCTTGGGCTCCCACAAACCGGCGAGGTTCTCCTATCCATGGCCGTCAAAATCCTCTTCAATCTAGGCGGAAACACCACAACCCCAAAGCAGAACGGCCAACACCTCCGGGCCCTGTTCTGGCTTGCATACGGAATCGACAAAGAGAACTCCCTCCGCCGGTCCCGACCACCCTTAATCAACGACGCAGACTGCGACCTGGACCTCCCCGCCACCTATGTTTCAGAATACGCCGACTACCACTTCTTCGGCGAGGAGAGCTCCCCCTCCTCCACCGCCCTCCTCTACCCAGCGGACCTCCGCATGGCCATTCTCAAATCCCGCATCTACCGCCTCCTCTACTCCGTCGAAGGCCAGAGACAGTCAATGGCGCGACGCCTGCAGTATATCCGCGAACTCGACCAAGAGCTCAGCGATATGAAGGCCGACTTTCCCCTCCAGTGCCAGCCAGACGGCTTTGCCGGGGGGAGTGTCCCGGATACACTCTTCCACGACCTGAACTTGCGAGGCGTGTCCATACATCTAGGATACTACTTCTGTCTCACGAAGATCCACGCCGCCGCTTCAATAGGGAATGATAGTTTCTCGCCCCCGCCGCCGTCGAGCGTAGAGCTGTGCTACCAGGCTGCGCGGTCTAGCTTGCTCTACATCAGCCGAGTTCGGCAGGGTATCATCCCAGAGACATACTGGTATGTCCCACCTTTAATTACCCTATCCATTTAACTATACTATATACTAAGTAATAAACAGGGTCTACGCGCAATTCATAATCACAGCCGTGCTCGCACTATACAGACGGCTACTCGTCGCTCCAGACGGGTCGTACGTCTACGACGACATGCAGATCATGGACGAGATAGCGGATATCTTTGCGCGGTTGTATAATTCGTCTTGCGATGTGGGGAGGCCATTTGCGCCGTATATGATCACCGAGCGGTTTGTTTCGAAGATAACGGCGCTGGCGAGGGAGAGTATTGAGTGGGCTGCGAGTGAGGGGGCGGGATGAGATGAATAATTTGATCGTATCTTAATAGATATCAGTTCTGTTCTAAGTGAAAGAGTAGAGCAGTAGAACAACATCAGTATACTATGGAGTTAACAGAATATCCCAAAGCTACAGTTCGGACAGACAGACAGAACAAATTAGATGCAAGTCTGAGACCACAGGCACGAGTTCGGATATATATGTCAAACTCGATAATCGACACTCACTAGTTCCCATTCAAATACCATCCAAACTGCCCTCAAACTCCACAAGCGACCTAGCCTGCCTTAGTCTGCTCAGCTTTTGTACCGGAAAGAGCGGCTTTTGTACTTGAAAGAGTGACTTTGCTACTTGAAACCGTGGCTTTGCTACTTGATGGGATAGCCTTGCTACTTGAAGGAGAGTGGCTGCTCTGTGGAGTAGTCGTAGCTGGGAAAGCCCTGTATTTCTTCCAAGAGTCCTCCATACGCCGTATCTGGCCAGGCGTGAATTCCGACTTACACTTGCTGGCATGATAGGACATGTAATTATGAATCGGATCCAGCCCAGGTTTGTCCGGGCATGAATCGAGGCCCTGGTGTGAGGTCAGTGCTACCATGCACGTAGACAGTCTAGAAGAGCAGGAATAAGGAGAAGAACACGTACAACAAGACAGCCTCTCTCACCCTTAGTTTCGGCCGGGGTGTCGTCAACGTAGTCCCCAGGCTCGGTACAACCGCCCTGAAAGGTGTGGAACAGGCCAAGCCAGTGGCCAACTTCGTGGACCAAGGGCTTGCCCAAGGTGGTCTTTTTGTTTTTTCCCTTGGGAATGGCTCTCCTCATCACGATGCCGTCCCTCAAAGGTTTGTCCTTGTAGACCCACGGGAACGACCTAGATGGGCTGGTTAGACTATGTTGCTTGGCTCGTGGAGGCTGGAGAGAATCAACTTACGCGTATCCTAGAGCTCCCTGGCGGGTACGTGGTACCAAATAGATGTTGAGGGTATTGGCGTTGCCGATGCGGTGTTGCTTGACAGCTTTTTCAGCATCCGATCCAGACTTTAGCTCGCCATCGTATTGGTAGACGATGGCCCTGGTTTCCACGAGCTTGAAGTTGAATACGGTGTCGGCGAAGCCTTCGTTGATGGCATCGATCTATTGCTGTTAGCTTGTTATAATTCGTATAGGTACGTAGGATATGCCTCACATTTTTCTGGACATCATCCGTATAAAGGTCGTTCTGGCTGGAGTTTGTGACAACATGGACATGGACCTGAATTGGATCTATCGACAGAGCCCGAGCGTCTAGTCGGCTGGAAGTATTTGCTTGCAGCTGGCGCATTATGGTGTGGTCCTCGTCGGTCAGGTCTGGCATGCCACAGAAGGCTGCTCCAAGGCCGCTGAGGCCTAGGAGCATGGCCAAAAGAGCAAAGAGCAGCATATTCCAAAGATGTCTTTGCCACTACAGACAGGAAAGAGTTGCCTTTCCTTATTATTTTGAACATTTTGAGGGTCTCAGTATTGACAGCCATGGTGGATTCACTGTGGGAAATGACTGGCTGACTACCAGCGTATGGCCTTTTTGGTCCAGGTGCAGCATTTTGTTATTCACTGTCTGCATCACGGTCGAGTACACTGAGAGTTTCTACTCAGTAGTCTCGCTAATCTATTTATATAGCTGTAAGTTCAGGGCGAGTATAACATGGCATTGAATGATTCTGCATCGAGACTTCCGTGACTGCCATTTAACTGACTCTTGGTCTTTGACAAATTCATTGTAGGAGAGGGAGAAGGTTCATCCTGGTGAAGGGGATTCTTCACTAAATCAATATCCAGGTATAGGTAATTTTCACTCTAGGTCACCCGTGGTCTTAAAATCAGTTACTTGAGCTGAAACTACTAATATAAACAAGAATTATGTTATCTAACTCATAACTAAGCTTAGGAAAAGTTTTATCTTAAATTACTTCTTTTATAATATTTATAATTATTAACCTTTAAAGATAGCTTCTCTTTCTACTAATATAAGATTAAATTAATTAAAAATTATTTCTAAAGTATTATTATAAATCTATTATTGCTACAAGGATCTTCTGTGTTAATAGATTTGGCTCTGCTTGTAATCAGGCAATCTGCCACGCTTAAAAATCGAGGTGGTCGTGTTAGCATCCCTACTAAAATAATATTTATTCTATAATATTATTTATTTATCTTGGTTATATAGTACTTTATTATCTAATAGATTTTTTTATACTAAATTAATATATTTTTAAAGCTATTTAAGTTATCTAATCTAATAATATTTATAATTTATATAGATATCCTGCTATTTCTCTAATAAATTATATTTTTTAAGTTTAATTCTATTAAATCTATCTTAAAAATATCTAAACTCTTTTCTCTCTATAATAGAGATCTTAGATCTATATAATAAATAATAATATATTAATTCCTGATTCTAGGCTAGTTTTATAAAGCTATTATAAAAGAAACTAGTATCTTAAAGTAATTAATAAAGTATTTATAATATAATCTCCTCTATTATAATAGTATTAAGAAGCTATAATATTAAAAGCTAGAAAGAGCTTAAAAACTTTTTAAAATAGATAAAAACTCTTTACTTAAATATTTTTTTACTAAGAGCTAGTAGATATAAGATAAATTAGTTTAATAACTATATTATAAGTAAGAAATAGAGATTTCTTATTAAATAATTAAATATTTATTTTAATATTATAAATAGTCTAGAAAGAGTTTAAAAAAAATATTTTTAAAATAAAATAAATATCTTAAATATTTTTATCTTAATAATATATATTATTATATTATAGAGGATCTAGTATTTCTTAATAAATTAATATTTAATAAGAAGACTAGCTAGTAATATTATAATTATATATTTATTAGAGATAAAGCTTATATATCTATTAATATCTAATAAAATTATATATAGAGTATATATTCTATAATAACTTTAAATAGCTAGCTTCTCTATACTAGTATTAGAAAAGGCTATTTTAAAATAAATAACTTCTTTAAATAGATCTATAATAAGCTACTTCCTACTCTAGATATTAAAGACTAAGATTACCTAATAATAGTAATACTTAATAATATATTAATATATATTAATAATAGTATTATAGAGGCTATAAAAATTATAAAATATATTATTTATTATTTATCTCTATATTCTCTAGATTATAATTTTATTAAGTTTATATTCTTAGTATTAAAGACCTAGATAAAGTAGAACTAGATCTTTCTATATTAATTCTATAGAAATTATAGAGAATTTCTTAAATTATCTATTTATAAAAATTATTATAATAGATATATTTATAAGTAATTTAAATATACTAGTAAAGAAGATATCTATATAAAAAAAAAAGAGATAATTAAATTTTACTAATATATAAAAGATAATAATAACTCTAAAAACTATTAAACTAATATTTATACTATAAAATTAAGTAAATTTAAGATTTATATAATCTTAGTTTTTTTTTATCTTACTAATATCTATAAATTTTTTTAAATAACTATAATTTCTCTCTAAATAATCTAGTAAAGCTATTAGAGATTCTTATTTTTATAATATAGTAATATATTACTAATTATCTATTTTTTATAAGTTTTAGATCTTAGATTAACTAGTTATTTTTAAGTATAATATTTTATATTTATTTTTATTTAATTTTCCTGCTAAAATTCCTGGTATTTTAAAGCTTTTATATAAAAAAAAGTATAAGAATCTCTATATTCTTTTCTATAGTATTAATCAGGTTTAAAATATAGGATTAAAAAATAAAAAAAGCTACTTAATTAATTTCTAATATTTATAAGATTAGTATAAGACTCTTAACTATATAATTTATAGTATTTTATAGCCTAGGAGTTAATAAATATAGCTTAATAAATAGCTCTAGCAAGAATACTAGATTTATAAGAATATTTATAGATTTTTATAGTATCTAATAAATTATTATAAATAGCTTATATTTTTATATATTATATTAAACTTAATATTTTTTATTTCTTTTTTTATAGTATTTTTATTTCTTCTTTATAATCTTTATTAAATCTATTATTTACTATTATATTATTAGATTAAAACTCTTATTTTATATTTCTAGTAATATATTTATTTTCTTTTACTATAGTATAGTAATAGTCTTTTTAATAGACTTATAAGATTTTTTATTAATTAGTCTACTATTCTACTAGTAGTTCTATAACTTAAATAGAAGATTTACTAGTATAATCTTATCTTAAAATATTATATTTATCTAGCTATTATACTATAGTATAGTAATATTATAGTACTTTATCTTATTATAAAGATCTAGGAAGTAAAAGTTATAATAATTAATATAATTATTATTATTACAGTACTAGTATTTTATTAATTATTATTAAAAATATCTAGTATTATAAATAGCTTTAACTCTAGCCTTATTCTACTCTACTAGTATTATTATATATTCTATAACTCTCTATACTAGTAGAGTATAATCTTAATCTATCTAGAAGTAGCAGGAAGCTAGAGATAAGACTAGATAGTTTCTAATTCTCTTTTTAATTAGATTTATATATAGGACCTGTTTTTTTCTATATATACTATATATAAATCTCCTAGGTCTAAACTATTTTTAGTATTAATCTTATAAAAATATTCTAGAAGTCTTTAATTATTTATAATACTTTCTCTATTATAGGTATAGAGAACTAATTAATATTATAATATTTTATACTATTATAGCTAGTTTCCTGCTTAAATAAAATAGATATCTTTATAATACTCTATTTATATAGCTTAATATAGTGATTTATAAGACTAATAACTACTTACTTAATAATAAAAATATTAAAGATATAATAAATAAAGTCCTACTAGATAATTTAATAATTTATAAACTTATTATTATTCTATAAATAAATATAGGTCTATATTAGAAAGTTTATAACTTTTATAGTATCTCTAAGATAATTCTCTAGCTTAGAAATCTCTATATTAAATAGCTATAGATCTAGATATTACTAATAAATCTTCTTTATTATTTTTTAATAGATTATAGTTTTATATTATTCTTTAATAATATATAAGATATTTATAAAGACTTTAATCTTACTAGAGAGAACTAGTAAACTATTATTATTAAATTCTTCTTCTTTTTTATAATCTTTTATTATTTTTATATTATTCTCTTTTTTCTTTTTCTTTTCCTCCTTCTCTATTATTAATAATAAGATAGCTAATAATAAGACTACTAGAAACCTTATTATATTTAATATTATTAGAGATACTAATACAGCCTCTTTCTCTATAATCCTAATTTATTTATTACTTATAGCTAGCAGCTGATAAAATATAGATTATAATCTTAACTAGAATTTAGTTTATAGATATAGAAGAGAGATAGATATAAAGATTATTTTCTTTACTAGTAAGAGTTCTGGAATCTTTAAGATACTATATTTTTTAATTTTATTTTAAATAACTATAATAGCTTTAATTATCCTGTAAGATATATATATATTATTATATTATTAGCCAGGCACTGGAGATATATTAATATAAAAAATAGTAGTATAGTAGAGATTATATAGAATTAGACTTTACAGGACCTAATCAGGCTTTTTTTTAGTTTAGTATAGTATTTTAGTAACTTTTATAACTCTAAATAGCTTTAATTTAACTAATTTAGGAAAAAAAATAGAGTATTTTATAGAGCTAGTGAATAAAGTACTGCGTAACCAAGGTAAGTAAGTAATGTTATAGAATAAGTGTTATTTTAGTGGGGACGCTAACACGACCGCCTCGATTTTTGAGCGCGGCAGATGCCCATTTCACCATCCACTCCGACGTTAACACCTCTTCAGCTGTCAGTCGCTCTTTTGGCCGGAATGACAGCATTCGCCGCATCAAATGCAGAAACGCAGCTTTCTCGCTTTCCCCCGTCTCGTCTCCTATTTTCCGTCTCCACTTCTGCACACCGACCTCAAATGACTCTTGAAGCGGAGGCCATCTATTTTCCCTGTGGGATTCTGTTGGATGCCCTTCCTCATCAAAAAATCGCGGTCGTCCATCCCAACGCTGCCACCACTCTGAAGGAATAGGTCCAAGTACATCGATATGTTGAGACACTATCTCATCCTCATGCACGAAATCAGTGCTAAAAATAGCTTTCATTCCGATGATCTCCCAGATTGCCGTAGCTAGACTCCAGATATCTGAGGGATATGCGAGGCGGGTTTGCGATTCGAATTTGGCTTCTGGAGCTCGAAAAGCGGGTGGCGTATGGCAGTCTTGCCCAAGACGATCTTCTGAAGAGGGTGAAAACGCCTCACCAAAGTCACTAAGAAGCGGGTGCGCGTTGGATAGTGAGAACTCCTCTGCATATTTTCCTAAGAATAGCGGCACAACTGCCTTGGCAGGCACATTAGGGGGTAATGGCCCCCCGTCACATCGTGTGACGGGGACTGTCTCGGGTTCACCGTACTTGTCATAAAGCTGCTTGATGGAAAGCTCATCGAAGCTTGATGGGAGCTTGACCAAAACGTTGCCAAGGTGTATATCTAGATCAGCGATTTGCGAGCGTCAGCTTACTGGTCAAACGCACGCAGATATCGTGATCGCATGACCAACCTCCGTGAACGTAGCCTTGAGAATGTGTATAAGCAACGGCCTGTGTAAGTCCGTATGACAGCGCTCGAGCAACTCTGAGGGAGAAAAGGCGGCTAAAGGAGATCTCCCTGAGATTGCATTGTGCAGGAGTCACCGTGTAGCATGTATGTCTTCCATTAGGACCTTGCACTTCGAATTCATCTAGGAAAGTAGGTACTAAACCATGCCCGGGGTGTGCGGGTAACGACGGAGAAGACAGAGACTTAAGGACTTTTGTCTCGCGCGGAAGCGCGTCTGCTATACTGACCTTGACTGCAACATACCGCTTCAGATGGGTATCCAGGGCAAGCCAAACCGTCGAATAGCCCCCAAAGCCAAGTTTATCTGCAATGTGGTATCTGTCATTTAGCACGTCCCCAATCCTGATGGGATGATAACCCCCAGGCTGATATTTTTCGAGATTCTCTACACCCTTAATCCAGTTATACTCGATGCGATGGTTCTCAGCCATTATGGAGCCCCGCCGCGCGAAATATCCCGATTTGGGCTGTCGCGGCCGGAAATGGTATTGGAAAAATGGAATTGAAGGTGGGCGTGAGTTCGGTAGTATACCAAGTGGCGCAGTATTCCTAAATATTTTCGAGCAGCCAGTCATGGTATGCTGGCGTGGTTGTTCAAAGATATTGCTGGAAGCGCTCTGGGAGCATCAACAAAGGCCAGGGCGAGGTTCACGGTGAGACGTGACCAGGATCCAGCTCAGTTTGTTATGTAAGTCGCCAAAGCGCTGACTCAACCCCACACCCTGCACGTGAGTGGCCAGCTTCCTCGCATCGGATCCACTTCTGAACAACATCGATCTACTCAACACCACCAACACATTCTACTTACAACACCAACACCAACATATCGACATCTTTCAGCCGAGAGTACAAACATGGATGCCTTTGACGAGGTAAAGGAACCTCGGCGTGTGAGGCTAATTTCCGAAATCGCCAACCAGATTGGCCATGACCACCCTGTAGACGCGGGCTTTTGGGCCTTTGTCTGGTTAGCGGATATCGAACAGCTGGAAATACTCATCAATTACTTCAAGAACCATCCGACAGACCACCTGAAGAATGGAATCGACATGAATCCATCAGAGATCAAAACTCTCAAGACATGTGAGTTGATTAATACTACCTTTCCCTAGATACCAATGACCTAACCGCTATTGCCAGGGACAACAAGAGACCGGAGCTCCAAGAACCAGGAAATTGTGGGGGATGACGGCGAAATGAAGAGGAAGTCGGCAGCCCATACTGAATCGCCAAGTCCTACCAAGCTTCCTCGCCGCCCCGGAGATACCATTCAAGGTGCCGAGGATGTTACTCGTCTCAGCTCAGATCTTCGGGGTGCAAGTACACGTTCTAGGTCCAGCTCACCCTCGAAAATACCACAGGCGGTACCACCGTCTATGGTCTCCCCCAGACAAGCCCTGCCAGGAACTCCCGCAGAGCCTGTATCTCCCAAAAAGAAGAATCCTGAGGCAAAGAGATATGGCCGCTCCACAATCATGGCAGACAAGGTACGCATGATACCAACATTGGCTCCAGGAATATTACTAAGAAATCACAGTGCCGTGAAAGAGAGAACTGGACCTGCCTTATCACAAGGGCGGCGATTCTGTCGAGGTGGCTCACATTTATCCCTTCTCCTTAGGCCAAACAGCAGGAACCACAAACTACACTGATTTCTGGAGTACCCTGTCGGCGTATTGGTCACCCTCGAAGATTAAAGACTGGGAGAACGTGGTTATTGGCCAGTAAGGTACGGAAATATTGTCAAACCTCATGTCACTAGCAGCCACCACCATGTGGAGGGACGCGAGGTTCGCGCTGAAATCCCATGACCTCTCCGACGACCAAAAGACGCTTCGAGTTGTATTTTATTGGATTTCCAGCGCCAGATATGGGCTGCGCTATCTAAAAGACCCGCCAACTCCTTCTCGCAATGTTGACTGCAGTGTGGGGAGAACCTGCTTTCTGGATTGCCAGTCCAGATCAATCATACGCTTGGGCGATATCCTCACATTCACTACACCGGATCCGACAAAGTGGCCACTGCCATCAGTGCAGCTGTTATGCATGCAATGTTTGCTAAATCGCCTAGTGGCGATCACTGGGGCGGCCGATGTGACAGACGAAGAACTCGAGTCCGACGATCCAATGGGTCTTGCTCCTCCTATCTTGGTCGGCTACGACGACGACGACGACGACGACGACGACGAGGAGGAGGAGGTGGAGGAGGAGGGTATCAGCCCCGGCATGTAGAACTCATCTCGAAGATTGCCACCAAATTCGGTCACAACGAAGTGGTCGCCCAGTTTTGGGCCATGTCCTCCCGGCCCAGCTGCGCCAGAAACTTCGGCAGGACTTGTGTTTTCAAAAGTAGAAAAAGATATTGTCTTCACAATTAAGGGGACCGGAATACGCCTGCGAGTAGCCAATCCAGAATACGTTATTAGCGCCTGAGGCTTTCAAATATCTCAATTCGGGACGCCACGATAATCACAAGCCAATTGCACTTGAAATGACAAGGCGCATGCAAGCCTCCTACCTTTCAGCTGTCGACTGCAGGCTTACGCGTGGCTCACCAGCCAGCCTGTAGGAATAAGAGTATAAGCGCAGGAGTCCGAGCTAACGGCTCTGACTTGAGCGACGAGGCTGAATCGGACTGACATAAATACTGAACACGTCTAGCGAAAAGTCATTGCCTAGCAGCTCTGTCTTCACCACATTATCACCACTTGACGTGTTAACTTGGATACCATGGGCTACCCAATAGTTTGTTTATCCTACACCCGTCAAGAAGTAAAACCATTAACCTATCATCTTACAGATCCTTCCGAATAGCGAGGTTACCTGATACTACTCCATCAACGCCTTCCATACAGACTGCCCTTCCTGCGATGGAATAATCCCAGCGCACGAGAAGTCTTGGAACTGGCAGCAATACACGACTCAGCCAGTAGGATTTGTGAATGGTGTTGCAAGGAATGTTGTCCATGGTCATGGGCCTTACTGTGCGTCTTGTGTGAGTTGGCTTCCTCTATATGTATCAGAGCTTGATATTAATGTGGGATTAGTTTTACGGAGCTAAAAGGCAGTTTGACCGGATGATGTAGATCTGGGGATGGGAGAATTCTTCACCTATGATTTATTCCTAAGTGGTTGTTGTTTCTGTATTAGCTAAACGTACAGCTTATATGATATCGATAACTCGCCATTCATTGAAGCATAATACATTGTAGTTGCAGTTACTGACAATGACTCAGCCGTTGCTTCCTCGATCCCCTCCAGACTACCTTAACAACACAACTCCTCTACCTACGTGCAACACAGCGCGTCGAATCTTTCTTTGGTACTGCCGCAAAATGGCGAGAACCGACCATTGGCCCAACGTAAGGGAAAGAGAGCAAAATACTGGTAGATCAAGACCCAGGGATTCAAACTTTTACGACGGAAGCTTACGGTCTTGTCGAAGGAGAGATAATACAGACCCTTTTCACAGCCAATTCAATGACTAAGGTGCAAAACCTGTTATTTACGAAATCGTGTTGAACTCAAGAGGTAAGAGGTGAACCAATTGTGCAAGGTTCATAGTCACACCACCATATAACTCAAATTGATGACTTTCAACAGCTGTGTCATGATTTATAAGAAAGGGACAAATATCATGTTCTTTGTCTGCAAATGACATGCATCAGACCAGGTTTAGTGAATACAACAAACAGAAAGACATGGACAATATCCATGAGATCGAGGACACTGGAGATAAAGACGACCTAGTCGCGTCAGATCTGCTGCCCGTTCCAGCCGGCAATGGAAGCGATCCATTTTGCTACATCTGTATTTGCACATTCGGAGAGATGGCTCCGAAATCAACCCCAGAAGTGTACTCTGACTCGGCCATGCTGCCTAACAGGGAAGATGAAGATTATTTTAACTATTATCGCCTCAGCATGTAGCGTCTCTTCCGTTCTATTTGCACCCTATTCACTAACAGACGAAACAGTTCTCTTCCACCGAGAAAAGCATATCTGTCGCATTTCGGGCATATCAAACATTATCGTTGGCGACTATGACTTTCACACACGCCAGGCACCCTGGGATGAACACACGGCGATCATGAGATCTACAAAAAATTCATGCTTGAATAACGAACTCGCGACGGCTCTCCAGTACGAAGACCGCGATTTATCCGGCAGTGATCGAAGGCTTATGTGCCTGGTAGTTCATGCTCGCTGCTGGCAATTACTCTGTAAGCACAGGATTTGGTCTCTCTGTGGGGGTGACATAAAACTTGTGATGCGAGCCCTATATCGTCGACGTCTTCCTAAATACCATCAGCCATTAACCTCATTTAAACGTCCGCTGCCTATGCTTGATGATGGCACGGAAGAAGGTAGAGTTATATCTTTGCTATTTGTTTCTTTTTGTTTAGTTCTGCACGCTAACATCTATTGAACCTTTAGACCCCTTTTACAGTAACCGGGTACAGTCTATAATCCGCCAGGCTGGACGCAGGACGCGCAAACAATACCACGCTCTGCAACACAGACATAAGATGATTTACCTCAGTCGACTCCCTCCGGAGATTCTACTTATGATAGCGAATTTACTCCCGTCCACAGACACTGCAGCGGTCCAGAAGGCCATCGGATCTTATTTAGGTGATATATACTGGCGCTCCAGAATCCCAGATATTTTTTATGAAGCCCGAGACCTGACCACTGAGAGCCTAAACTGGGAATATCTATGCTTGGAGCTGGAAAGGCTGAAATCGCGCTGGGCCATTTATTATTCCTGTCGCGACGACATTTGGGATAGCCTGGATAGGACCGTCCAGCTCATTGGTGAATTTAATGATGTATGAAACCAATCATGACAAAAACACCTCCCGACCATGGAGCTGATCTCGTTGGATTGGGGATGGGCATCATACCAAAAACCATGGACCGGTGGTTAGCAACTACGTCTCGCCAGTCACTCCCTGTCCCTACGCCGCAAGAATTACTGAACTTGACCGAGCACGGATGGTTAGTGATGCTGATAGAGCAATGGTTCCACTTATGTAGCTCAAGCTGCGAAGTTATTTCGGCCCACTATGAGATAGGACTCAGGGAATCACCATCAGGACTAGAACTCTAATCTGATACCCAGTCAGCGGCATTATCTCAGCTCCAGAAAATCATAGCATGAAATATATTTGTGCCACTCATCTGCTGCAGTGCCAGCACCTCGCTTGTCCATGGTCGGCCCTGTCAAATATTAAGTAGAGGTCACTGCATTCGGTGCATCTTTTGCATGTACAATGGCTGCTTAGCCGCCTAGCGGCGATCACTAGGCGGCAGAGGTTACAGACGACCGTTGGATCCCGATGACATGGACTTGCTTCCCCCATCTCGATCCACTTTGATTCGTGCTAACAGCGGTGGCCGTGTGACAGCAACAGCACCGAAGACCGGGTCGGCGCGATGTGGAGTGTGATCCTCGCGTCAATCTTCCCCGTAACAGAATACGCGATCGAGTCACAATCCCGAGATCCGGGAGGCTACACCGACTTCACTATAAGTCAATGGACCAACAAGCAGAAAATATCTGCGAGGCCATGCTGAAACGGCAGACGGCGCGGTTACCGATGGCACGAATGTCATTTTTTCACTTACAGGAAGTCGGATGGAAAGCTCAACGGATTACACGGGCAGTGGCGATCATATGAAGTCAGGCGCCTTCGTTATTAAGGAGCCACTGTCATGTATTATTAGAATCGTCACTCAACGAATTTACTAATTTGAGTTATCATGGTGGTGTGATAGTGACCTTCTGCTACTCACCCTTTTCTTTTTGAGTGTGTCGAAAAGTCTATGTAGTATATTGCGCAATAGACTCCTATATGCCTAGAATAACGCAGTATCTTTCTTCAGTATAATTGCCGTCCATGGTCTAAACTGATTAACTCGACCTCGCACAGCAACTCTCCGACAAAGGCAGTCTGTGGTAGATTTATACCCTTTGTATAGTATCTATATATAGGCGGAAATCATTTCCCTGTTGAGTTAGTCACGAGAATGCCACAGAAACACCAGCGTCTCCAGATCGCTGCCAACTTCAGCCTATCATCAGGATGAGATAGAACCACTTGCTTTATCTGCCAAGATACTTGGCTACTTCTACGATGCCTGCCGTATCCAAAACCTGCCGGAGCTGCGCCGAGTCCAAGGTGCGCTGTGTCCGGGCGCCTGACAGCGCTGACATCTGTAATCGGTAAGCGCAGTCCATTGATGCTTGAGAGCTGAATCTGATTATCTTACTAGATGCCGTCGTTTGGGAAAAGAATGTCTTTATCGCCAGAGCGGTCGCCGTTTTAAAGGCTTTGAAAAGGACCGGTGAGATGACTTACTGATGGGTGGTTCGTTCTAACTCGCATCAGAAAGATCGCAGCTCTCGAGTCGAAAATAAAGGAGCTTATCGTCGATGATCACTCTGGAGGGCGTAGTAAATCATCTGTTTCTGGCGACATTGCTGAAGACATCATCAGCCGCAACTTTCTTGATACTGAAACGGCCGAAAGGTACCTGGACATATTCAGGACCCAACTGACTCCGCATTTTCCGTTTATCGTTGTATCGCCAGATACATCTCTCGAGAAACTCCGCCTGGAGAAGCCGTTTCTATGCTTATCGATCCTTGCGGCAGCTTCGTTCGAGAACATGCCCCTGCAGCGGGCGCTGGGGCATGAATTCAAGAAAGTTGTAGCGTCGCGTATTATCGTCGGGGGAGAGATTTCCTTCGAACTATTACAGGGTTTACTTGTATTCCTTGCTTGGTGAATACACCCAGTTCATTCGTGGTCTGTATCTGACATCAATAGGTCCCATTACCACTCAAAGCCACACCGTTATACCCAATTCTTGCAGCTGGCTATCAGTCTCATAATAGATCTGCGTCTGGACCGCCCACCGCAAACAGGGATATGGAAGACGGCGCTGCGCTTTGGACCTACAGATAGTGTGGATAAAACCCTTGACCGGCCTTCTTGGGGGAGGGACGAGCAGAGGGCTGTTTTGGGCTGCTACTATTTATCCTCGTCGTGAGTTGCTGTCACGAACCCATGGGCTCCTGCTAATAATTTAGTATTGCAATGCTTGTGCAGAAGAGATCGAGTCTTCAGCGTCTCCCGTACCATGAAGAGTGTTGCCGGAAACTCGCTGACGCCGAGTATCCCCACGACAAGTACATCGCTCCTGTGATCCAGCTGCAGTTCATTGCCGAGAAGATCGATAATTTATCTGAAAAGCACGTACCTGACTTGGAGAGGCCTGGCTCTGGGGCGGAGCTCTATATCACCAATTTACAGTCAGAGCTGGAGACATTCTACCGCCAACTTCCTTTTGATATCAATGAAAGCCGTACGTTCAGATCCTTTCAAATGATGTGATACTAATAATGTAAAGCTCTTCTGACTATACACTACCACGCCACCGGACTTTCTTTATACCAGCTAGCTCTCACCATCACCAGCCGACAATCGCAAACACCATTCGACTACTGGAGAGACGAGATGTCTGTTTCCGCCCTAATTTCAGCCAGTTCAATATTAAATACACTGGTTCAACTCCCATCCAAAGAGGAAGTCGGATTCAACAATACCCAATGGGTACAGATAGGGTTCGCCTTGCTAGTTGCCTATCGACACACAGTGATAGCCTCCAAACCAGAGCAGACGTTTGCGTTTCTTGATACTCTATCAAAACTGGAAGCGCGAGTCGGCGGACTGTCCACTGAAGAAGTCGATGCAAATGGAAAACGAGATGTTTTCTTTGATTTCAGGAGACGCGTGGTTCAGATTCAGAAGTGGTTCGATGGGCCGAATCAGAATGCGAGTCGTAGTCAGACTACGTCAGATCAGATGCCGTTCTCCGAGGACATGGACTTTGATAGGCTTTCTGGGACTGCAGTGCATCTTGATGCCACTCTGCCAGGGGAAATACAAGTTCCCCCTGATTTTCTGTATTCGGCTTCCTTCGAGGAGATCATGAGTGAATGGGTGTGGAAATAGAATATTGATCCAACACATAATTCAAGTTATTAATAAATACAAGACGGAAGCCATCCGGCCGAACCTGATCAAGCTGTTCCATACTAAATAAGCTGGGGCTGTGCATATCGCCGACCCGATCGATATAAGCCCGCCAAGCCTCATCACCGACCCGAGCACAGTATAAAGCGGGCTTATACCAGCAAGACGGAACCAAACCAACATTATCACTACAAGATGAAGCTCCTACTCTGCTATATATTGGCATCTGTGACTTCCGCCCTCTCCTTCACCCCCTGCCCACTCCTCGGCCCAGCCTTCCCCCCATACACCCTAGACACAGACGACAAAATCCTCAACAAGGCCCTGGAAACACTCACGCACAAGTTCAACACCCAGCTCGGCGGAAACAGCGGCTCTCATGGCGAAACCTCACCCAACACAACGTTCAGCGTTGCGCTGTTCTCAGCGAACCCCGGTACAGCTGCTGAGGAGCCTTTCTTCTGGGAATACCACTATGCAGCGCCGTGGTTGAACAAGAGTACTTCAGGCGGGGCGAGGGTTGTGGATAAGGATAGTGTCTATCGTATTGGAGGGCTTACCGAGGTGTTCACGGTTTGGTCGCTTTTGCTGGGAGATGGGGGTTTGATCTTGGATGAGCCGGTGACGGAGTATCTTCCTGAGCTGAATAGGGCTGCTGGAGATGATATTGAGCGGGTTGCCTGGGATGAGGTTACGGTTGGACAGCTTGCGAGCCATATGTCTGGACTTGCACGGGATTGTACGTATTCCACGGGATATACGAGTCAAACTAATGAGATAGACTGCTCTAGAGACGTGGCTGCGCCAGGACTGCCTAAGCTCTCATCTATCAACACCTGCTGCAGCAACCCGGACAAATGTGACAGCAATAGTATGCCTTACCCTTATTACACTGCGTATGCTAATTCTCAGATTTCATCCAACTCATATCCGAAAAACCCCCTGTTGCCCCAGCCGGAGTCACCCCCAGCTACTCGAACATGGCCTTCCAGCTACTAGGGTACATCATCGAACGCCGCGCAGGAAAGCCATTCACCGATGTCTTGACAAACGATATCTTCACTGCATTAAATATGACCAAAACCTCCATCTTCGCCCCGGCCAACAACAGCGTCTCGCCAGTCATCCCCATCAGCAGAGAAGCCAGCGGCTGGTCATCCCGTCTCGGGGGAGAAGAAGCGTACCCTCACCCATCCCCATATCTACTTCAAGTCTAACATTTACAGATCAAAATCAATCTACAGCAGCACCAAAGACCTCGCCATTGCTGGACAGGCAATCCTAAACTCGACCCTGCTCGACAAAAGCCAAACGAACCGCTGGCTCAAACCCGTCGCTCACACCTCTAACCCCGCAAACTCCCTGGGAATGCCATTTACCATCTATCTCGGCGGGAATTACCCCGATCAGTCCCTTGTCGATGTATACACGGTCCTCAGTAACGAGGGATATAATGAGAGTCTGTATAGCTCGTATATCGGGCTCGTTCCGGATTATGGCGTTGGATATGCCATTCTCTCTGCTGATACGGAAGGACCGGCAGATTTGAATGCGCACGCGGATATCATTGGGGATGTGGTGCTTACGGCGCTGGTTAAGATGGCGGTTTTACAGGCGGGGGAGAGCTTCAATGGTACATATACTGCTGCTGCGGATTCTACCAGTCTCTCGTCTATCACGGTCAGACAAGATAATCTGATGGGATTGTATATCGACGAGTTTATCAGCAACGGGACGGATTTCCGGGAAACGTTGTCTGGGCTTGTTGGTGTGGAGCAGTCCAAGGACCTGAGTATCAGATTATATCCCACGCAGCGTGTTGGCTCGAAACAGGCGTTTAGGGCTGTGTTGCAGGATGTCACGGAGCTGGCGGATAATGATACCCCGACTTGTGTGTCGTGGATGGATGTGGATGAGCTGCAGTATGGAGGAAGAGGTCTGGATGAGTTTGTCTTCGAGGTGGATGAGAGAGGGAGGGCTGTTGGTGTTGAGATTCCGGCGTTGCGGGTGGTGCTGTCTAGGGTATACAGTGATAGATTGAGGTAGTACAGGATCTCTAATATAAGCTGATTCTATCTTGAATGTCGCACAACATGAAACCCAGCAACGCCGTCATTCGCCAGCTGCGCTACAAGTCCATACTCCCAGTCCAGATACCCCTGCATCGCCTCTCGCGCGTTCTCTGTCCCTTCATACGGCCGCTTATACACGTCAATCGGCTCCGAAAGCCATCTTGGCTCAGTCTCGAGGGAATTCCCAGCATCCACCCATGCTGCCGTTCCGCCGGCAAGATATAGAACCTCACGGGAGGTAGACTGTGCCTCCTCGATGTTTGCTGCTGCGACAACCCCATCAGGCGATGTCAAGACAATGGGCCCCTCAGGGAGAGTCTTCAAGTCGCGGGCGAGTTCCGGGCCAGATGCAAACCATGCACCTGGGATATGGCCTTTGCTGTAGACGGGACTACGTGCGAGATCGATTACCGTCTTCGCAGGGAGGGCCTTGAACTCGTCGATTGATATCCCTCCCTTTGGTTTCCACGACGGAATTTCTGGGGTTGAGAGGTCTGGAATTGACCCGTCAAAGACATACACCTCCCATCCAAGCTGTAAAAGCCAGCTGGCTGTCATGCGTGCGCGTACACCGTCGGTATCATATAGAACCAGTCGTGCTCCGCGTACACCGACCCATTCGTCCGTAGCCTGGACGAGTTGACCACCAGGGGCATTGACAAAGCCATCAGGATGGTCGAGGGCATACTCCTCCGGATCGCGTACATCCAAGAGATACAGCGTCCGGTCCTCCTCCACAAACCCAGCCAGCTGCTTCCCATCAACAAGCTTGACACCGACATACTCAGCCCAATTGACTGCCCGCTCCCTCGCCCGATTTAAAGCCTCCTTCTCCGGCCTCTCCACCCTCTCTGTCTTCTTACTATCCAGCTGCAATCCCTCCAACGACCACCCAATCGTCCCATTCCTCAACGCAAGCACCTTATTCGGCACCGCAGCGTGAATCAGACTTTGCGCACCAACAATACTCCTCGTGCGCCCTGCACAGTTCACAACAACAGTCGTCTCAGCAGACGGGACAGCCTCAAAGAAGCGATACAGCAGTTCCCCGCCGGGACAGCTACGGCCACGGGGGATGCTCATGGTATTATATTCCGAGAACCGGCGCGCATCCAGAACGGCGACATCACTGTCTTTATTCTCCAGAATCTCTTTCGCGTCCCGCGCAGACACAGACGGGGTATGGTTTATCGCTTCGACTAACTCGCCGAATGCCTTTGAGGGCACCCCGACGTCGCGGTAGACTTCGCCGACGGCGGCGTAGCCTTTCAGTCCGTCCTGGAGGATTGCGACGTCGGCGTACCCCAGTGCTTGAATGCGGGGGACGGCGCGTTCAGCATACCCTTCTCCGCCATCGTAGACGACGATTGGGACGGAGAGGCGTGGAACGAGAGGGGGGAGTTTTGACTCGATCTCTGAGACGGGGACGCTGATGGCCCACAGGGGGTGGGAGAGCGAGTAGGGCCCTTCTTCGCGCACGTCGAGCAGGGCGATTTCGAGCTTGTTGAGCCAGTGGTGGCGGAGGTGGGTTGCTGTTATTGACTTCATTTTTAATTATGGAATTAAGAAGTCAGTGTATTTGTTCTTTTGTTTTATTATTTTATTTATTATTTCTGCCCCTCCCCCGCATCGGAGTTCGGCTGACGCCATCATGTCTCCAAATGACAAAACAAGAGCACTGTAGCAGGGCTTTATATGCAGTTATATTAAGAATGGCTTATAGGGCTGGACGTTATAATAAACTGTATAGGTTGAATAGATCTTAACCTACCTGTACCACCTAGAAACCAGACTACTCAAGAACAGTAGAAAGACAATTAATTTAAGCAAGGCTTCGTTATAACTACTTGTCCAGCCTTACGACACCGGCAACAGGATCAGCGCATGACCTCAGTATTAATTCCTAATTGCAGTCAACAGCAACTAGCACAGTTTCAGTCTTGATAGGTCTTGTTCCAGCCACTGAATGCCCCGATGCTCGGGCACTCTGCCAAGCGACATGCTGTGCCCGAGATACGAACGCAAGAGTACTTATATATCCAACGCCCTGCTATATCTGTCTATTATATTTGACAGTTCTGCGATGCCAAGGCGGACACAGCAGCGATGAAGAACACGATTGCCCTTGTGGTACTCGGGGCTTTACCAATAGGTATGTATTCATATAGTGATATAGTTAAAAGATACTTGCTAATTTCCAGCTTCCGCACGCGAATGCTATACAAACGAGACAGACCCCGTCTATGCCGTATCCCACTCCCTAACCCCAACAAGCCCCGACCAACTCGCCGCATTAGACGGCTGCGAGACCCTAATTGGCGACATCGAAATCGACGAAACCTTCTCCGGATCAATCATACTAAACAGCGTGAGAGAATATTACCCACTTGGGTAAGTGGGGGTGAGAAAGGTAAGAGGGACGAGTTTATAAAATTTAGGACCTACTATGATTCTCCAAGCTTAAATAACAAGCGTTCATGCATTGCACCAATGGCGTACGTGTCATAGGCATTGGCAGCTCCTTGGGCAAGGTAATTGACAGGTTACAATATTTATCCACACAGGGAGAATCGGAAATAAAACCGATAGAAAATAAAATAAAATAAAATAGAATAACTTGGCCGTGAGGATGTCAGGATAGTTGTCCTGAACGAGTAACACCTATCTAGGCGGACTTGGGCGACACACTACTTGGTGCAGTCCTTTAAAGCCATACGCCCGCCCAAGAAGACACAGATAATAACTTGCTTTGAAGCACCTTGATGTTTTTTCGGCTAATGTTTGCGCCATGAAGCTCTCTACAGTGTCACAGTTCCTTGCGACAGTTGCTTTTACCACTGGTTGTAACCATCACAGCGACAAGGAATGGACAAAGGACGAACTTGACCAGCTTGAGGCCAAATGGGGATACGAGGTCTGCTCAAACCTTTACCAGCTACATGCCCTGGGTATTAACTGTAGTAGTGGGGGTTCGAAGGAATCGGGACATTTGCCCATCTGAACTACGTCAAGTGCCTTACCGAACCCGAAGAGCCATTCGATATTGCAATCCTCGGCGCACCATTTGACACGGCCGTGACATATCGTCCTGGTGCCCGCTTTGGTCCTCGCGCTATCAGACATGCCTCGGGTCGTCAAAGCTCTGTCCGAGGATTCAACCCTCGAGCCAGCATGAATCCCTACCAGAACTGGGCCAAAATTGTGGACTGTGGCGACATTCCCATTACCCCCCTTGATAACAGCGTAGCTCAAACACAAATGACAGAGGCCTTCAAGCAACTAGGGAAGCGCAAAACCACCTCAGCGCTGGCCACGAAACCAAAGATTGTCACACTCGGTGGGGACCATAGTCTCACGCTCCCGGCTCTGCGCGCGTTGAATGAGATATACGGCAAGCCGGTCCAGGTGCTCCATTTCGACGGTAAGTAAGCCTGACAGAATGATTGTGTGTGAATTTCGAGCTAACCAGTCCAATCAAGCCCACCTAGATACCTGGAATCCCAAGGCCTATCCTTCATACTGGGGAGCAACGGCCTTTACCCACGGCTCGATGTTTTGGCTAGCGAACGAGGAAGGGCTGCTTTCGAATTCTTCCCTCGAACAATCTGTCCATGCGGGTCTCCGCACTCGACTCACCGGGGAGATTGATAACGAGGACGATACGGCGCAGAACTGGAGACGGTTCTCGGCCGATGATATTGATATTGTCGGGACTCAGGGTATTATCGACCGCATCATGGGGATACTCGGGACTGAGAACCCAGTCTACCTGTCAGTGGATATTGATGTACTCGACCCGGCGTTTGCCCCCGGTACAGGGACGCCTGAAGCTGGAGGCTGGTCTACTAGAGAGTTCATTAGGATTCTCAGAGGGATTGAGGGGCTGAACCTTGTGGGTGCTGACGTTGTTGAAGTTTCGCCTGCTTACCAGGGACCCGGAGAAGAGACAGCCGTCGCCGCTGCGCAGATTGTCTATGAGATGGTAACTTCAATGGTAAAACGGGGGCTTGGTAGTATGGGAAAAGAGGACAAGAGACACAAGGATGAACTATGACTGTGTTAAATCTTTTGGGGTTATTCAAGAATAAGGGGCGGGACTGTTCTTGTCGGTAGCATGTATGTTGCCCAACGGCAATTAGAGCGAAGGCTTTTGAAAAGTGATTTACCTGGACCTTCCCGCTATGGGCTCAATTGCCGTGTTAGTGGTCGATATAGTGATTATTAACGAATGGTGTTCCTGGGATCCGACAAGAAAGGTATATTCTACAAGAGTAAGTGGAGTAGCAAGACCAGACTTGACTGAAAATGGTCATGTATACCGGCGAACGGGGACGAGCCTGGCTCCACCAGACTGGAAATGACCATATGGAATTGGAGATAATGTCAAAGAAGCCACAAGCTGCGCAGTTACTCCGCAAACCTTGATCCTTTACCGGAACTCTCGGTACATCTGCTGGAGCATACGCAATACTAAAACAAAATATACCTCCGGCTGGGAGTATAAAGTCTCTTCCCGAGCACGGCGAGTGTTGATGTGAGGCAAGGCCACATTCTCTGTTGTGACTTGATCAATTAGAAAATAACATCACGGTCCGCGGATGCCCAACATGTCTGCCAAAAAGACCGACGATACACATCCCCCGGTGGACTACGCCGCCTCCAGCAGCAACGAGTGTCAGGTATTCGAGCACGAATCCTTCCTGACACGCAACGGCATGAACATCCAGTCATTCCAGAGACGGCACTATGGCCATGGCATCGTCGAGCTCGACCGCAAGATGAAAGCCCGACATCTAACTATGATTGCTATTGGCGGCTCGATTGGCTCTGGCTTTTTTGTCGGCACCGGCTCGGCACTCAGTGATGGGGTTAGTATGATCGTGTTGTTGCTAAGCAGTAGTAGACTGACTGACCATCCCAGGGCCCCGGAAGTCTGTTTATTGACTACCTGATAATGAGTGTTATGGTCTTCAATATTGGTACCAACCGCCCTGTGACTGCCCACGAGACATTTGGGACGTGTGAAAAAAACTAACAAGGCCCATAGTTTACGCATTGGGCGAAATGGCTGTGATGTTCCCAGTCTCAGGCGGATTCTACATGTACGCTATTCGCTTTGTCGACCCATCGTTCGGTTTTGCAACTGCGTGGACATATGTAATATCGTGGGCTACTACGTTACCACTCGAGCTGACGGTATGCGCAATCACGATCCAATACTGGGATGCTGAGACATCCACTGGGGTCTGGATAGCCGTCTTCCTCGCCGTCATCATAGTGCTGAATACCTTCGGGGTATTGGGCTATGCTGAGGAAGAATTCTGGGCTTCCTGCTTCAAGCTGAGTTCTGTACTGGTGTTCATGATCATCGCGGTCGTCCTGGTGTGTGGAGGAGGGCCTTCTGCTGGCCGCTATCATGGATACTGGGGTGCTCGTCTCTGGGAAGATCCTGGGGCATTCAAGAACGGTTTCAAGGGGTTCTGCTCCGTATTCGTCACAGGTAAAGTTTGCCCATAGTTCTGCCTTAAAATAAGATCTTGAACTGAAACTATCAAACTCTTTTCAATGTAGCTGCCTTTACGTTTGCCGGCACCGAACTTGTCGGCCTTGCTGCTGCCGAATCACGCAATCCAACAGCTGCCATACCGTCGGCCGTGAAGCAGATTTTCTGGCGCCTCACAATGTTCTATATCCTTGCTCTCTCGCTTATTGGGTTGCTGATTGACTGCAATGACCCGGCGCTTTTATCCTCTGGTACCTTCGCCAACTCCAAGGCATCGCCATTTGTCCTAGTCGGCAAGTACGCAGGACTGCGTGGCCTGGACCACTTCATGAATGTAGTGATTCTATCCTCAGTGCTTTCTATAGGCATTGCATCCGTGTACGCCGGCTCGCGGACCCTGACCGCGCTTTGCCAGCAGGGTCATGGTCCGATGGTCTTTACTTACATCGACCGGGCAGGCCGGCCACTTGCGTCCGTAGGCGCCATAATCGCCTGCGGATGTCTTGCATTTATCAACCTCAGCGCCCAAGGCGAAGTCGTCTTCGACTGGTTTCTTTCTATCGCCGGGCTCGCTGTGCTGTTTACCTGGGGCTCCATTTGCCTGGCGCATATCCGGTTTCGAGCGGCCTGGAAGTACCACGGCCACACTCTTGATGAAATCCCATTTAAAGCGGTGGGGGGTGTATATGGATCGTGGGTTGGACTCATTTTTGTTATCCTGGTGTTAATTGCACAGGTACGTCCACTGCTCCATGGCCTACCACGTTGGACGAGACTAATCGCCGAAGTGTTAATTAGTTATATATCGCTCTTGTGGCGCCACCTGGCGAATCCGGCATGGGCACAGCAGAAAGCTTCTTCAAGTCATACCTCGCACTGCCTGTTATCCTTTTCATCTGGGTCATTGGGTATATCTTAACGCGGAAAGGGTGGCTCAGTCTCGCGGAGATTGATGTCGATACTGGGCGGCGACAGCATGATTGGGAAGCCATCCATGCGAGTCGTGCCCGAATTGCCCAGCTGTCGTTCTGGGGTCGCCTCTGGCATTTCCTGTTTTAAGTGTGTTCAGCAGCTACACGTGGATTGTCTATATTTATTTGTTTTATATCACACAATCATAATACTTGGAGTGGACGGATCGCCCAGAAAGTCATCCCACTGAACTTCCTCCTGACCCGGAACCCTTCGCGTTTCCCACAAAGAACAGAGCAGCGGCTTGAACTTTTGCCAGATCGAAAGCGTAGACTGTTCGATAATGATGTCAACCCACTGCAGTATCCTGGTACGGAGACCAATATCCTGGGCTTCAAAAACCGCCACTGCAACGGGCCACAGGATGGGCGAATACTGACGAGATCTGTAGTTTGCTAGGGCTTCGATATGATCGCAGGCCTGCTCGACCAGTGGCTGCACGTCACTCAGTGGAGCCGCTCTGAGCCGTCGTTTGCAGTAGATTATTGAACCAAGGTAGAAGAGATGGGAGTAGTGATGGACGAGCTCGTCCTGCCCTCGCGTGGCGGCAGGGACCTTGCACTCGGGTGGAATGGAAAGATACAATTCCGTCTCGAGCTGGTCCAAGTCCACCGTAATCAGCAGGTTTTGCTGTCTACTTCTGACAGCCATGCCGATCATATTACTGATGGAATTTAGACACACCTTCGGGAGTCCGAAGATATGATGAAGATGATACGGCTCCGACATGGTATCCAGCCGGAAGTGGAAATTGTCGTCATGGGCGACACTCTCAGAAGCAATCTGCGACCGGAGCATGGTCGCTGTACCAGCTAACATCTGGTACATAACCACCGTGGATTCGTTATGGGCCCATGAGGCAATGTCCGTTTTTTGCAGCCACTGAGAAGCACCCCGTAGGTGTGTGAGCCAGAAGTCCCGCTCCACTGTGACGGGCTCATAAGTAAGACACATCAATAGTGAGGCCAGGACAGACTCCCGTTCATCGGGGTCATCTTTTACCAAATTGTGCTGGAGATGACGGATGCCTCGGTTCTGATGAGATAGTCCTAGAGTCATATACCTTGCGCTTTCCTGGCTATCCGCAATTCGACCCGAGAGGTGGAATGCAGAAGCGGAGCATATCAGGTAGAAGAGCGCCGCAGACCCGGTGGATGATGATGCCGATGACATGGCTCCGACGAGGGCGATGGGCATGAAAAACCGCTTTAGTGGGTTCATGGACCCGGGAACAGACGACAGGGCGTCACTTAGGTGGTTTACCCAGTGCTCAATGCATCTCCGCTGCAGATGACTGGATGGCGCCAGGTCGATATGCCGCTCGGCCCCATGGAAACGTGGACTAAGGCTAGGGCTGACTGGCGACTCGACAGGCCTAGGAACTGGGCAGGTGGTAGTGTTGTCTTCCTGCGCCGGATCCACAGAGTCTGGGACATCCTGGGGTCCTAGAGGCAGCCTAGATGGGCAAGGCTCAGGTGGGAAGTTGTAGTGGGCAGGCGAGACGCTTTGGCTTTGACCCATGGGAATTTGCGGACTGCCATGTGTGCTTGCGGGCTGGTCTTGTGGGTGATGGGGTGGATCGCTCGCGACTGAACCATCCTGGGACGGTGTCGGAGAGCATTGGGCGTGGTGCCATGTCAGGGATGTATTTGGTGCTGATGCAGCTGGTTCAGTTTGGGAAATCCCAAAGTCTGAAAGGCCTCGCACCTCCTTCCACTGCACTGCCGCTCGATAGCCCGGATAGCCCGAACAGTCCAGCTGGGCGTCGGCACATCGACGACACCCAGGGCGCGTCTCATCACACTTCAGATGTCTCGTCCTGCAGGTCATGCACCCGGTGAATGTCTTGACTCGCCGGGGCCGTCGACTGCGGGCGAGTCTTGGGGCGCCATCCATCTCTCCGGTAAAGCTGACCGTATGGCGGAGAGAATGCCTAAGAAGGGGAGTAAGAAAGTCGGAGACTGGGGGTGGATCTTGAATGCCCGCCGCGATGTGTGACCGTTTCAGGAATCCAGCGTTGGAGCAGCGAACTATGCTGTTTACGGGCTTTTATCCCAACTGAACTATGCTGTTTACGGGCTGTTATCCCGACTGTTGGAGTATCTGGACCCACGGAATCGACGCTGCGCTGTCCGTGCACTCTTAGGGCTTGCTTCAACCCGACATTCTGCGCGTCGCCTGCCATATGGGCAGGTACAAATAGCTTCAGCTGTACCGGGCAATGCTAGCTCCGCCGCAGTCAAACATTGCGAATTATGTCGTCCCCGATGAAGATTGATCAGATCAGAGCCCAGTTCCCCGGGCTCTCGCAGGACCAGGTCCTTGCCGACATTGCTGCCGGATCCCAGGTGGTCGCCAGCTGCATCGAATCAATCCGTCACTACATGTCCAAGACCAATGTCCAGCCCGGCTTTGACTACACTCCCTCGCAACAGGCCGCGAGTCTCATCGACGGCTCCCTGCAGGCTACCGCGCGATACATCAACGCATCACCCGACGAGGTCGTCTTCGGCTACTCCACCGCGCAGATTGTGCGGGCCGTGAGCATTGCACTCAAGTTCCAGCCTGGAGACGAGATTGTCCTGAGCAAGATAGACCACGAGTCGCATCTCTCCCCGTGGGTGCAGGTCGCGAAGTGGAAGGGCCTTGCAATCCGGTGGTGGGTGCCTTCCAGGGACACCAGAACCAACCCGAAGCTTGAAGCAGACGATCTGCTCGACCAAGGTCTGGTCAACAAGAATACGAGGATTGTGTGCTTCACACACACGAGCAATGTGCTCGGCTCTATCACCAACGTTGCTGCAATCTCCCAGGCGATCAAGTCCGTCAATCCACAGACGTTGGTCAGCGTTGATGGAGTCGCCTACGCCCCTCATTCCCGGATCGACGTGCAAGCCTTTGGCGTTGACTTTTACTTCTTCAGCTGGTACAAAGTCTACGGGCCGCACATTGCAACTGGATTCGTGGCTAGATCGGCTTTCCCACAGCTAGAGTACCTGGGGCATTACTTTCTCCCGAAAACGAGTGCGCAGTATATCCTGGGCCTGACGAGCGGGAGTTATGAAGCGATCCAGAGCATCTCCGCAGTGATAGAATACGTCAACAGCGTCGGCTGGGACTGGATCGAGCAGCAGGAGACGGTCCTGCAGGAAGAGCTCTTACGCTTCGTGCGATCTCGGGACGATATCCAACTGTATGGTGACCCTTCGTCCGATCGGCGTGCAAGGGTCCCTGTCATCAGCTTTAGAGTGTCCGGCTCCTCTGCGGATGTAGTTCGTGAGATCTATGCGGAATCGAAGTGCCGACCTACGGCGGACAACTACTGGGCGCGGAGGCTGCTGGAAGACGTGCTGCGTGTGGATATGGAGGACGGAGTCATTCGCTGCTCTTTTGTGCATTACAACACAGTTGAGGAGATTCATTGCCTTGTGAGGGCCCTGGAGAAGGTTTTGGACAGATGAACATAGTTTCAGAGACCTTAGTTTGACAATGATAACTGTATTGTCTCCTTCACTCAGTGTAGGAAGTTAACTTGTGCCTTGATAGTGTATCAACCCTGGAAACAATCCCGAGCACAGCGTAGACAGAAAACACCTGAACACTCTTGCAAGACAATTTGGTGGACTTTACAAACAGAAATTCTCAGGTCACCAAAAACCAGGCTCTATCGCTGTCCCGGTTGATTTAACCCACGGCAACAGTCTAGGACCACTCTCGTGCATTTTAAACTGGCTCGGGTTGTATGACCAAAATAGGCAAGTAAATTTGAATCCTTTAAAGAACGGGGTTTATACAATTCATATCTTGGGCCCATTTGTCGCAGCAACTATATTTAAGCTGGCCAAACGACGCACACTTGGTGTTGCATACAAGACATTGATCGCTTATTATCTGGCCAAATTTCATCCTCCATTCCCTCATGGCCCTACAGACTGATCTCCATTCCCCGAATGGGCGACATGTTGTCCTTCCCACTGGCCTGTTCATCAACAACATTTTTATCCCATCTACTTCCGGCAGCAAGCTCACGAGTATCAGTCCTACGTGGGTGCCCAGCATCCAGATATGATATTCCACAACTGACATAGGCGACAGGGATGAGATGGCGATTGCAACCGTGGAGGCTGCTTCTGAACGCGATGTCGATGCCGCTGTTAATGCCGCCCGCGCGGCATTTGTCTCAGACGAATGGTCTTGTATATCTGGCACCGAGCGCGGTGCGTTGATAAGTAAACTGGCCGACCTGGTTGAAGAGAACAAAGATATCCTGGCAACTTTGGAGACATGGGATAACGGGAAGCCATACAGCGTTGCTCTGAACGAAGACCTCGCGGAAGTCACTGCAACCCTCAGGTATTACGCCGGCTGGGCGGACAAGATCCATGGCCAGACTATCCCTACCACCAAACATAAGTTTGCGTATACCGTCAGGCAGCCCTTCGGAGTATGCGGTCAAATCATCCCCTGGAACTATCCATTGGCCATGGCGGCTTGGAAGCTAGGTCCTGCGCTTGCTTGCGGCAATACAGTGGTCCTGAAACCCGCAGAGCAGACTCCTATTTCCATTCTATATTTTGCAAGTCTTATTCCCAAGGCCGGGTTTCCCCCTGGGGTGGTCAACATCATCAATGGATACGGACGAGAAGCCGGTGCGGCGTTGGTTGCTCACCCGGGGGTGGACAAGATCGCCTTTACAGGCTCAACCGCAACCGGAAAAGCAGTGATGAAGGCAGCCAGTGAGACGATGAAGAGCATTACCTTGGAAACCGGAGGAAAGTCTCCCCTCTTGGTGTTTAAAGATTGCGATATCGAGCAAGCGGCTAAATGGGGGCATCTCGGCATCATGAGTAACCAGGGCCAGATCTGCACCGCTACCTCGCGTATCCTCGTTCAGCAAGAGGTCTTGGAACAATATGTCTCACGCTTCCGAAGCATCATTTCCGAACACAAGATAGGAGACCCATTCGACGGCGAGACCTTCCAAGGGCCGCAGGTGACACGCGCACAATACGACAAGATCCTTGGCTATATCCAGGCCGGTACAGAGGATGGAGCTAAACTGATCACCGGTGGGAAAGCATACAAGAGCATGGGCAAGGATGGTGGCTTCTTCATAGAGCCAACCGCTTTCTCCGGAGTCACCGAACACATGAGGATATTCCAGGAGGAGGTATTCGGCCCCTTTGTCACCATTACCCCGTTTACAACCGAGGCAGAGGCCATTAGGCTTGCGAACAGCACTTCATATGGCCTTGGAGCGGCCGTCTTCACAAGGGATATTGAACGCGCGCATCGTGTGGCTGGACGCCTGGACGCAGGTATGGTGTGGATTAATAGCTCGAATGATATTGACATTCGGGTTCCATTTGGGGGCGTCAAGCAGAGTGGAATCGGTAGAGAGCTTGGAGAAGCAGGTCTTGCTGCCTATACTCAGACCAAGGCGGTTCATGTCAATATGGGGCTCATGCTGTGAGATCCAACCGATGCTGCTGGTCTGGATTGTCTTCTTAAACTCATACGGAGGCAACCTGATCCCAGCTGTTGTATGTTTTTTTTGCTTTTTTTATTTTATTTGTGAATGGGCTTATGGTTACTGAATGGTGGCAGGAAATGCGTAACCTAGTAGGGTTGGTTGATAGTACTGGAGATGATACTCAGCCCTAACAGTGAGAGATTTACTCTGCCCTCGAGCACGCCGGAGATATACATTTACGAGGTGATCTTGCAGTGTAACTCTGCTCTAAGCCTAGGCCGAGGTTTATGTTTAAGCAGCTGAATATGTTACTTACTAACAGCAGGGATGCAGGGGTTAATCGAGGGCATTATCCAGCCGTGGGTTGAGAGGAGTGTTTGAGATAAGGTAACTTGCTTTGAAAGCCTCCTCCCTTGAAGCTATCCACTGTGTTCTCCCTCTCCGCTTCCGCCGCAACGCCTGAAAGAAACTTGGGTTCTTCGTATGTCTATCGGCTGCCTACCTCCTGTCCTATGGCTGCTGAGATCTTGACTCTAGTTACAACTACGCTGCTTTTGATCGATTCCGAGGACGGAACTCCCTTGCATAGCTCCTTCTACGAGTGGGTTTCTTTGACCATTAACATTGCTCTCCGTGACTGACTGCTGCTAGGGATGCTGGATGCCAGGGTGAGGACATGGCAGAGGTCTTAACAGAAGCCCCTAGCGCCTCTATCGCCTCCACGGCGCAGTCTGTTCTGTGCTATCGTACCTAAATCTGCCGCGTATTTAATTCTCATGCCCAGTCAATGCACTGTTGCAAACCAAATACGGTGCATGATCTTATCTCGGGGCGCGGTTGGGAATTTGATATACTCTGAACTGTGAATCTGGTTCGCCTGTCAGGCCTTCGATTACATCGATGCTTTTCGATTCTTTTATTGAAGTCTCTCTTTCCAGTGTAAATGGGCATGTGGATGACGCGGTCAAAGGTTATTTCGTGTAGGGGTGCTGATATGCTACGTCAAGGCTGAGTGTACATCCTGATGGAATAAGTCATGAGTCCCAGGCATATATCAGGGAGATAGACAGTAGGCTCAGTATAATCCTTCCAAGCCTTCTCCAAATCCATTTGATGGTGATCCCGTCATTGATTCCGCTGTAGACGTCGCGTAGGAGGTACGGTATGGCTAGAAATCCATCGGGAGCAGTGCGCCAGGTGCAAGCTTAATTGAGAGCGAAGCCAATTGACATGATGCGCTCATTCGCACAACAAAGCGCCAGCATATCGCCCCTGATCTCAGCGAACTGTGGCCTATACTCATCAGGGAACCACAGTTCCTTCTTCCCGCGGATCTTCACCCACTGGCTTCCCTCTAGGGATAGAAGAGACTTGCTCTGTAAGCGAGCCAGGTTCCATGCCTCTGGATCTATAGATGTGGATGCGATGACATTGCCTTTGCCCCTGCCCTGGTGTTTCTGGCGCATCCGATCCTGCCTGGATGGATAGGGATAGCGGAGATCGATCTCAAACGAGCCGAGGTTTGTGACAAGGCACGGCCGGCCAGTCTCAGGGTCGATGGCAAATTCGGCGTTCTCAGCATGCCCGGCCGTTTGGAAGGTCTGTTTCGGCTGGCCAGTTGTGAGGTCCCAAAGTTGGATCTCGTTGTCGGAGGTTGCCGCTAACAGCTGGTCGTCGGGCGAAAAGGTGAGGAGAGAGACGTCCTGCGAGCTGGCTATGGCTGATTTGAGGAGACCTTTGGGCGCCATATTATCGAGGTACCTGACGTGGATGGAATGGTCCGCACAGGTATAGGCTATCAGTTTAGACGTTGACGACAACGCAAGGGCCCTCCTGCCTCGGGGAAACTGATGGTCAATGCAATACTTTAGCCACCTGCTGTTGACGTCCCAGACCTTGATCTTTTGGGCGGAGGCAGATAACAGGATTCTCCCGGTGGAAGAGATATGCAGGTCATATGGGGACGTGTCTTCTTCAAACCTGCCCTTCATTGAGCCATCACAAGAGTCGTAGACCTCGATATACATTCCACGCCCCACTGCCAGGGATTGCCCGTCCGCAGAGCACACGAACCGTAGAGTCTTGGTTCCATGGGATGAAGTATCGTCTAACCCTTCTTCAATATCAACAGTGGGGTTCCAGAGTTTGATCTCTTCGTCAGCGCAAGAAACAAGTAGGCCACCATCTGCGCCGAATAAAATCGACTCAACTGGGGACGTGTGCCCACACAGACTGCGTTGGTGCTTCATTACGGATGTAGACAAAATCTCTATGTTTGCCCCGCAGCTACATGCCAGCAGCTGGCCGTCTGGGGAGAAAGCCAAGGCGCGAGGTCGTGCAACGGCGATTGTGTACCTCTTTTCACCAGAGCGAGGATCCCATATTTCGACCAGGTTCTCGTAAGTGAAAGCCGCAGCAAGCAGCTGGACGCTTGGAGAGAAAGCAACTGAATAGGCTGTACGCGCCTGTCCAAATACACATTTTAAGCCACCGCCGGTGGTATCCCAGACCATGACAGTGGGGTTCAGAGAGCCATATACATATTCAGAGGTCGCAGCGAGTAGCGTGCCGTCCTGCGAGAAGCCAAGAGACGTGATCTTGGCTGCATGCCGACTGTATGTCTTCTTGAGCACACTACTACTGGTGTCCCAGAGCTTGATCTTCCCGTCGGCATGTCCAGCTCCGAGGGAGGAGCCATCAGCGGAGAAGGAGACTGCAGAAACCACCGACGCCTCGTCTAGAATTGTCTGCAAGCGGGTGCCGGTTGTCGGGTCCCAGAGACCGAAGCCTCCATCGTTACTGGCCACCGAAGCCAGAAGGTGGCCGTTGGGAGAAAGGGCAATTTGATCCAACTTGTTACTAGTGCCGAAGCTGTGCTTTGGGGCACCAGTTGTCGGGTTCCAGGTCTGAACAGTGCGATTTGAATGGCAGGATGCTAGCTGGCGGCCATCTCGAGACATGGCAATGCAACGGACGAGAGCCTCTGGTTGCGCTCCTAGAGTCTGTAACTCGGGGCCCCACGTTTGCGCAACTTGTGGTAGCCCGGATATCCAACTGGGGTACTCGGCGAGATTGTCCACAAACTTTGTCCGTATGATTGTCTTCAGCGGTGCAAAGAGAAGCCCGGAGGAATAGATCTGAAGAGGCGCCACCTCGGCTATCCGGCTGTTCTTCAGAGTAAACCGCTTTGCGTCATGAAGGAACTCTTGCAGCCCGTCCGTTTCACAGCCCTGTACATGTTAGCGCGCCAGTTAGCACTAGAAGGGCAGAGTTAAGCGTACTGATTTGGCTGTCATCAAAGCATCAATACCCTCCAAAACCTCGGATATCAGGCCTAGCAAAGCCATCGCCTCCACCCAATGAAGAAAGTGAAGCTCGAGGAAAGCCACAACACGGTCAATCAAGTTGTGCTCTAGGTCTGGTGAGCTTTTTACGAGGTGGTGGGTCCAGTATCGACAGGAATACTGCAGCTCTCGTGGCAAAGACTCGCGGATCAAATGGATGCTAATATCTTTGCGCTCTGTCCCATAGCTTTCAAGCTGGCAGATGTTCTTCCTCAGCGTTCTTTCCATGACACCAATGCAGTAGCCAGTAATTCTTGTGTTTGTACTGCCCTCATCAACCCAAAGGGGTGTTTTCTCACGCGTGTCGGTATCCACAAGGAAATCCCGGAATGATAGATGGAAGAGCCTGATCGGCATAGTGTCATCAGGTGGAATGTCTAGGACCGAGTGCAGAGAGGCGAGTCTGGCGCTGATGGATCTTGCCGGGATACTCGTTAGTCTTGACAGTGATTCAACGGAGAGCGGGCTCTCGAGCAGGATAATTATACCAACGATCTCTCGAAACTCTCCAACCAACTGTTGTCGCCGAGAGCCACTGTACGACGCAAGAAGTCGATCCAACACTGGTCGATACGTGCCATCTAGTCGTGATTCCATATTCCTGTACTGGAGAAGGTCGTCCAGGCATTGCACGGGGTCCAGATAGTGATCCTCGAGGAGACGACAGACGGTAGCTGCAAAGATGAACAGAGGAACGGACATATCTACCAGAATCTGAAACGTAGCATCTCCTGGCCATTCTGGGGGTAGCAAACGTGTCTCTCGGATGATGGCCAAGTTGTGTCGCAAAAACAAGGCAATGTCATGCTCGATAATGGGCCTCGCAACGTCATGGAGGGCAAGGTCCTGCATTTTGTTCTCGAGAACAACGGCCCGAAAACCGACCTGGACAGGCAGCTCTGGTCGACTGGTAACGAAGATGCGCAGCTGCAACGAGCTGATTGCCTGGACGCGTGGCAGGAGATGCAGGATGAGGCGGATATCCTTGTCATTCTCGCACTCATCGAGAGCGTCGATGACAATGAGCAGTATTCTCTTGCGCTCCAATTTCAAGGTAGAGAGAGGTCCGTAGATCAGCTTGCTGAACTGCTGTTCGAAAGTCTTGGTAGTTATTCCAGGAGCATTCCTTATTGCGTGGACTATAGCATCGTGCAGTTCGGGGACGTTGGCCAGCTGGCGGACGATTGTCGAAAAGAACCGAGTGGCATTTCCACGGTCACCTTCTCCTCGCTTGAAGAAGAAGCTCGCCGCCAGCAGTCGGTCTTTCTTGAAGAGGCTCGCGGTGGAGCGTGACACTGTGGACTTGCCGGTCCCAGCCAGTCCGTACAGCCAGAAGATGCACTTGCCATCCGGCGATCGGGCCCATTCTGCAATGTCGTGGAGCAGCTCAGTTCTCGTGCCAGGGAGGCATTCTGTCTCGTGTTGATCCATGTATGACCCAAACTCAGCGCCCTCTGCGACAGGAAGTTTCTGCAGTTCAGCAGCCTGGGTTGCCTTTTCAACGTCCCTGGCGGAGCTGTCCATAACGGTCTGAATATTGTCAATGCCTTCCGATAGTTTATCAATCTGAGCTTCGAAGGCTGTTTCAAAGAGAGCGTCAGAACTACCTTTTGACATCATCTAGCTGGTACTAACCACCCAGGATCTCTGTCGCCTTTTGTTCAGCTCTGACGCGCTGGACCACGATGTGAGACAAGAGGTCTTTTGCATACGCCGCCGCTGTCATAGCTGCGAATCCTTGCCACTCTTTGTTCTTGTGGGAGTCTGCGTAGTCACAGATTCCACGGACTACCAGGCAGGGAAAGTGGTTGGCAAGTCCAGCGGCTTCCATCTCAAAGCACAGAATCCCTTTCTTTGTGGCCATGTCATCACGAAAAAGAGCGTTGCGGACAAGACTGCTGCCGGACGCAATCAGGCCATAGTGTACGGCAGGGTCATCCTCGTCGCCCGCTCTTTTCATCCGACGGACCAGCTGTTCATCGCCACAGAGCTCGTTGCAGCTTCTTTGACTCTCACAATGAACGAAGGTCTTTTCATACAACCGGTCGGTGTGAATGGCAGGACGTGCATACTTGCGTGCCATACGACCATTGCCCTCGAGAATTGCCCGGACCTTGACATCTAGCTGGTTGCCTTCTTCTTCATATTGTGCCTGAAGCCCAGTCACTGCCCCGCGCAAGATAGGGGGCGCGCGGTTGAGAAAGCCTGTCGGGAGAAATTGCTGGCCCTGCCGCTCCTTGCCCAGGTCGTAAGAAAGCAGGCCACCATGATTACCGCCGCGGGACGAGCTCACAACGACGTCCCCCAGGCGGATGTCTTGCTTTGGAGTGGGTGCGCCGCCCCCAATGCCCACCATTAGACCAAACCGAATGTTGGGGAAGCTATGCAGCATATCGCGAGCAACAGCGGCAGCCGTTGACACACCATATTCCCCGTCGGGGAGAACGGCAATGACAACCAGGTGTCCCCCAATGTCACCGAGAGTATATTGATTGTTGTCGTTGGCGGACAGCGCATCTGGCCTGGGGTGCCTGTGATCGAGACAAGCGCGAGCAGCGACGTACTCGACTGCCAGAGCGCAAATCCACCCGACCGTATATGCTTCGTGATCGACCATTTCTTCGACCGTAAAGTCTCGGGAGAGCTGAGCTGGTAGGGATGTCAAAAATAAGAAAAGGGGCTGGGTGGCTTAGTGCATCTAATCCCTGCGCTCTCCATTAAACTCATTGGCGTTGCATCTGCTCAAGCAGCAACGGGGAGAATAGATAAGGGCTTCGGGGCGCCACTGACATGTTTCAATAGAACCACCAGTTTTCTTTCAACTTACTCAAGTCAAAAATTAGGAAACAAAAACATACAACAGCTGGGATTCGCATGTGGTCACCCACCATACTACTAACCAGCCGGCGTGTGGCTTAAGTACGGCTGAGCGGACGGGAAGCCCTGTTTTCCACACCCTGTGGTCGTATGTACCAGAAGTATTTAAAGAGAGGTTGATATAGTAGAATTGGTACCCAGGCGGGTACATTTGACTGTTCTATGATAAGGAGCTGTATTTCTGCTGGCAGCTGCAACATCTTGGATTGAAGTAGTGAGAAGATAGAAGAGGGGTTTCTGGGCATTGAGAGGTTCTTTCACAAGGTTGAGCAGGCGTCAAGTGACTTAGCTCGCTACTTACGGCATTAATATTTCCAATCAGCTAAATGTTTATATATATAAGGATAAACTGCAGCTGTTGTTTTGTTCATTATCTCAGATTCGATTAGGGTTGTAGCAGGCATACAAAACTTAGGGCTGAGGTTTATGTAGATCCCTACCAGCCCTAACAAATTTTATACCCTATCGACAGATTACAATACTCTTGTAGTATATGAATGCCAAATTCCATCATGATGCTGAATGTTTATTAGCTCAACTCTCAGCAAGGATGCCAGTAGCTTGTCTAGCTTGTTCATCTCGTCCCTGATAGCTGGCGGAATAGTGGATTAGCCTTACCCGTGGGCTGGGCGGGTTAACAGCTGTGGTTTTGTTTTGTTTTTTTTTTTTTTTTTTTTTTTTTTTTTTTTTTTTTTTTTTTTGCTTAAAACAAAAAAAAAAAAAAGTTTATTACGGCTTATTGAGCATATAATGGATTAAGATAATATTTTAGTGCGAAGTGCAGAACACAAATAAAAGCCTTCTATACCTCAGTCACTCAGTCACTGTTCTAGTAGATGGACGTATTGTTTGCGCTTGCCAGGTATTNGTCTAGCTTGTTCATCTCGTCCCTGATAGCTGGCGGCCTAGTGCATTAGCCTTTGCAATGGGCGGGGCAGGTTTGCAGCTGTGGTCTTGTTTTTTTTTTTTTTTTTTTTTTTTTTTTTTTTTTTTTTTTTTTACTGTCGCTTAGTACTATACCAATTAGTAGTTTATAACGGCTTATTGAGTATATAATGCATTCAAATACTATTTTATTGCGAAGTGCAGAACACAAATAAAAGCCTTCTATACCTCAGTCACTCAGTCACTGTTCTAGTAGATGGACGTATTGTTTGCGCTTGCCAGGTATTCCTCGCTGAATGGGTAGTCTGTATAACCCACTGGAGAGTTGCAGACATAAAAAGTCTCACGGTCATACGCAGTGAACTTTAGACCCTCCCTGACTCGATACACCAGATCCGGATTCGAAATGAAATGTCTTCCAAAGACCACCACTATGTCCTTGTCTGGATACTCTTGATCAACCAGTTTCTGTGCATCCAACGGCTTATAGCCCCCTGCAACAAGGATCGGACCATCCCACAGCTTATATGCAAAGTCCAACGACTCGCCACCTTCAGCATCTTTGAAGCCAAGTATCCGTGACTCGACCAAGTGAAGATATGCTAGGTTCAAGCCGCTGGATTTGGTGATAATGTCGGTGAATTGAGGCACTGGGTTCTGCATCCTCATCCCCTGGAAATAGCTCCACGGGCTGAGACGAAGCCCAATACGCTCTCCACCGACGGCATCCACAACAGCCTGCAAGACTTCATTGATAAAGCGAGACCTGTTCTCCACACTCCCGCCATACTCGTCGTCTCGATGGTTGCTAGTATCTTGGATAAACTGGTCAGCCAGATAGCCATTCGCACCGTGAACCTCCACCCCGTCAAAGCCAGCCCTAATCGCATTCCTCGCGGCATCCGCAAAGTCTCGAACCGATTGCTTGATTTCTTCAACAGTCATGGCCCGCGGCACGGAAGCATCCTCATCTATCGGAATAGCACTCGGCGCTACAATGTCAACCCCATCCTTAATGGCACCTTCCACACTCGCAACTCGGCCCATTGCAAAGATCTGGCAGAAGATGGCACAGCCTTTGCGGTGGATTTCGTCGGTGATTGTCTTCCACCCCGCTATGTGCTCTTCACTCCAGATCCCAGGGGCGTTGGCGAAACCACCGCATGCCGACGGTGAGATTAAGGTGCCCTCGCTAAGGATCAGCGTGCCTGGTGTGGACGCTCGCTGGCTGTAGTATTCTTTCATCAGAGGGGTGGGAATGCGGTCGTCGGTTGCCCGGAAGCGAGTCAGTGGAGCCATTGCGATCCGATGTTTGATTTCCACGTTGCCGATTTTCAGCGGCTTGAATAGGCGTGTTTCGGCCATGATGTATGATAGTATAAGATAGTGTATGGTAAAGAGTTATGCAAAGAGTGAATGAGTAGAGTGTTGTAGTACTGCTAACTCCAGCTCCCATCCCTTCTTATATAGCCATGATTCTGTTGTTTATTACAAATGAACAGATGAGGTTCATCCTCTTCAGGAAGCAAGATAATTCCACTTCTGAACATGAGGCCGACATACTTCCGAATCGGGAAAAGAGATACTTCCCGATCGAGTATGGCTGATTTGTAATCCATCAGCCTGATCTCTCCAAACATAAGCAACTCATACTCACCATCACACAATGGCTTCATCAAATCCAGCAGCTAAGGACTCTACAGGTTGGTCGGACTGCCGGCAGTCACTTGTCAATCATCGATACTAACTCTCCTAGCTGAGTTCCAGTTCATCGCTATCCAGGGCCCAGATGACGTAAAAGATCGCGCCCAACGGCGTGTGGCCCGCTCACACGCCGTAAAGCAAGCCCTGGGGAGAAAGCGAAAGATGCAGGAAGAATCAAAAGATAATTTCTGTCCAATGAGCTTGAAAGATCGCCCGAAGAAACCTAGAAAACAAGGACCAGTACAGCAGATGAACACCGGGACTCCGGCCGGAGTTCCGGCCGGGCCACTCTGTCGCCTGTCTGCAGGCACACTCGATCCTTTCCAGGCATTTGCAGTGGATATGTCAAGACTGCAGGTTCTTCTTGGTGACTGTAAGTCCTTAGTCAAATGCCTTTACAGTAAGCTTATGAACGGTAGACAGAGCTAGGCAGGCTCCCGAGCCGGTCTTTAGCATCGCAGAAGAGCTTTCATTTCAAGATTTCAAGTCAGTGTTTCGAACTGGATTTGGCGATCCTGCCCTTCTGAATGCGGTTATGCTCTCACTCGCCTTTGCGGCAACTGGTGGTAGTATTGACTTGGAGTGTCTCGGGTACCAGAGTCAGGCAATCAGCCAGATACGTCAAAGGATGAACCGTCTGGGCGAGGCTGCTACAGAAACTACCATTGGAACGATATTGCTGCTAGCTGGGGTAGAGGTACGCATTCCTTTCAATAAGCTACGTAGGTAAATACTAAACGACCAGGCCCGGCTGGGTATGAAGTCTCAGGTCCAGCTGCACATGGGGGCAGTGCAGGGGCTGCTCAAGATGTGTCGAGCAGATGGCATTTACCTGACGCCAGGAATTAAACGGGCCATCTTTTGGTAAGTAATTTCTATCTGGTATGGTTGTCGGCTGCCTCTTACTCCAAAAGGCAAGACTTGAACTCGTCAATCTTGACAGGATCCCGCCGTATATACGACCATACGACTTTCTCCGAACTTCAATGGACAAGGGACTCGTTCATCCCACACTTCTTTCGACTGCCAATTGGATTCCAAACGCGGTCTGACTTGTTCACCAAAGAGTTTATCCAAGTGCTTGAAGATTTACATGCATTAAAGTGCATCCGAGACGTTCCTCATTATACCAGGGGCGATCCAATGCTAATGTCGTATATCAACAACCACACAGCGTCCATCCAGTCTAGGTTAATGTCGCTGCAAGACGTTTCTCCAGTGCAAGAATGCTGCTGCCTTGCGGCGTACAATTGCTCGGTTATGCTATGCTGTACGCTTTGGTGTGCCCTAGTTGTTCCTGTAGGTCACTCTACCCTTCAAGAACCCTATCCTAGATAAACCTATGAACTCCAACTTTTGCTGACCCTATTCAGTCTCATATCTCATCTCAGCTCCTAGTCAAACTACAACAAACGAGCAACGACCTCGTATGGGATGAGCATCCGGAACTCCTAGTCTGGCTGATATATATAGGAGGAGCATTTGCCCCAGCAGGGACTGTACGCTCGGAGTATGTCAGTCTACTACGCCAAATGAACTCTACTAGGTTCCGGAGCCTATATCGATCATGGCCGGAGCTCCTCGATATTTTGAAGCAGTTTATTTGGTCAGACAAGGCATTTCTGTCGCCAGTGAAGGCGCTGTGGGACGAAGCCATAGTCTAGATTAAGTTGCTGTCGATATTTTCCCATGAGGCTTGGATAGATTCCCATGCGTTTAGGTGCTGGCTTCCACGGTTGTCTTCATCTCACGCCTCACCAGAAGAAGTCAGCCCGGTCGTTCACCTATCTATCTCCATAAGGGGGCAAATTTACCTTTTTCATTCTTGCACTTCCACCTAACACGTTTATTTTAATTAATGTGATATGCTGGAATGGTCGAATACACAACCTACATTTGCTTGTTTTGGTCATTATATTAACTACTATACAACTGTCAAACATTTATATGTCCCAACTACCGGTGGATGGATGCCGGAGGTAATGAATTCTCTGAAACTCCCAACAAAGCTGGGGGATAAGGGCCTGACAGAATTCCACTGGTTACAATCTGAACCATTCACGGTGGAAGTTGATGGAGGAACAGAGGTAACATATGAAGTAAGTTCCGTGCTCATTCAGATTGAGCAAGCAGATAACTCACTTATATCATCGATTTAGCCAACAGAAGGGTACTATAAGGGCTGTATGAGTGTCCAGAGGGGCTTCATCTCGGCAGAAGACAACAAGAGTCCGAAGCCGAACAAGAAAGCCGCCGCTCCAGACCTATACAAGTTATCAGACGTATATTTTCTGGAATGGCAGAGGCAAGCTGCCAACAGCAGAAATATCAAGCACCTTAAGTACTTTCTTCGGTTCCATATCGTCAATACCGATACCAAGAGAATTATCAGTCAGGCTACGGGAAACAATGTCAAGGTATGGCCAGGGGATATGTTTGGTATTGAGACCGATGAAGGGAAGGCCCTTCTGGCCACTCCCAATGGGATAGGAGTGGCCTACTTCCTTATCAACCATAAGCCAGAGCTGGGAGTTAAGACAGTAGAGAAAGTCCAGGTCTGGCGACAAGAAGATGATCCGGAGTGGTTTAATATGCTCTTCTACATCAGCCAGCCTCAGAGATAGACCAGGAATAATAGGACGGACTAGATAGTATTTTAGTTTCTTAGTCAGGCTCGCTAGCTCTGAATAAATAAATAGTCCATTGTCTCCTCCTCTCCTCTCTTTTCCAACTCTTATTTCCCACCATGGATCCCTTCACGCGACTCCCCCCCGAGCTCATTACACAGATCATTCTCTATATCGCTGATTTTTCTGCGGTAGAAAGCTTCATTTCTGCATCCCCTCAAGTCCAAGCTATCTTCCAGGCTCAGCCTAGCATTGTACAGGACCTGCTACAGTCAGATCCGATCACAAGCTTCCCAGAAATACAAAAGTTATGCTACAATATTAGCCTAATCCAGACTTCTCTGCCTCAATGTCCCAATCTGGCTCACTACCAACAGTCATGCGATCACATTCCAGTCTTTGATTACACAGAAGCGCTCTGTATGCTCCGGCTGGCTGCACGGACACAACGTCTGGCTTGTACCTGCATGACTACTATCCAACATAATCTTATATCCCCTCTTAGTGAAGTTCCTGCTGGCTCGCTATGTGGTCCTGATCGCGTACGAAAAGCCAGGGAGCCGTTTTCATGGACAGAAGAATACCGTGTCTACTGCTCCATATGGCATCTCCAACACTATTCCTGCCTCCGCAAAGCAGCAACAGAGCGTTGGGGGTGGGATCAAACATCAATTCAAACTTTAGATGCATACGATGTCTGGAACGATATAATAGATACACGGCACATCGAAAAATTCTGGACGATCGCCGCCCTACTTTCAGATCTCGGTCTCAATCCTTCATACGGACATTATCCCTTCCAGCACAGGGAAAGGTCACTGGCACAGGACCCAGAGGGCGAAGAATCCTCACGCGCAGCCTGGACATTTCCTCCAGGAACACCACCACCATTCTTTCCCTCATTTGATCTACCCCCTTCACAATATCTTCGCGATGGCAACAGCTCGCCTTTCTGGAGTCCTCCGCTGCCTCCCCCCGATACCGCAGCTACAGATGCCTGGTGGCTTACGCCGAAATACCGTTCATGGAACCCCCGTCATGTGTCATACTTTCAGTTGGCAGCCAGCGCCGTCAGTATGGACCGAGAGCCAGCATCGCACAGTCTGGTAAACTTAAAGCCCTGGCGGCGCCTTGGGGTGATTATCTGGGACACATGGCGCATATATTCTCTTGGGCTGTGCGATTTCAATAGAAAACAGGCAATGCCAACCCCTGATGGAAGATTGCTCGAAGCAACGCCGAGGGACCGAAGAGCTCTGCAACAGATGCCGGCAGTTGACTATGTGTCGAGGTGGCTGGCTTTGATCGGGGAGTCACGGCGTCCAGCGCGTCGGGTGCGGGTTGGGGGACAGCAGAAAGAATATGGGGTGTGATTAAGTGCAATTCACAGACTGCTTCCTTCTGAATCCCTATCCAGGAGGTGCACAGGATGAATTGCGGTCTTAGAGACTCCGTGTATACATGGCTGTCTTGATCATCCTTTCTTACCTTCACTTGCTCGTGTTGCAAAGAGACTTTGTACGCAAGTATAGCTAGGCAGACAAGACAGCGTATTATTCCCACATCCTGTTACTGTATGTACTGGACACTATTCACAAGACAGTTAACAACTTACCAATGCTAGGACGGTTTTATGTCAAGATCTGTCCCGTTAATGTGTTTGTGGAACTCTCTGCCATGGGTCATGTTTTACTCCATTGCGGGTTTCTTGTCTCTCTTTTCGTTGAGCTTCCACTGTTCCATGTGCTCAGTATCCCGGAAATCGGCAACCTCTGTTTCGAAATGGAAGCGGTCGGGCTGATGGATAGTTTTCCGTGTCTAGTTGTCCGGGGAATCTTGGACTATGCGGACTCGCATAAGAATGACCACTGGCAGGGATATGCGGCTGCGACGGCTGCGGCGTGTGCGAAGGAGCTGCTGGAGGTTATCGCGCCTGAGGAGGGTGGGGATGAGAGGGCATTGCTGTTGGAGATGGAGGCGTAAAATGAATAGATGAGTGATGTCCGGCTTTATGTTGTTGAGACCCACTGATAGACCGTGGTTGATCAACGGGCCGGTCCGATGTCTCTATAGGATTTAATAAAATATCCAAACCACTTGGCTGTCCTGTATTTTCGAAGATAAGAAACAGGCGCAGCAGCGGTGATTTTAGACCAGTGATTCTACATCTGTTTTATCACTATTTGAGGGTTTATAGCATAGCAGTATTGCTGGCCAATATTTCAATTATATCCGTGGCCCAAGCATTTGGTGCGTTGACTTTAACAGTCAGTTATCCTATAATGTCAATTAATCTCAATCTAAATTATTATTTACCGTTCGTAATAATAGATGTAAGTGTACAGGGCAAATACTGTATACAGGCATAGATAGCTGAGACTAGTCCCGATCGGGCGAGCTGTCTCAGCGCAGACTCGAGATTCCCAGCCATCGCATTTCAACCCACCAGCTCGCCGATGGCTGGATTTTCTATCCCTTCGCTGGCCGCGGTCAGATTTATCTATTCATCTCAATCATTCCATCTATTGGAGCTGCCGGATTTGGGCTAATTTTTTGGTCACTGATTTAGGCACATATCGAGAAGCTTAGGCACATTCCGGCATCGGTATGAACCACACTTCCCAGCTTATCATTTTAGACTAGACTGGGACACCGTTAACTCATCTACAGATCGACAAAATGCTATTTACACCCTTATTGATAGGCGCAACCTCAATCGCTGCCCGGGTATCAGCAAGCACAGAGACAAACCAGCAAAGCAATGGCGAAACAGCTCTGTCCACCAAAAAACCCGTAGGCATACGGAAGATGAGCAATGACTCGGGAGAAAAGTTCTTCATGCACTACTGGCACTTTGAGGGCGACGAAAATGCTGCAAACACGACAGAAACTCAGGATAGCACCTCACACACCGAACAAATTCAACGCAGCTCTATCCTGCCTCGCGAGTACTATTTTCAGCCGCCGCTTTTTGAGCGCTCTGTACCTCTCGCTCCAAGGGACTTTCAGTGTCCAGCGGGGACGAAAGCATGTACGTCCATTGACCGATCGGATATCTGCTGCGGTACGGACGAGACGTGTGTGCAGGTTGAGGATACCGGGTCTGGGGACGTGGGCTGTTGTCCGGCTGGGCAGGACTGTTCGGGGACAATTGGGTCTTGCTGGGAGGGATACACTACCTGTCCGTCTTCTCTTGGAGGGGGGTGCTGCTTCCCTGGCTACGAGTGTGTCGATGGGGGCTGTAAGTACCTAAACTATTCTACAAGAAAGGGTCGGTCTAACATAAACACCAGGCTCTCATGTGGTCACTGTCACACTAACCTTTTCCTCGACGACACTGACGACTACCTCGACAGAGACGGTTCGCCCGACGAGCACCCCAGAGCCCACTACCACAAGCAGCACATCGTCAACGGGAGATTTGTCTCCGCCCGATCGACCTACAAGTTCAACTACAAGCACAAGCTCCGAAACAGAAACCGAACCGTCCTGTCCAACCGGCTTCTACGCGTGCTCCGCAGTCTACCACGGCGGGTGTTGCCAGACGGGTCGAGACTGCGACACCACCTCGTGCCCGGCTCTATCATCCACGACAATTGTGAGTAATGGCCAAACCATTGTGGCTGCTGAGCCGACGTCAACCGCAGACGACAGTGAAGAGAGCGGCCCGAAGGAGTGTGCGAGTGGCTGGTTTAGCTGCGCAGACACTGTCGGCGGCGGATGCTGCCCAACTGGATATGCGTGTGGATCGAGCTGTACGGCAGTGCCGGCTGGGTCGACGACGGGGACGGTGGACAAAGTGGCGCCGACGGTCGAGTCGAAGGCTGGAGTTGTGAAGATGAACTGGGGTTCGTGGGCTGTATTGACTGTGATGATGCTATGAACATGTGAACATGATTGATGATAAAAAATGATAAACAATGAATTAGATATAAACAAAACAAGGAATGCAAGTCCCGATCAAACGCGGGGAGCGGGGGGATGGTTTATCCCCGAACAGGCAGGATGTTCCGAGGCCTTAACCGAGTGCGGCGGCGGGTGAACATTCAACTCAACTCGGCGTCTCTCCGGCCCGTCCTCGCACTCCAAATCGCCCCGGCCTTCTCCTCACATCTCCTCTCTCCCTCTCTCTCTCTTCTCCTCGTCCGCTCTTCTCTCCTCCTATCCACCCCCTCTCCACTCCCCATTCACAATGTCGAGCAGCAACACCCAGGCGCCCCTCCCCTTCGCGTACCAGTTCGTCGCTGGTGCCGTCGCCGGTGTGTCGGAGGTAAGTGGGCTGATCTGATCGTCGGTTAAATTGATTTGGAGCTGACTGCCCGCGTGACTCAGATTCTGGTTATGTACGACTTTCCCTGTCGCTTCGCTTTCCAGCGCAATTACAATGGGTGGAGTGGTCGCTAACAGCTAATTCAGGTACCCATTGGATGTTGTCAAGACCCGAGTGTATGTCCCCGCAAATCACGCCCATTGAGCCTCAATTGACACCAGACAGTCAACTGCAGCAAGGCGCTGGCGCTGCCGGTGAGGAAGGATACAATGGCATGTTCGACTGCTTCCGCAAGATCATCCGCAATGAAGGGTATGTCCCTTTCCCGCTTTCCCCTTCCCCTCGTTCTGTCACCCCGGGTGCCCGTCGCCGGCACTGTAAACAAATACTAAACCCACCCAAAGTGCCTCCCGTCTCTACCGTGGTATCTCCGCCCCCATCCTCATGGAAGCGCCCAAGCGTGCGACCAAATTCGCCGCCAACGACTCCTGGGGCTCCTTCTACCGCAACCTCTTCGGCGTCCAGAAGCAGAACCAGTCTCTCGCCATCCTAACCGGTGCCACCGCCGGGGCAACCGAATCCTTCGTCGTCGTCCCCTTCGAACTCGTCAAAATCCGTCTGCAAGACCGCGCCTCCGCCGGGAAATACAACGGCATGCTCGACGTCGTCCGCAAGATCGTCGCCGCCGAGGGTCCCCTCGCCCTTTACAACGGCCTCGAGAGCACACTGTGGCGCCACATCCTCTGGAACTCCGGCTACTTCGGCTGTATCTTCCAAGTGCGCGCGCAGATGCCGACGCCCGAGCCAGGCAACAAGGCCCAGCAGACACGTAACGACCTGATCGCGGGTTCCATCGGAGGAACGGCCGGTACGCTCCTCAACACGCCCATGGATGTCGTCAAGTCGCGCATCCAGAACAGCCCCAAGGTCGCGGGCCAGACGCCCAAGTACAACTGGGCCTGGCCTGCTGTGGGCACCGTCATGAAGGAGGAAGGGTTCGCGGCGCTGTACAAGGGCTTCACGCCCAAGGTCCTCCGACTGGGTCCTGGCGGTGGTATCCTGCTCGTTGTGTTTACGGGAGTCATGGACTTCTTTAGGAAGATGAGGGGGGAGGCTGTCTAGATTAGATCTACTACCTGTTCTGTCTGTTCTGTTTATCTAACTAAAAAAAACTTGGGTTCCGTTCTTTCTTCAATTCTCTTCATCTGCGCAGGGCTTTGGATTTGCATGGTTCATAGATTGTGCCATAGAAAAGATACGCAATTTCATATCTTGTATATGGATATATGTATGTTTTCATCCTGAGTTACGATTCGGAATAAGTATCTTCTCCACCGTCTCCTCCAAGAGCAGTTGGTTGGGAAGCAATGAAGGACTAACTTAGCTACACTCACATCCATAAAATCAAGATTAAATCAAATACAGTAATCAATCAATCACGTCCGCATAATGCGGACCAAGCCATGCAGCGCTGTATGAATATTCAAGACTAATATAACATCACACGTATTCCGAGATACCGAGCAAGAGCGAGGACAGACAGAAGTAAGTTAACTAAGTAAAAGTAAGGTAAGTATTAGGGCGATGAGAAAAGAAGACAAGAGACAAGAGTTCAACTAAAACAGGAAAAGGGTATCGATGGAGTAAGCAAAGCCAATACAGAATGTAACCCAGGTGAAAAACAATCTGAACATATATAGATAAACCAGATGAACAGAACGAAAAAAAGAAGTTGGTTCAGAAAAGAAGCGATGCTAGGACAAAAACCGTAGGTAAGTAGGGTAAGTAGGCATGCTGTGTTCTGCGCGCAATACAAACAGATAGAACAAACAAGATATCATAACGCGATGAAACGGGAACAGGAGAGCTCTACCTAAACCCAGCATACAATGCAGATCAAACAAAACCAGATACGAAATTCCATATAGCCATATATCACTCCTGCGTACGCCGGTCAGCTACCACATCCGTTGGCGCCATGTATGCAACAATTATGACGCGCAATCATAAGAAAAGCACAGTTCGAGCAGCAATCGCATAGCCTAGTTCATCTCCATGGCGTACTCATCTTCCTCCTTGAAGCTCATTCCGGCATGGCCAGAGGTGTTCCAGTACTGTGCCTGGCCGGCGTTGTTGGATCCGCTGAACGGAGGGCTCAGGCTTTGGGGGCTCAAGGCACCATTTGACGTCGCGTCACCAGCGATGTTGGTGTGCTTGGGAACTCGCAGCCCGGAACCGGGTGCACGGGTATACTGGAATGAGCTTGGGTCGTTCTTCTCAATGGCGTCCAGGATTTCGGTGCGCATTCGCTTCTCCTCCTCGGTTTGTTCAAACGGCCAGGTTCCTCCAAGGCTGCTGATCAACTCGGCAAGCTCGGCCTCCTGTTGGATCTTCACATGAAGAGCCCACATAAGATCTCTCGTCCAACCAACAGCGCCGTTGAGGATATCTCCCTTGTTTGGGCCCTTCTCTTTCTCTTCGATTGGGAGACCCATGGTGATATTGCCGGCAGCACGTCGGCCTGTTCCACCGGCCAGAAGTGAGGTGGCCGCATTGGGGGTGCCTCCTGGTCCGGGAAGGGCAGAGCTGTTGACGAGCTGTTTGCGAACTTTGTCATCTTCCAGACGGTGCTGGGGTACTAGGTGAGAAAGGTCTTGGATACGCTCGTTGATATTGTCGCGTCGGCGACGTTCAACCAGGTTGTGGGAAGCCCTCCTGCGTCGGCGCTTGGCTTCCTGTGACTCCGTGTCATGGCCACCTCCAGGCAGGTGAGCATCAACCTTGGCCGGCAAGGAAGCATGCTTTCCTGACTTGATGATTTCCGAAATGGCCGCGTGATGAGATGGATGACCTGGGGATGAGATGGGAGATTCAGCATATGATTGCGCACTTCCGGGCGTGCCATCCCATTGGTTTGAAAGAGTCTTGTGGTGGCGGTGTTGTAAACCTGTTCGAATTGGCTGAGAAGGGAAGCTTCCGGATTCTGGAGTCCCAAGCGCCAATCCACCCATGGCGGGAGTCTTGGGGGTCATAGGGCTGCGGGCATCCATCGATGCTCGGTCCATTGCCTGCATGCTCGGTCGAGCCTTGCCATTGAGGTAACTTTGCTCCAGGTGGGACCCAGCGCTCTGGATATGGGAAGAACCCAGCTGTCCTTGGTTTACTCCCCGGAAGTGGTCATAGTTAAAGCTGCTCTGCATGAACGGGCTGTGTATGGGTCCACCCTCTGGAGTGTTCGAGTACATCTGCGACATTTGACTGGGATGACTCATAGCGATCCCTGCGCTGGATGGATGATCCTGCATGTAATTCTGTTGAATACCATTCTGTCCGTTAATTTCCAAGTCCAGCAATTCATCCGTATCGATTCCGGAGTTCCCAAAGTTGAAGCTAGACGACATGTTCTGCTGGTTTCCGAATCCGAAGTTTCCCATAAATCCACCATTCTGCATTGTCAGGTCCGAGGGGTCGATCCCATCATTAGGGTTCCCAAATTGGTTATGCATGGAATATCCGGATTGCGACATCATGAAAGGGTTCTGGTCACTGTTGGGTTCGTCAGGCTCAGTCTTAATGAACATTCTTGCTTCAGTCATGGTGTGTATCCAGACTGAGCAGGCCTTCAATTTGAAGTCGGTCGGTTCTTATCCACGGGGAGCCCTTACGGTCCAGAAACCAAAAAAGAGAAACGATCTCAGTTATAAATCCCCGAGTCAACGTGCGTGGCGGGGGAAAAAAGGGGGAGGTATGTTGGAGATTGCAAGGTTGAGGACCCCTCGCTTCGGTATGACGATGTAAGCTGACTAGGGCGGGAAGCGACGATGCCTAGTGGGAAACAAAGTGTTCGAAAAAGCGAAATCTGACTAACGCGAATCTGTGTCTTTATATTGTTAATTCAAACTTGTCCAAGGGCAGACCAATAAAGGAATTGCAATTCTGAGCCGACTCAGTAGACAAAGAAGTGCATGGGTGTCGAGGCTAGGGACAAGGGTTTACCCACCAAGGGGAGATTGTTGTCGAAGGCACAAAGCGGTGATTCGGGGAAAAGGTGCGAAGATGAAGAGGATGAAAAAAAGATGATTCGAAGTGAGGAAATGAGTTGTGGCCACGGAGATGGTGGTTTGGGAGCGGACTAGTTAGTGGACGAGTCAGGTCAAAAGCGACTCCTATCGTGAGTGGATTTCAGATTCCAATAGGCCGGGCTGTCGATCGTGAGCCACGCAAGAGCTGAATAATCGGTCTAAAAAGGCCCGGTGTGAGCGACGGCGGGAATGCGCCAAGAGAAATATTGCGAACAGAACGAGGGCAGAAAAAGAAAAGAAGCGACAAAATTCGACTGCGACAAGCAACTCGTGTCAGAGAGGGCGTGAGAATGAGCCGAGGAGGCGAGGCTGTAAGCGAAGAGGGCAATGGGAGCGTGGGGATGGGTCGATAAGGGTGCAGTGGCAGTGGCAGTGGCAGAGAGGCGGGGTGGCACTGGAATGTCTCCTTGACAGCTTGGAGGTGCGGTGAGCGCTGCAGCCGACTGCGAGGTGCGAATTGCGACAGAGGCGACTTGCGGCAATGACGATGCGCAAGACAGCGGCAGTGACAGGTAATATACTCCGTTTCGAGGGATGGAGATCCTGGAGGTAGCGTGGGGGGCAGTCGATCGATTTGGCTGCGACAGAGAGGCGGTGGCAGTTGAGTCGAGCTGAAACAGCGGAGAGATCGAGGCACGGGCGGTCGCGGCCGGCAGTATTCGGTGAAACAGAGTCGCTCAGTCGGTCAGTCCTCACAAGGAGCAACTGTCCCACAATCATTCGCAGGCATTTATTTATATGCCCGCTCAGACTCCGCCCTCGGCCCAACCACGATTGCCCGCCGCGCTGGGGCCCTGGAGCTGCCTTTCTGGGCAAATTGGATCGTCGAATAAGCGCCCCCCGCGAACTGTTTCCCCCCAGGGCGCGATCCAAACCCCGCTGTGAGGGGCATGCACTATGCGGTCACTCACAGTTGTCGTGAATCAATTCGCGGCGCAACAATCCAAGGCGCAGCTTTCTCTGTGAACCGGCGACAAGTAAACGCCGTTTTTACCCGTCACTGCCCCAGGGCTTCACAACTTATTGACGGAGCTGCGGGCGTAATACTCCGTCCCGTCTGTGAAGGCTATCATCCAGGGTCTCGGGATCCTTTCGGCCCAAGCAAGGGTTGGGCTGCCCCTCATCCTCTCCTCACGCGAGTGCTCGTGCGGCAAGAATGGAAAATACGAAATATGAAACTAACAAATGAACTTACCGAAAATGCCAATGTCAAATGCTATTGATGTGAGGGCTCAGGTCCTTCTATCTGTTTCGGAATACAATGTCAGCGTCTGTGCCCTAAAAGGGTTGGTTCGCCCGGGCTCTGGTCATCGAAACAAGTCAAGCCAGATCAGCCTGTCGCAAATGGCCAGAAGGCCCCAACAGCGACCCGACAGTAGAAGGAAGCAAGCGAGGAGCCAGTTTTTCCAAGACTTTCTAAGAAACGTCGCATATACCGAGCGAATAACAGGCAATAGCAAACCATACTTACTTGAGAAGGCCCAAGCGGTGAAGAGATGTCTTCACTATGCCACTCTTGAGCGACAAAGAGACAAAGAGGTCGGGTGTATGAAGATGTCGGATCTCTCAAAAGTCCAACAAAACGGGCGAAGAAGCTGCGGGAAGGATAGCATAGCCGTCTTGCTGTTAAGTGCTTGAGAGGCAAACGGAGCAAAGGAGAAATTACATGCAGGTCAGAGCGACGGGGGATGCTAGAGTCTTTATAAGCGTCTCTGAGACAGCCACACTGCGGAGCCTCTCATTTGATATACATACCACTGCATCGGTCATGCACGGCGTCGATCGACTACTGGGTGAGGCTTAATAGGGCTAACTACCATAAATTACGCGCGTTATTCGTTTCCCAGCAAGGAAATGGACAGAAACGGCCAGAAACAAAAGGTGAAGGGGGTGGCACTGAAGCTAGCAAGAAAGCTATGCGAACATGGAGGGTGTCAAGATGGACCACTGGGGAGAGTTGACGAGGGCAACGAGGGGCCGTGGTTGGTCGATGGCGATGGTGTAGAGACAGGAAAGGTCAGATACCTCAGTCCAAGGTTAGGATTCACGCACCCACCAAGGAGGGTGGTACATGCAGAGGGGAGGAGGAGAATAACATCCACTCTGCATCCCATGAACAGGCCCAGGTACTACTAGACTGCTATATTTGTCACCTGTTGCTTTCCTGAGGCGACATCATGACTCACTTCGTGTCAGCCTTTTTCTTCTTATTTCCCTCCGCACACCCTCTTTTTTCGCCCTGGCTCGAAAACTTGCTTCGGCACCCCAGGAGCGTCAGTTGCCTGGTCGGGCAAAGTCCAAACATACCGTTGCCTCCCTGATCATCCCGACGCTACGGTGAGTGACCAGCGAACGTGAGAGCCCGAAGGTATTCCAGACAAAGGGCTTGAGAATGACATCATGGGCTTTTTTTTTTACGAGTTTATGGCAAAGTAAAAATAAAATAAAATAAAAATAAATAAATCTTGAAAAAGGAAATAGAAAAAGGTAAAAAAGTGAATTGCTGACCACCGTTCAGTCCTGGCATACCGGACCAGACGGATATCAAGGAAAAGCAGAGCCATGTGGGAGACCAGGAGCGACGCAGGCTGCATTAGGAAGCAGGGAGGAGAACAGCGCCCGTCATTTGTCCACAAGCGCAACTAGAGCGAACAGATCGACAAGTGCTGGAAGCAACACCCGACAGGCGTCGCTGGTGAGAACTGAAGCCACTACTCCCATGAGACAGGCGTTTACGTAGGAGGGCTGCGCTATTTCATCATCTACCCCAGGACGTCTCCCAGGCTGTCCGAGCGTTGCCTCAAGCTGGACACAGACAATGCACACAAGGCGGTCCGTGAGTCTGCAGTGTGTAGCATGTCGCCTCCCGATAAACGTTGCGTCCAGGCAACAGTCTTGATAGGTAGAGCACCGAGTGTGGCGCAGTAGATTGCCTACGTATCTGATCCAGATCCCACACCGCGCTTTTGAGGTCAGTAAAGTTAGCTTCGCCCTTGAGTTCGGCGCCTGCGATCATTTCCTGATCGGCCAGATGGGATTTGAAATAGAACTGAGCTAGGAATGTGAAGAAGTCAGATGGCGGCCGAAGACGGCGCTGGGAATGCGCGATGGCCCGCCAATAATCACCCATTACTTCATTAGGGCTGGTAGACAAGGAGGGACAGGAGGGACATTGGGGATGAGGTTGCATTGAGAAAAGCTTCTCTTATAATGATCTGAGCTATTGAACACAGAAAAAGAAAGCAATCCAGGCGGAGAAACAGTCTACACCGTACAAGGGAAACGCATATTGGCTCCCGTAGATTGGTGACCGCGCCGTCCCGTCAAGGTTCGGGGTGCATGGGGGGCGATCGATAATGATACAAGCGTATCCACGGTTGCTGCAAGGAGTTTCCCAGGTGCATCATCCAGTGGGCCGCTGTTACGTCCATTCCCCGCTTGATCAGGATTCAGGAGCCTGCGGAGAGTTACCCGAGCCTTTTCTGTATCTGTAAACCGTCTCTAACGCCGGGCTTGCAGGCTACAAGCGACGGACTGGACAGGTAGACGGCGTTATCCCGCAACTCCAGTGTAACGTGGAGACGGCGAATGGACCAGCAGGCTAATTTGTTCGGGTATGACGAGGTTCGGTTATCCGAAATTTGACTCAGGCTTGTCATACCTTGATAGACATAGCGACAATCTTAAGATAAGGGGGGTAGAAGCAGACTAGCAGTGATCTCCCTCCACTTGGACCGTGCTCAGGTGGACTGAATTGGAGGATGCGCCGGAATGCAGAGGGCGATCGCTTCCGTCTGTGCCATTTGTGTCCTCTTGCAGCGTGGGGAGGGGCAAGGAGGGGAACGGCGAAGAGGATGGTATTGGAGGAAGATAGATAAGATCTTCGAAATGGAGATGGTCCGCGTCTCCGTCCCCGTCTCCATGTGCATCTGCAATCAGATATGCAGGCTAACTGCTAGTCTCCGGCGTGCATGCATACTGACAAGCAGATCAAGCTCTGTGAGGCCGGGACAGACTGCCGAGATGAAGGCTCGCGCGATGGCCGCCAAATGTCCAGTAATGCACAGCCTGCAGTTGGCTTAGCGTATCTCGCTTGACTTGCATGTTTGGGAAGCATTGGGATGGTGTTTTCGTGGAGGAGGGGAAAGAGAACAATCACCAGCTGCTGTGACGGGCCAATGACGGTTGAGCATCACGGCCCGAACCAGAAGGCGGTGGTTACCCCTCCAATCGTCTCAGACATGGAGGGTAACTAGCCAATAAAATGTATGCGCTCTGCCACTCGCGGAAGCTCTGCCATTATCTATTGGCTGCTGCTCGGACCCCGGACCCGCCCAGGATCGCCGGATTTTATTTTGGGACTAGCCCAGTCTCATCAGCTGCCAAACGTCCACCGCCTCTGTGAACCTTGGAACGTTGGATTCTCCGTTTCACCTCCGCAAGTGCTCGCTATCAAGGGCTTCAAAGGCGGCTAAAACATCCACGGTCTCAGATATTTGAATTGGCCAAAAGCGTTCTGGTATGCAGTCTCTCTTTCCCCTCCACCCTTTTGCCTCTGACTCGTAACTGAACCTTCCGATGCCCACACACACTCACACACTCACTCACACACACACCATTGCCCGCCCACCCACCCTCTCCTCTTCTTGTGCTTTGCGTTCTCCAAGTCGGTCAGATGACACAATCGCTAATATCGCAGCCTACTGCAGAAACGGTCCCAGCGTCTCAGCCTCGAGATATCGCAGTACCTTGACGTTACGCCGGACGAATAGGCAGACTCCCACCCCCCCTTCCACCTTCTCCGCAGCTCTCCCCACCTGGTCTGTTCGCCTCCCAGCTCTCGCATTTGCTTCGTTCGGTTTAGAGCCGGCTGTCGCTTCTGCCCTAGTGAGTGGGCTCGCAGGACGGTGTAGTTGCGGTGTATCTTGGGATCTTTCTTGCTTGACCCTTGACGTCACCTCGCATCCTGGCTCCGATCCAACAGCTAGGGAATCTTATCGCGCGAAGGAGCAAACAGGCGGCCAGTAACGAGGCTGAAGTTTGAATAGTGTAGAGCTCTCATTGAAGGGATCACACGCTTGTCCTGGTCATCGAGCTGGTCGGTACTTCCCAGAAGCCCGTCGATCGATACATTTCTTCAGATTTCGCCCGTTCCCAAGCTCCCTTTAGGGCCGCTTTAGTGCCGGTCCGCAGCAGTCACCTGGCCCGTGTTCTTTCCGCCCTATATCCTCTTCTGCCTGCTTAACGCTCGGCAACCCTCCATTACAAGATATATGCAGATCATCTGCACGCCCAACACCAGTATCCGTCGCGCATAGTCCCTGCAGCGACCCTCTGCTTGACATCCCAGTTTCACGCTACAGTGGCTACCAGTGCACTTGGTAAACCCACTGGAATATTCGGCAAGCCAAGGAATTGTTTCTCCTCTCTCTCCGCGTTAGTCCAGGAGCTCCCGGACCTGGTTGCGAAGAGCAAACCCCGTCATGGCATCTACCACGTTCCGGGACTCCGTGAACTCACTGGGTTGGTCGCGACGAGACGGCGATGTCACAGCGAGCACCAACTCGTCCACCCCCTTCCTATCGAGGTTACAGTCCTATAATCCCTTTGGCCAAGGAGATGGCTATCTACAACTTCCCACACACGAAAACCCAGGAGCTCCCCTACCTGCTCCTAATCGGCGAGAGGAGGAGGATGCTTTCCTTGCGCGTAAGTCTCTGGAACCCATGACTCTGCATCTGATTTATCAGGCTTGTTTCATTCGCTGCGCCTTTCTGTCCAGGTGACAAGAGCTCGATCCAGCTTTAGGGGGATAGCTCTCTAGTAGCCTAGGATGGCACTGTCAACCCCAGTTGCTCCTGTCTCGCTCCCTGCTTGCTTTAACATTACCGTTTTCCTTTTTCGTCTTTTTATGTTTCTATGATCTCCTATTTTAGCGTCTCGCCAGGCTAATCCTTTCCCTTATAGTAAGTCGATGGGATCGGATGCTCATCTTCTTTGCATGCAATCTTGGCGCCGCTGTCTGCTTCGTGATTTGCTTTTTCTTATTCCCAGTGCTCTCGATCAAACCCCGCAAATTCGCCATCCTGTAAGTCACCTTTATTTACAAATCCCGCCTGATCGCTTCTTTACGTTATCTGGTTCATACCACACCCTTGCCCCTACGCCGTGAGGCACGGGCGGCGTTGTTCGTCATGCCGTGGTTGGGAAACTGCCTTGGGCAAATCAGAGCCCGTGCCGCATACCTACCCCTTCTTGGATTTTATTGTGCCTGGCAATATGGACTGGACCTGACCGTTTGTCTCTCTCTAATAGGTGGTCTGTCGGATCGTTACTTTTCCTGCTATCATGGGCGGTCCTCATGGGACCCGTAATCTACGCTAGGCATCTGATCTCCGGATCACGCTTGCCCTTCACTGCCGCCTATTTTGGGTCCATCGCGTTGACCCTCTATTTTGCTATCGGAGTAAGTCTCTTCTTGCCTTTCGTCCGCCTTGACTTTCGATGGATCGGCCCGCCGTGCATGTATACCCCCTGCATATAATGCATTTACGTGCAGACGAGATTCAAGAATCCTGCTTGACAATCCCTCCTGCAACCCACCATCGATACCTCTCACAATCGATATCAAAAAGGCGCAGCGCATGACATCATCTTGCTTATACTGGCGCCTGATGTACTCTGTCATCCGGAAGCAGCCGGGAATCCCGAACAAACCGCCGGATGTGTGGGGGCAGGGAGGCGATGTTAAACCAACTAGCCCTCCCTCATCTTCCAATCCCTAGATCCCATGAACAGCACCAGAACCAGTCTCATATCACCCAGAAGCTAACTTTCTTCTCTTTCTCCACAGCTCCAATCCACCCTGCTCACCCTCATCTCGTCCATCTTCCAACTCGCCGCCCTCCTCTGGTATGTCGTCAGCTATTTCCCCATGGGCAGCTCGGGCCTGCAATTCATGGGTCGCTTCGGTGCGCAGCGCGTCACGTCTTGGATGACGAGTTAGCTTGGCCTCGCCATCGCACGCGCAAGCCGTATCACCTGGCTCGCTATGCGTAACCTACCTCAGTCTAGCCGCGTACTCTTCGCTACGACCTATTCTCTCGGCACGATATGATATACGTGCGATACGATATGTCGATATGAACGAGAAACAACACAATCAACCTGTTAATAGTTTGACATACGTACAGAGCCTTCTCAGCCACTGCGCACCTTAGATAATGATCGTGTATAATTAATTAGATCTGCTTTCTTCTTACTGGGCGTGTTTATCCTATGAATCAATAGACTGTTTTATGCTTACTTGGGTCGTTGATTTGGTCCCCGTATTCTGTTGTTGCACAGTGCCTACTTGCTTATGGACACTAGGTAGGTACTAAGTAGTACACCCCTAAAAAGCAGAAGCTTGAGCCGAGGGGGGACAGTTATGCAGCGCCGTTGGAACGTTGTCGTTCTGTGTTACAGTCGGTCAGGTCGGACCTTATTTGGTACACATACTCATTCGTCTATGTAATACTCATCGAGCTAGTTTCGGATACAGCGTAGAATAAATATACCATAAATCATGTCGATTATTTAGTCGTGATATTTCTTTGATCTTTTCCAGTAAAGTATTGCTTTGTAGCTAGGTAGTAATTCCCATTAACGCTTGATCGAATTCATATCACCTCCCTACATCTCGCTTCAACCCAATTCAACTAATACTTCCCACGACTCATCGTAACTCCCACGGTCCCATTAACAACCTTCACACCGGGTATCTCGGCCTCCCAGATCCCAGATCCAGGAGCAGACCCCTCCTGCAACCACCGCTGCAGCAAATCATTGCTCTCCTTGGGCTTGATGTCCGGCGACGCAGTGCCAACCGTAACATGGGGCAGTGGGTTAACGCAGACCCAGTCGGGCTCGGGCTTGCCGTCCTCGGCCTCCTCGGAGGGCAGGATGCGCGCAACGAAGGTCATGAGTCTTGAGTCCCAGACGAGACGCTCGAGGCGGATTCGGGCATGGCCGAGGAAAGGCGTGGCTGTGTGGTTGGTGGGTGGGTTTGTGGTCATTTTCTCGGTATATCGCTGCACGAGGGAGTCCCAGACGTCTGGGTTGTCCTTTTTGGAGGCCCGGTGGATGAGGGTTACGTGGAAGGCGGGCTGGACGCGGCGGGAGTTGACGAGTTGATGGTAGAGGCGGGCTTTCTCGGGGGGTGTAGCGGGGGAGAAGAGGGAGTGAAGGAGGTTGAGGACTTCGGAGGCTGGGAGGGAGATGCCGAAGTATTCGATGTTTTTGGCTTTCGCCTCGACGGTGATCGCAGAAGGACCAGGGCTGTTGCCGTTCTTATTCTGTTTGGGGTTCTTGGGTTGTTTGTATGAGGCGCTGTGGTCCACGTCGACGCTGTACTCGCTTGTTGCGTAGTCGATGGCGTCGTCGAGCTCCTTTGCGGACGGGACCGCAGTCACGAGCTGAGGATAGGTAGAATGTAGAGCTTTGACTACCTTTTCGAGGTTCTCGCGAGAGGTGGCCATGACATCAAGATCAATGACTTCGTCAAAGCTCATGTCTGGCTCACGTTCGGTGTCGATGGCTTCGAATCGTTTAAGGAATCCCTCCATGATACCAATGACCTCGCCGGCGTCCTTCGTACCAGCACGAATAGTCTGGTGGTTGTCACCACGGTCAAGAACACGTCTGCGCGTTACCTCGCGGATTTCAGGAAGCATCATGTCCTTCGGCTCGTGTACATATTGGAGGGCGACGAAGCGAGCGTTCGGAGCAGCCACAGATACATCGCTCATAAGCTGGTCTCGTTCGCGCTTCTGGTGGTTGTTTCGGTCAGCAATAACGGCTGGCTTCTCCATCATGCTGTTGAGGATATCCAATGCAAATTTCTTTGGCTTATTCTTCCCCTTGGGGATATTGTCGTTCTGGATATGGCCCCAGCCAAATAGCTTAGTTAGACCCAAGGCCACTGTTGTCTTTCCACATCCTAGTGATGCAACAGGTACCAATACAACGTCCCGTTTGACGGCTTCGGCCTCCATTTGGATGATTTGAGCTCCGTTTAGCCCACGCTCCTTGAGAAATCCATCGCGCATTGAGATGATCCCGTGATTGTGTTGGTAACGTTGCTTCAGACCCGGATTGAGGACAAATTGATTGCGAGCATACGCCAGGTACTCCTCCGTGATCTTTTTGTGTTTCTTGAATCGAGGGGGCTTTCCTGAGAGTATCGCCTTGGTGCATTCACGCCACTGTCGGTACATCAGGTACGGTTCCTCGAACTTGTATTTGAAGAACCAGTCTTCAAGCGGGCCTTTTCCGCCCTCACTCATTTTGCATCGAATAACGAAGCCTTCAGTATCCCGGCCATCCCAGGATCCAGTCTCGGCGCACTTCTCGAGGAACTTCTTGACGGTATCGAGGTCATCGTAGACTACGAAGTTCGCTTTCTTGAACCCCCACGTATCGGCGAACTGGTGCACATCGTAACTAGAAAGGGTCGCGAATTCAGGAACATTGAAGTTGATTCCATGAAGGTAGATACCTGAGGAGTCCTGGTCGTATGCGAGCACGTGCTCCTCAAAGCTGTCATCACAAAGCTCTCCTACCGCGGTGGCATTCATCACACGCAGCTGTCGAGCTAGGTCTGCAGTAGACTTCCCGACAGATGCGACATGCTTCTCAATCCACTCTTCTCCAACCTGTGCATGGCTCCTAGCAACGTCAGGGCGAGCTCCAGTTGAGTGCTTGCTGCAGACGAGCAGAGATCCGTCCTCCAATCCAGAAATGAATATGATACACCCGTTCTCTTTCACACTGAGCTCGTATGGGCCCCTTGTGTTGTTTTCGATGTTCCTCCACTGTGTCTCATTGACCTCATTCACATTGAAGAACTTGTCGTAGCCACGAGTGACAATTTCCGGGGTGCCGTCTTTCCGCTTCGCAGTGAAAAGTCCACGAGCATAAGTTGGCAGATCATTACGCTTGTAATCCCAGTCCATAAACTTCCAAGAATCTGCGGCTGTGTTTCCAGCTTTTCCCACCATGAAAGTGGACTTCCTGCACTTGAAGGCCTTCTTGTCACCCTTGTTCTGGGTTCGGCCACTTTCCAAAGCTCTAATCATCTCGGCCACCTCCTGCTTGTCCTGCAGGACCGCCTTGGGACCCTCCATCATGCGTCTAGTCTGTGTAAATCCTCGTATGGTGATATTGCGGGGAGAAAAGATTCGAATGGGCGGGCAGGTTGTGTTGATACCGAAGGGCGAGCCGCGGAGTGGAGTGCGATAGGGAGCAGGATTAAGAACAGCACGAAACAAGAACCTATGATTGAAGCAATGCGTTTTAAGAAAATCCATAAATCAAAACTCTCATGACACGGAGGCACAGCTCTCCAGCGGGTGAAGGGTATGAATCATAGCGGGGAGGAAGCAGAGGCTGAATAGATAAACCTCTTATCGCGGGGCTGCAAACGCCAAAAAAAATCACCTTTGTTCCGCTCCGCCACCAACACTCATTAACAGTCCAGACCAGCCTTCGTATCCATTTCTTTGACGCACTTTTCCTCCACAGACTCCTTTGACGCAGTCTGACTCCGACGCCAGCTCTTTGACTCATTTTAGCCCCAATAAGCCGATCGCGATGACTCAACCCAACCCCTACATTCTCGCTGCGGACAACCCTTCTGCCGTTCTGGACCTTCTCAAGTCGGACCCTTCTATCGCATCTAATCAGGACGAACACGGGTACTCTCTGCTCCATGCTGCGGCTTCTTACGGGCACATCGACCTCCTGCGTGCTCTTGTACGAGATTTTAATGTGGATGTGAACCTGCTGGATGAAGACAGTGAAACATGTCTATTTGTAACGGAGAGAGTCGACATCGCGAAATGTCTTATTGAGGAGCTAGGAATTGACCACAATCGGACGAACGATGACGGTCTGACGGCCAGAGAAACTATCGAGGGCGACGGCTCTTTTCCGGAGGTCGCTACCTACCTGCGACAGGTAGCCGGCATACCTGGTGAAGTGTCCAGCAGTTTATCGGCCGGCGATGCGCTGAACCCGGCTCCACCATTGCCACCGAACCTTCAAGTGAACCTGGGGACAATGTCTGAACAGGAAGCTAGCGCGGGGACCAGCGAGGTGGATCCGGAGTTTAAGAGAAGAATTGACGAGCTTGCTGCTCGGGAGGATTTCCAGAGCGAGGCAAGTCAAAATGAGCTTCGGCAGCTTGTCATGGATGCAATCCAAGGGTCAGATATCAATACGCAAGACAAGGATGTGCGGAGAAGGATGGAGTGAGTGTTGCTATAGTTAGGCAAACGTGCATGAGAGACGAATCCAAACGTATATACAATTTAATGTCTTGACCTGCACCAACATCCAGGTACCGCTTACAGTTGGTTTAAATTTCAAACATAGTCTCAATACCGGTCAACGGAATGTCTATATTTTCTGTTGATTTTAAATTTAGGTCGTACACAATTTGTTGTTATGGCTACATAAGTTTTCATCCTCACGATATATATCTTGACCATACCGAAGTTACATCGCAATTGATAAAAAAATTAGTAGTATCCGCTCGCGCCTCCTGCATATCTCTTTAGATCTACTCCATGCTTTTATTTATATATTAAACCTCTAAACATGGAACTGGCTGTTAATAAAGCGTAAACTGGAACTATACCTGGGTCACGTGCTGGACTCTTCTCCCCGCATATCACCGCCTCTCCGCTTCCTCTGACATCAAGCAACAACAACCCTGATAACATTTCCACAATACCAACCTCCACAATGAATCCAGCTTCTAACGCCGATACACCTCCACCCCCACCGCCGAAGCCCAGCAGCCATGAGGCAAGCCGTGGTGGCACACCCCAAGTGAATTCGCCATCACCAGCTACACCACAGCTCTTCCAACAAGGTCAATATGGACAGGACGTAACGAATCGACAATTTCCGACAAACACATCTAATCCAGCCCCCCCGAACATTCCAAGACCACCAACAGTTGACGAAGGCTGGCTACCGGAAGGGATCAAAGAAAAATCGTACAGTTCCCCGCCATTTCTTCCTCTACCTAGCTAACGCGAACGAACCAGGACAATCGACCTTCAGACAATCCTCCAAACTCCATCCCTAATTTCCGCCCTCTCAAGTACCCACCCATCCTACAATAGACACCAAGAAACCCTGCAAACCCTCCTAAACTACAACCAAGATCTAGCGCACCACCTCCTCGACCTACAATCCCAACTGGCAACGCTCCGCTCATCAACCGAAACTCTCCTCCTACAGCACCAGTCGCTCGAAGTTTCCTGGCGGAAAAAGCAAAGCGAGATGGATGCTGCCCTGGCACCGTGGTCGCCCAAGGCGCTATATCAGCGGTTGGGCGCGGGGATTGCGGAGCAGGATGCCGTCTGCTTGGCTGTTGAGGAGAGCTTTTTGGAAAAGGAACATCATGGGAAAGCGACAGAAAAAGAGGTTGCCGATTGGGTGAGGCGTGTCAGGGCAGAGGGCGCAAAGCTGGCGGATCGAAAGGAAGCGAAAGCAAGGTGGGACGAGGGGAGGGTTGGTGGGTGGAGGTGATACAAGTTACCAGTGTTCCGTATGCTTGTGGGATATTGATTGATCGGATGCTGTGATGGGCATGGTGCTGCGCAGTTTGAAAAGGATTATATTCTGCATATACTAATTATATACGACGGATAAACCGAAGATTTCCTCACGATACTCGTTACATCATGAACTTGACCATATTTCCCAGTGGCTTTTACCTTGATATGCAACCATATGGTTCGCTGGCACGCGGTCATTCAGCCAGATCACGTCTTCCACTCTCTAGGTCGACCTCGCCGTTCTGCGTCATTTCCGGTTCCCTTGATACTACCTTCAAGCTCGACCAGTTATCGTCACCGATATTACTTGGGCTCCCGATAGCCTTGAAGAACGCATGATCACGGCTCCTCGCCCCCCAAGACCAGCCTGACCCGCGCTCGAGAGGAGGACTGTATAGTCTAAACGCAACCCAAGCAAACAGCATTCCCATAACAGAGCCGAAGATGATATCAAAGCCATGGTGTCGGTGATCGAACCAGCGCGAAGCCGAGATAAAGAAGGCAACTGCCCACGGCACAAAGGCGAGGATAACCAGGTAAATCGGCGGCGCAGCGCCCTGGGCTCTGATCGCGAGACGGTCCCGGGCGCGCAAGTCCTGGGTAAACGGCGAATGCGCGAGGTGGGGAAACTTGACCGAAAACTTCGAGCATAGCCAGAGGGAGAAATATGTCAAGCCGGCGAATCCAACTATTTTAACGTTAGTTAGCCTCCTGCATACGGACTATTGATCCCGTGTTTGGCGCAAAGGGGTTGCTTACATGATGAATGCCCACTGGGAAAGCTAACAAACCCATTCATCTTCAACGTGTCCGACTTATTCCTGCAAATATCCCAGCTTACCAGCGTAGGGGCTCCCGCGAGCTTCTGTCCTAGCCCACCAACCGCGTAAGCAGCAATGTTCTCAATATCTGGATCACAACGCGCAAGCATATCAGGCCTCGGCTTGCCATAGAGATCCTTCAGCCCCTCCGTAGCCATGAAAACACTGGCGCAAGCCAGCGCCAGTCCGAGCCAACCAGCATTCCACTCCCAAATCTTGCGTCGCCAAACTAGCGCGCGCGACGCGGAGTCGTCGATAGAAGTGCCCGGTGTGAAGAGTAGACACAAAAGCGCAATGAGCACACCCGGTGCAACAAGCGAGACCACGACCATAACGCCAGAGCTGACGGTTTCATCCTCGGTGTATGGGTACGAGAAGTCCACGTTGTCGAGAGAGAAGGGCATGTGATTTGGCTCGACGCGGTGGAAGCCATAGCCGATTAGAGCGACGCCGCTGGAATTTGGGATTAATGTTAATTTCAATTATACCATATGGCTCTGTGTATAACGTTCGATACTTACACAATGAGAATCCAATCGAGGATGTACGAGAGGAACACGCTGACGGTGAAGCTCGCGTGCCCTCTGGACAGGGCGGGGAACGCCTTGATTTGTGAGAGCACCATCGCAATGTTATCAGAAGTATAAGTCTGCTATTGCTTGATGTTCTCAACGAGCGCGATTTATAAATGAATCGAGGTGAAAATAAAGTCAAGCTCGAGCCATGGGCCGACGGGGATGTTAAGCGCTGGGACAGGGAGCATGGGATGCCGACGGGACCAAGGCGAAACCTCCTCGACTCCTTAAAGTAAGTTTGGCTGTTTGTGGCTCGGAGGCCGATCTCCTCTTGGCTGGGTCATTCCAAGAATCCGGACTCAGACGAATAAACGATCATCTCCAGCACGAGACCCGAGTCAGGATAAGCTGACGCATGCCCTGGTTTTTAGTTATGAGCCTGGCCCGCATTCTTCAAGGGTTGTTTGTTTATGATGTAATAATAGCTTGATTCAAAATTTAAATCGACAATTTTAAATTACTTATTCGACCTAAAAGGAGCTGATTTGATTGAGACCTTCTATACGTCGTAGTCGAACCCCTGTACCGAGCTAGTGAGATCGCCGAATTCTTGGGGCTGCTGTGGCGCTTGTATACTATTTCCTCGTGTTTAGTGGAATCGCCGTTACTGCCAGGCGACCAAGATTTCTTCCGTACCAATGATAATTCTGCAACCCAGATTCTGTCCTGCCCGGTTACTCAGTGGGTCTCGGTGGGCAGATGCATTTGAGGCGACGGGGGCTTCCCTTCCTCTGTGCCTGAGGCCACGAAACAAAGCAAAGCATATTGCCGCCTAAGGCATAAGTTTGCTTTGTTGTCAAACAGCGTAGTTGAAGTATTCGGCTACCGTAGTTAGCGTCACAGGTGTTTAAATAAGCTGGCACCCACAACAATTTTTTTTCCATCTGCAAAGCTTGCAGCTTCAACACCAACTCGGTGCTTGCTTCAACAACATGTCTTTGGCAATCTCTCATGATGGCGATTGCTAAAGAGACCCATTGACTTAAATTCTCAGTGAGTATATTCTTTTCTCCTTGTCGACTTTCCCGTCTTCCAGGATGAATTCCTTAACAGGATATCCACGGCCGAAAAAAACATGAAGGACCATTTCAAAGTCTCTAGAATTACTCTGATTCGCAAGACAGCCAACTGCAATTCATGCATTCGGCGTCCGCTGAACCAGTGGCTAACATTTATTGTTTAGTTTTCGTAATACCACTAGGACAACTTTGCCGGACCGCAAAACACATTGTAAAAGGTATGCTGAACAAGTTTTCTATCACTCCCCTCCCCTGGTATGATGATTCTTCGACACGCTATAGGCATTCCTCAAACTTAATCACCATGTGGAATCTGTCTTACTTTAAGTTTCAGCCTTGTCTGACCACCATCTTCACCTTTGCTCTATTTGACTACATTGGTGAACGAGCCCTGACTAACAGTCTTGTTAGGTAAATACCATCTTGTTTTCCAGCTCTTCTTTCCTCGATGAAGATACCTTGAACGAACGGGCGGACATAATACTGCATCTCCCCTCATCCATAAACAGCGAAGCGTACAAACTTCGCGGGTGTTGGGTGTTGTATTGCTTGTTGAGAACTCGTCACCTGAGTCTTTGCACTTTGTCTACGGATGCTCAGTACCTAGTTGCCAGCCATTCTAACTGTCGACTATAGGTACTGTCTCTGCCCTGCATATCCCAGCACCATATCCAGTCAACATCTTATGATGAACTGTTTATTCACACTGTTTGATCCGCACTATGTGTTGGAAATGAACATTAACATACAAAAATCTGATTTAATGAGGTTAGTCCCCCCATCCTACCATTTTAACTATGGAGCGACGCTAATTCTGTAGCCTGACATTAGTTGACATTTGATCACTTCATACACGCACTTCGTGTTGTGACTGCATGCTGACTGGTCGACTACTAGCACTCGGTATACTCAACGTAGCATGACCGTATTCGTACGCAAAGAGTGAGTAGCCTTCTTGTCTTGTTGAATTTCTGATGATGATTTCTTTAATTGCTGTTTTTTCTGAATACACTTTGAAGAAACTTCTTTTTCACCTTGGAGAACTGATGTCTTGTCACTTCCTGAGCGTTGCAACCGGCCATTGTGTTTCCGTTGCTAACCACTCGAATAGTTCAAGTCATATAGAACAATGCAATTTGATTTGTCGTCTGAATATTTGTCTCATAAAACGTAAATACCACTGACCAAGAGATCACTGGGTTACTCGTAGAACAAGTTATGCTTCTTGTGCCAATCTTCCAAACTCTCTGTCGGATACTGCTTGTATACCTGCTTCTTCCCCTCGGGATACCTGGCCCACGCCGGCTTCGAGTCCTCAAAGATACAGACCATTTCATCAGGAACCGGCAGGTCCGTATCAATCGCCGACGCAAACGGATGAATCAGCTCAGGCCAAGTACCGTCCCAAAGCCAGAGCATAGTCCCACAGTCGGAGCAAAAGTTCCGCTCAGACGAGCACTTGGCCTCGTCCTTTGTGCCGCGCGCTTTTATAGCGTTATACTTCCTGTGCACCGTTAGCTCCATCCATCCAGTGTTGTACTACTACCCGAACAGAAGGCAATGGAATGAATAATGGAGTATGATGTGACGCACTTGATCAGTTTCTCCCCTTTCTTGATCTTCAAGCTATCCGCGATCCCGCCCAAGTTCACGGCACCGACATAAGAACCGATCTTGCGGCAGATGCTGCACGCGCAGAGCTGGTAGGGGACTGGGGTTGAAGAGTCGAGACTGAATTCGACTTCGCCGCATTGGCAGCTTCCTTCGAGTTTTCTGGACGGTGATTTGGTAGTTAGACAATATTTTTATGCTTCCGATTTACTCCATTCGATCCCCAATGTTTGGTGGCTTATGTCAAAGAAACAGAAGAGGCAATGTCATTGGGTAGAGATGAGGTTATTCGTCGAGGCGATTCCTCAAGGTACTCGGGTGGCTGGCATAACTGGCAACAAAGTACTTGGGTGGATCAACGTACAGAGGCATATTGAATTCGAAGCGGCTGATGCAGATCGACAAGTTTATTTGGTCTTGTTTCGAAAGTTACTTCTGAGCTTTGTATGGAATTGAATTCAAATGTAGAAGACCAGTGCAACAAACGTCATATATATACCCCCAACATAACAATTCTACTTCCACCTTCCGCCCATCTGCCGACGTCCTTCCGACGCTCAGGTGAGGGGTCAATCCTGCATTTTTGATTGGAGGCTTTGACATACATCTGACGTTTGAACTGCAGTGTTATGGTTTGCATGGTTTGTTTAACTGTGTTTGTTTGGTTTGTATGGTTTGTCTCCGCGGCATACGATACTCTATCGCGATAATAATCTCAATTCCAAGACTCAAGAGTGACGTTTCACAAATCCGACTATATCAACTGCAAAATGAGCTTCGGAGGTCCTGGTGGTGGCGCGATTAATACTAAACCTACGCCGTGAGTAGAGTCTCCCAATTTGCAACCTCCGCCAGTCCATCCCAGACCAAAAGATCATCCCATCCTTTTAAATCTTGCCAATCGAACGACTAACTGATTCACGTTTATAGTCCCGAGCGAGGGAGCTTCCCTCTCGATCATGATGGTACGATTTTCTCTATCTAAATCTTTGAAACCGCCTCATCCCAAAGACACAAACACCATATTCCAACCTTCCGAACCACCCCTAAGCGCAACCATTGACCACCAGTCCCTCCCCCTCATCCCATAACAAAACAACGCCCTCTAACTCGCTCTCGCAATCTAGGCGAATGCAAACACCTCATCCAGTCTTACCTCAAATGTCTAAAGCTGCAGCGCGGCGTAAACGACGACGAGTGCCGGCGGTTAGCGAAGGGATACCTAGCTTGTCGGATGGATAAGTGCGTCCACCCTTTTCCTTTCCTTTCTTTTCCTTCCTATTCCCTATATAACGGCATGAGTCTTGGTTATTGACGGCCCGATATTTGTATAGGAATCTTATGGCGCCGGACGACTTTAAGAATCTAGGGCTTGTGTTTGAGAAGGATAAAGAAGGGGGCGGGACGGGGCAAGGGCAGAGTTCGAGTTCAAGTTCGAGTTAGTGGATTTACTGCGGGAATAGAATGTTTAATGGCGAGATATAGGTATCTACCAGGCCATTGACATGCGCATAGAACGGACCTGGGTTGCAATTGACTGTACACTATTTTACTGTATACTATATTTCCATGGGCTTATGCTCTTTTTGTATATGATGAGCTATGATGTCTCTACTTTGCCTTTCTCTTGCGCACTACGGATATAGGCTTTGATGAATTAATAAGACCGTACAGAGCTTTGTAGAAATAATATCGATTCGATGCAAGTCTGCCATGAGACTTGGCCATGCATGTATTCTTCGCTAGTCAAAATGGTATCCTAACTCATACCAATATCATTCCAAACAACAAAAAGACAGTGAGGTATATAGAGAAACAAGTAAGCAAGCAAACCACGCAAGCAAAAACCCAGCCTAGTCATGTGAGGAGGCAGCCGCCTGAAGAACAAGTACATTGCCGACAGTTCTATTCTCGGTGCGCACCATTGCCTGTGCAACAGCACCCAAAGCACCCCGGGCATCGATCCCGACCTCTTCAGAAGACGGTGCGTCAACTTCCGGCGTCTGGTCCACGCGGGTGTTGCGCCGTCCGACGACGGTGATATTCCCGGGTTTAGAGGCCGACTGTGCCATTTCGTCTTTGACACATTCAATGGCGGTTTGGACACCGGCGTTGGAGCCATCCTTGGCCGGTGTGACGGTCTTGAAAATAACGCGGGATGAGAGCTCATCCGGCAGCGAGTCGCGGAGCGTGGCGAAGATAACGGCATCAGTCGCCTCTTCGAAGTTATCGGGCTGGGAACTTGAGGACGACTCGCGCTGCTTGGACCAGGCAGAGACGTTGGCTGTTATTTTTGGAGCCTCCACGGGTAAATCTATGTGGATAATGGTAGCCGTGACCTGGTCGTTTTGTGCTAATTGGAGAACGAATTTGAGAGCATAGCGGTCATCATCTCCTCCAAAGAAGGGTAGAACGATATGGTGAGAGCGTGCGGCCGCGGGGCGACTCCAGACTGCGCTTCCGATGCTTCTGGCGCTCATGGTTCGTTCGATAGTAGGCCGACCTTTGGCGTTGCTAGTGTACGTGCTGCGCTCTATAAGAACACCGACATTGCAGGAGCTTTGGTTTAGAATGTTAGATACGAAATCAGTATAGGGCCCGTTGGAAAAGCGATTTTGCTCATCCATGCCGAGGCCTCCTTGGTGTTCGCTCAAGGCGCCGGTCTCGCTCCATGGGATGAGAAGGAGGTCTGTGGTATCTTTGTGGGCCATCCCAAGGACGGTGTCTGCATATAAATGCTCAGGAACCACCGAAACTCCAGCCAGAATAGAAATGTCATGCCATTGACCGAATGCACGGAAGGTATTAATGACTGGATCCCACAAGGAATAGTCTTCAACTTCTGACACCTTCATTACACTAGATTCTCGATCCCCGAGTTCCACTAGGCGAATCCCATGGACTTTGAGGGATGAATCTTCGTGTATTTCGCTAGCAGCAGACTCTTCAGCTGCTGGCTCGGGTGATCTTGCGTCGTTCTGAGCTTTCTCTGGATGTACTTTCGGACTTGGAGGTTGGTTTGGTCCAAGGAGCGCGGCCAGTGTACAGATACTAGAAAGACCATCAAGCCGTAGATAAACGAGAAGTCTTTGAACAGTATGAGACTCTAGCTTCTCCTTGGCAGCAGTGACACTGTCACTACGCTCACCAGGTTGAATGGGGTTTCCTTCCCAGTCGATTTCACCGCGGCGCCACCGGTCGACCTTATCTTGGTACCACTTCGGGTATATATATGTGGTTAGAGGGGTAGTCGCAAAAGTTGTTATAAGTGCCATGACCACAAAAATGGTGAAAGTTCGGGTGCTCAGGATATTCGCTTGTAATCCGATGTTCTAAGCGTGTAGTTAGCATCGCGGTATATGTAAAGAGGGTCGTGACCCTAGTCATAACATACCAAAACAATAAGCTCCACCAGGCCTTTGCAGCTCATAAGAACTCCTACAGCAAAGCACTCCCGCCAGAGAAGGCCACAGGCTCTTGATGCGAGTGTACCTCCGGCCACTTTAGCAATAAATGCGATGGCGACCACAGCGACGACATAGCCCCATACGATTCCCGTGTCGAGAAGTCCCAAGTTCGTTTGAAGACCGGAAAGCGTAAAGTATAACGGCAGGAACAGCGCGGCGACGAGATCCTCGATCTTTTCGGTCAGCTTGATAGCGAAACCTCCCTCGTGAGGGCAGAGCAGGCCAATCAGGAAACCGCCAAAAATGGCATGAACCCCTATCACCTGGGTGAAGAAAGAAGACGCTAGGGCAATCAAAATCGTAATTGTGACTACTGATTGACTTGGTCCTTTCTGCAAACTTCCGGTGTAGCTGAGGAAGCGTAAGAACAGTGGGCGGAAGACTATAATCAAGAATGCGACGTAGCCAACACAGACGAGTAATACCCACAGTGCCGTAATGCCGCTGCCAGCGTTAACAAGAGCAACACAGAGCGCAAGTAATACCCAGCCAACAACGTCGTTGCCGACGCCGGCGGAGAGCACAATGACTCCAACATTTGTTCCAAGTAACTTCAACTCGGTCAAAATACGACACAGGACAGGGAATGCCTAGATTGATGACCAGTCAGATCAGACTTGCCGGGGTTTAGAAAAACCTCTGGAGGCAAAGGACTTACAGTAATAGCCATGGCGATACCGATGAAAAGTAGATAGGTACCAAAGTCTATCGGCTTCACGCCATCATCGTCCCGGAACTCGTGGTATAAGCCATAAGAAACAGCAGCACCCAGCCCAAACGGCAGGATCATGCCAGCAGCAGAGACGCTGCCAGCCACCCGCCAATTACTGACAAGAAATCGCAGATTGGTTTCGAGACCGACAACGAATAGAAATAGGACCAGACCGACGTTCGCGAACAGAGTCAAATTTGGAATCGAAGCGTCGGGGAATATCGATTCGGTGAACCCCGGTACACGACCCATCACGGACGGCCCAAGTATGATACCGGCAATGATTTCCGCGATGACGCGAGGCTGGCGGAGTTTGGAAAGAGGCCAATGAATCAGACGGCAGAGCACAATGATTATGAAGGCCTGTTTGCAGATCAGAATGGCAAGATCACTCCATGAGAGATAAAACCAACTTGGATAATGAATATAACAATTGGGTTTTTGGGATCATAATGCGACGGATTACCGCCCTCAAGGATACCACCCTGGGGGGCTACCCGGTTCGTCGAATTGTCGGCCATTGTTTGAGAGAGACCGAGAGCGCCTGATTGCGCAGGTTCGGCGAGGGCAAGGGAGAAAAGAAAGATAAGCGAAGGATGAAGAGAGAAGCGGGACGTCGAGTCTTATATTACCAGGGCCAATGAGCCACTGAGCACAAGGACAAGGACAACTGGGCGCGGTATAGACCAACCCCAGCCGTTAACAAGCGGGGCCCACGTGGTTGGCGTGGAGAGAGCAGTTTCACTGTCACTATCAGTGTCAAGGTGAAGAACCCAACTTCAAGGAGTCAATGAATTATCTTCTGAGAGGGGAAATCCTTCAAGTTCACAGGCATCACTTGTTAGGTTCTGACTTGGGAGATGGTCGGATGATGCACTGCTGTTTGCGTCATTCCATCCTTCACCAGAGACGAACGTTCTGGGGGGAAATAAGAGGACAAAATGGTGGAAGCATCTGACCATTCCCCAGAAGCGATTTAAGCCACTGCGGACACGATCCAACAGGGTGTTGAGGAGCCAGTCTTGAGAGGCTTGGACGAGAAGCTAGCGAGCCCACCTGAGATCTTTGTTATGCTGGGCCGCCCAATCGCTACCTTGGTCCACGCTTACCGGTCCGACAACGCCAAAGGAACCCTATTCTGACCTGGACTGAGCGTGGGGAGACTATCGAATTTTGAGTGCTCAGCTGCTGTACTTCGATCCCGGGCCTCTCGAATGCACGATAATGTGACAGCATAATCAACATTGTCGGGGGAATGAGGACCCCAAGCTGTGTAGAAGGGAGCTATCGCATGGCTGCTGACGACCGCATTCAGCGAAGAACTGAAACTTTGGGGTGCGAGATCGCCTCTAAGCTTGCACCGTTAGATGTCATATCGGAAATCTGCTGGAACATCATAATGGGCCAAATGGTACAATGCCCGTGGGCCAATCGAGATCCATCTCTGCAGAGTGCCCATGATTGGCACCGAAATCTCCGCTTCGGGATTCGCAGAGAGAAGCTGGGATGCAGCTATAACAAATCCATCTTACAAAAGCTCCAAACTCTAGCACACTAGGTTCAAATATGACTCATATCGCATTTTATTCCCCACTGGGATAATACATATGGATCCTTGTCAAAAACAAAAGTAATGAGTTAATATTGGCTGGATATTCAAGCTGTTGACAGTTATGCACTGTCGGTGGTGGGTTCGTCAGATGCGGGGAAGCGATAGCTCCGACCGGCGGGCAGACTTTCTCCGTCCAAGCTCCACGCCAGCTCTCTCACCACCAAATGACCAGCTTCTCAGATGTCGTCCATTGCACGCCCTCCCGACCCTTGCTTGGTTGCCATCGTCCTGATCGCCCGTTCTCGTGCTGGGCCTCGTTTCGTGTTCCATTACCCTCCCAAGCCCCTCACCGATAATCCTTTACGAACCCCAGCGAAACCAAGGCGCTCCTCACGGTCCAGAAGCAGACAAAGTTCGAAGGGCAACGACTCGAGTTCCAGTGACGACAGCCACTCGAGTTCCGACGAAGATGAAGACGATTCTCAGAGCCAAACTCACATTCAAACCAGCCACATCGCAGGGAGCAACGTAAACACTCGAAGGTCGAGCAATCTTGGGGTTGATGATCTTTCCAACTCATCCACAACAGGTGGTGAAAGACCAGGGTCCATTACTTCCTCCAAGTCGCACCTGAAAAAGCGTGGTGCTCACTCCGATGCTGAGAACGATTCCGGTGCCGGTTCTGATAGACAAGAGGATCGATCGAGAGGAGCGGAAAGCCCAAATCGTGTTCCGTTGGAATCTATACTAGGACTCCCGGTAGATGTATGGGAGAAGCTCTTGAGTCCATCACGCTCGTGGCATAAACGACGTTTTGAGCTCGGTATAAACGACCTTGCTTTCGTTGGATGGCCAGTTTTTCTTCGTGAGGACGGAAATTGGGTGAAACAAAAACGGAAGAAGAAGAGGAAGCAGCGCGCAGAATGGGAGGGAGGGGAGTTTGGACATAATGAGACCGCAGAAGACTCACAGGATGATGGTGTGGAAATGATTGCGGCATCAACAGAGACGTTGAGTCCGCACTCAACCGTTCCACCCAGACCTCAACTGGCATCCGCGGGTAGCAACCGGTCGTTAAATTTGCGCAGCGACTCTGTAGATCCCGATGACAAGGATACGATGACAATGTTCAACGTTGTCTTCGTCCTTGACCCTCCACCGCTAGAATATTCGATGCGTGTTCGGGAGGTATACGACAATATCATCAAGAAATTTACCAAGGCGTTAAAATGGGAGCAATCCCGGACAAACTATGTCTGGAATGAATCCCAACATATCCTTCACATCAAGGAGAAGGCAAAAGAGAAGAGTATGCCACCGACCCCCACAGTTTGTTAACCACAGCTAACAATCGTTTTTATAGGAACCTCACTCAACAACTTGTACTCGGACTTAGTGAACCAGTCGTCTCTTGCAAGAGCGATTTGCACCCTATTTACCAGCATATCAGCTTCAAAGATTTCCTCGCTCACGTTAAGCCCGGATGTGTCACTCTCCCTACAGATTCCGCCATTAACCTCTACACCATATCTCCCCGGGCAGAACGACCCTGCATACCCGGGACTTTGGCTTACAACCGCAGATAGCATCAGCCCCGTGGATGAACCCATGACGGACCCAAACATCACACCTCATCAAGTGTTAGCCAAGAACTTCGCCTTACTGTTGCTAGATAATGAGGCAAGCATAATCAAAGATGTGGAAGCGGCCGGGGGGACTTTAGCTGCGCCCCTTGTTCACTATATCCGCTGCTCTACCCCAACGAAGTCATTCATCCAGATCTCGCAGTCCTCCGGTATACCCCTACCTACCATCCAGTTTCTAGCCAGTCACCTGGTCTACTGGAGAAGGGCTCGTGCAATTCCCCCGCTCCACCAACGGGATACCTACTTTGTATCTCCGAACTGTGATCTCAGCAAATTGGAAGTCGCGTCGGCCGCTTATAGACTCGCGTTTCCCACTCTTCCCAGTCTGCCGAAGATGTTATCCGCTCTTAGTGGAACACCAAGGCCTTATGGAAACTTTATACCAAGTAAGGATCACAAAGCTACATATTTTGCTATATTAGCATGGCTACTCCGCGGCGGCTGGGTCACCCAACTTCGATCTTTCGCGAGAGTAAAAGTGACCCCCGAAGTGAAAATGGCCGTTGAGCTGGCCATTCGTCGAGAGGAGGTAGACAAGTACCTGAGCAGGGGTAGACCTTCGTCGGCCGTATCAGACAAGGGGAAGTCTGCCGAGGAGGGTGAACTTGAAGGCAGTGATATGGACGACGGTTCGTCGTCTTCCTCGTCTTCACTTGCAAGCCACGGCAGCGGGGATGAAACACCCATGCCGAATCGCTACAAAGCGGACACTGGATTTGATTTGTCGCATTCCCTGCTCGACCAGAAGGCTTCGCTGACAACATCTTCCCTGATAATATTGCCTCACAAAGCCTCTCCCCTGGAATCCCGGTGGCTGGATGAGATTGTAGCACGATTCCCCGATCATACCACGGATGCCGTTGCCGACGGGGAACAAGGCGGCCCCGATGCACCAGGTGGCCACTCCGCAGCCCCAGTCCTTACAGGTTCGCTGAAAAGCGCCTGGCCAATCTTGGTTAAATACTTCAATGGCTACGACGCTCTAGAAAAGATCCCAATTCGAGAGAATCTGAAGCGCAAACTGGTATCGCAGACACTAGTCCGCCTAGGATTCGTAACTGGGCAATCGACTATCGAGTTGGATACTAGGGAGCAAGTTTTGGTCTCCTTCAGACACTGGTAGTGGCATTTTGCTCTTCCGGGTAGCAATTCGAGAACTCGGGATTTGGAATCTCGGATCGTCAGGAAGAAAAGCCGCACGTGATATATCGGGCCTTTCGACCGCAGAAGCGTTGTCCGCGTTGTCCGGTTCAGGATTGGAGACATCCGAAGATTTCCGATGTCATTGTTACGCCGAGAACCAGCCCTAACAATTCTCAAGCGCCTCCACACTATTATTATGGACTACGCGGAATGGGTTAAGAATTTCGCTTTGACGGATATTATGGTCTATGGATTCGGTCGAGGGCCACAATTGCTCGACCTGGAGAGGTTTAGCCCCTGCGTAACTAGCCTCGGTACAGTTACAACATCAGCCCACAGCCGTAAGCAAACGTTAGATTATCAGTCCTTATTCATGGGCCAACGGCAGGCGCCGGGAACCTTCACGGAATGAGGCGGCTGTCACGTGCTCCCTTGCAGGGAACTGCTTGGAGTGCACGAACAAGCAGCAGGGGAAGTCTTGTTTCAAGATTATGAAAATCTGTATCCCATAGCATTGTCGAGTTACACCTCATAATCGAACGAACAGTTCGTCTGTCTGCATTTGTGGCAATTCTCACGAACCTGTGGACCTGGACTCGGTTCTTTGCATTGGCAGCGCCAAGAAACCGAAGATGGCACGATTTGGAGACGTTGGGATGGCACCAGAGCCAACTGCCGCAGCTGTGGCGCGGTGGTGCGGTCAATGAGGGAGTGGCGAGTAGCAAATCTTCATGTAAATACTACGAACACTGTACGCGATGGGATTATATCAATATAAAGTGTCAAGACATTGCCCCTCTATTGCCCAATGCCTAATCAGCAATACTCCGCAGATGCGTGGTTTTTGATGGGAGGGGTTACGGCCGTGGTTAATAATAATGTCGGATATGCATGTATTCTGTTAGTCAAACAGGGAAAACAAAAGACCTCGGGAGGACCGGCCGAAATGGTGCAGTGATAGTCGAAAAACTAGGGCCAGTACGTGACTGAGGTAGTATTCCCGTTATGTAGCTTGTGAACGCGGATGTCTCATCGTGGCTTCTGAGGAGTAACTTGGGAGAATTTCATGACTCCATAGCTCAGGAACAGGGGGGACCGACGGGAATCTTCACAGCTACCCTTATCGGGATCCAATATGTCATCGAATTTTCTTTTCGTTGTTCTTACCCTACAAGGCACGGATAAACTTAGCTTTGGAGACATTATTGGAGCATTTTACTTGGAGTGAGGACATCCGCCGCGGATCGGATGCAGGTAGTTTATATTGCGCCTTTCACCCGCTACCGAGGGGGTCGGATTACAAGAATGCAGGATGAGATTATGGCTGTGTACGGCCGAAATTACTCCTTGTAAAAGACAAGACGGCGGGAATGCGAAGTGTTATGCCTTGCGGACAAGCAGTGGCGGCTCCGAGGAAGTATAGGCAGGACAGGCAGAAACACAGTCAAGCAGTGAATGTTGGAATATCCAATCATTGCGAGGATGAACAGAATCCAGTCTCGCAGGCATGCCAATAATCATTATTTGGCAATTTGTCTGGCCGGCTGGCAGAGATGTAATATATCGGTTCATACCCACAGAAGCCCTGAAGCCCACTATTGTGCGGGCGTCCGGGACGGACAAGAATAATATTTAATCATAATTTTTTTTTTTTGGTTTCAAACGCGGAAAGCAAGAGGAAGAACCGTTTTTCCCTCCCAATTTTTTCAAGTGGACTCTATTACTTTTTCTCGTCCAGCTGTCGGCGTTTCTTCCACGGCCCTCAGCGGACTGCGTATTGGTTGGCATTATTCTTATTTTCTTCCCTCTCTGTGTGCCTTATTGCTCTCTTCCCTTTTTCCCTCACCCTCGTCTTGTTTCTTCCCCTCCTCTCACCTTCCCCTCCTCATCCCCTCAACTCCCCTGCACTCCGGCTCCCCTGTCATTTCCTCAGGTCTCCGGCACCCTTGTCTGCTCTGTTGGGCGTTTGTGTTGTTGCACTCGCGCCGTGTCATTCCTCAGTGTGTGCCGCTGCCGCATTTCCCCTTCCCACGCCCGTAACTTCACTTCCCGGGCCTTTTCTACCCACTTTCTTTTTTTCTCCTCTTGAGGCTGGAAAGGGTACATTGATCAGTTGATCCCCCTGGATTTTTATCCTTCTCCGCACGAGTCTTTTCTCGAACTTCGCTAGCGCGGCCCTCGACTTTTGACGTTTTCCGTCCTTGCCTAGAAATTTCCTATCAAGGAAGTTCGGTACTTCGACGCCTGTGGTTTTTCCACTCGACCGCCTCCACGTGAAAGTCGCGAATTTTTTTCACTTTTCAAGGGGCGACGGAATCCCATCACCTACAAACGTGTGCCGTTTGTGATTGTGAGTACCCTGGCCCGTTCGAGTTCGAGTTCGAGGTTTGCAGTGTGCCTGGATTCCCCGACGAACCGGACGCCGAACGAACCTGAGTGTTTTTTAGCCGGTTTTCTAAGACAGCCAATCGATCTAGCTACGAACGGCTTCCTGCGCGATTGTCGATTCCAGAGTCCTTCTTCTACGTCCGACGTCATCTCGAATCTTTTTTGCCCCGAGTCGATCTTCTCGTGTGCTCTCCGAAGACACTTTTTACTCCGGTCCGTATTTCAGTTGTCGAAATCCTACCGATGCAATTTGCGTGAGACACCGGTCTACTCAGAAAAATAAAAAGCGGATAGTCGGTTATTTGCACTACCATTTCGAGGACCTTGCTAGAGCGAACATCCGTGTAGACATTTCGCTCTGACTAGGCCAACAATCTCCTTCGAATCGGATAATCGAGAAGAGTGAGATTTAGCAACGGGAAGTTGCATCTAGGTGGGGTTCTAGAGGGTAGAAGTTGATTCCTCTAGTTTCCATCGGTGTTGTCTAAGGTGGTTCCTGTTCTCTGGCAGAACTGTTCTCCATATCTCTTAGCACGGATACATTAGATCTCTGGTATCTAATATCATAGCGAAAAAAATGGCCGCCGCATTTTCCTACGCTCAGGCCGCAAAGGGCGTCGCCCCAGCGCAACCCTCCAATACACCGTCCGAGTCGGGCACGCCGCTCTTGAAGTCTGATGAGCCCGCTGCGGACAGCCTAGATGATGCAGTTCCCAAGGAAGATGTTGCTGCTGAGGTCGATAACACGGCCACGGACACCGAGAATGAGGTGAACACTACCGATGTTAAGGCTGAGGTGACCGAAACTTCTTCGGCCAGTGCTGGTACAGCGCAGAACCCCACGATACCAAAAGAGAACGAGAGCTCAGGTGCTCCGAATGGAACTTCCGAATCCACTACCGAGAAGCAGTCTGAGTCCTCAACGTCGGACAAGCAAAACACTGCCACGGAAAACAGCGAGGGAAAGACCTCTGAGAAGAAGAAGAAGGAAAAGCCTGCACCCCCGAAAGAGCTCAAGGCTGCTCCTCTGCCTACTGTGAATATCTGGCAACAAAGGAAAGAGGCGCAGGATGCTAGGGTAAAGACCGTGCCCGGCGCTGCTGCTAAGACTGGCCTTTCCAAGCCTACTTCCGAGACTTCCTCTGTAACTGAGGAGGTTCAAGAACAGCCGAAGGCTAGTTCCAAGAAGAAGGGTGGTGATTCATCCGATAAGAAGAAGGGTGACGCCAAGGGACGTGAAGATACTACACCAGTTCCTCCGGTTGGAGATGCCGCTTCCTGGCCTACACCTCAAGGTGCCCAAGGCGAAGAGAAGAAAAAGGCACAAGAGAAGACTGAAAAGTCTGAGAAGAGCCCAGTCATCCGGCCCCATGGCAAGGAGAAGTGGACTCCGGTTCCTTACGTTCCTACTGCAGTCTTCAACACTCCTCTACCCTCCGCTGCGCGTCGAGGTGGAAGAAGCGCTCGGGGCGGCAGAGATACCGGCCGTGGTGCAGGTGCTTCCGAGAAGACCTCACCCCACGCCACCCAGGGTTCTACGAAGCAGACCACCCCCGGTGACCGAGGAAGGAATGAGCCAAACTCCGCTCGCGCAAACTCGCTACCCGCGCCGTCGCGACGTTCAAATAGCGCTGACACCGCTCCCACGGATGCACGTAAGCCACCGGCGGCTGACCGAAATCGTGGTCCCAAGGGATCAGACAATGGGAATGTCACCACTGGCAAACAGGTGAACGGCGAGTCTTTCTCGAAACAGGGCAAGCCATTCCCCAAGAACCCGCATTTGGCAGTAGATACTCACAATGGGCCGCGGCCAAATAACGAGCGTCGCTTCGAGAATGGACCGAATGGACCCAAGTCTGCGGACTTCTCTCGAGAACCTCGGGCTGAAAGAGGCAGAGGTGGTCACCGTGGACGGGGTGGTCATGCCGGCTACAGCGGTGCTCAGACATCGCATTTCCCTAACAACCACATGGCCGCTCAAAACTACATTCACCCCAAGTCGTTCGGCTACAACGACCGCCGAGGGCCCCAGCAGCATGGACTCGCTAATGGCTCCCGTGGTCATGCCATGACCATGAGATCACCTTCGTTGCCCAACTCCACTTCCATGTACAACATGTACCCAACCTACCCCGGGGATATGAACGGCATGTATGGCTACCAACCTATCCAGGCTGGCCCTATGTCGGCTGTTCCATACCAACCATATATGGAACAGTGGTCCCTGGTGAGCATGATTACCATGCAGCTGTAAGTTTACCTCGTGAGATTATCGATATGTGTAAGGCATTCTAACAGACGATAGGGAATACTACTTTTCCGTTGACAACTTGTGCAAGGATATTTACCTCCGCAGACACATGGATTCCCAGGGATTTGCTCCGTTGAACGTGATCGCCAGCTTCAAGCGCGTTAAGCAAATGACGGAAGACTTCGAGTTATTGCGCCACATCGCGCGTGGATTGAAGGCTGCTGAATATCACCAGGGTGAAGATGGAATTGATAGACTACGACCGAGGGAAAGATGGGAGCAGTGGGTTCTGCCTGTGGAGCAGCGCGAGCCTTCAGCCCAAAATGCCGGGCCTACCTCTGTTCCCCAGAACGAAACCATTGCGTCTCAGAGCAACCTCGATGCGGCTACAAATGGTTTCGTACCGAAATCTTCGTTGCCTAATGGCACCGGTCCTTCAAAGACAGCGCTGTCCTCCGCTGCCCCAGAGTTTTCGCCTTCTAACGGTGTCCACACTGGAAGCGAAATCTCAAATGTAGGCTGTCTTCTCGTCTCATGTCAATGCGTGTCTTAAGTGCTAACTCCTATCTAGTAAGAGGCAAAATAACTGTTTTTGACCCTCGCGAGGCTCGGATTCTTTGGTGCCAATGAACTACCATCCAACGTGTTTCGGAGCTTATTCCGCCGCGTTCTGGGTCAACAGATTGCACATTTTACTTCGACCCAGTCCCAGTTTCCGATCGCTGTGGATTTTGTTTCAAAATAAGTGTCGGCAAATTTATCTACGACAACTTATCACGGTGGTCACGATGCGTATTTCCAGTAACGGTGGTCGCATTTTTGGTACAATCTCAGTGCACAAATGTACAATGAATTTAAGAATCTAGCGTTTTATGACCCCCTGCACGAAATATCGGCGACGGTTCCCTCAGATATTGTTCACTTTACGGTGCTTATTTTTCTTTTTTTTTTGGGTTGGTTGAGCGACACGGTCAACGCCTGCCGAGGTTATTCGGGACCTCGTTATGAGCGGACAATGTTATTATAGCGCGCAACCTGGGTACGGAGCTCTCTTCCATGGCCAAGTTTGCCTCGAAGTATTCCTCTTCGACCTTCTCGAAACTCTCGAAGCCGCTGAAAAAAAGATTGACCACTTTCTGAATGCTAGCTTGAGAACCGGGCTGCAAAAGTGATTTTTTTTTACCTGTTTTCATTTCTTTTCCTCCGACCCACCCTTTTATGTTCCTCTTGCGGTTTATCATCCATCATGACTTGCATTATTATTTGTCAGTTTATGCATTCATTTGTCGAGTGGCCCGATGACATTTATTCTCAGCGAAGGGGGTTGACATATGCACATTCAGAGTATCGGCTTGTTCTTCGCTTTCCATTCTGTTTCGTTTCCCGGTTTGAAAAAAAATCTCTGGAGTCCGGGCATGTTTTTGCTTTGCTAGTATCTCCAATCTTCGATGCTTGCTTTGGGTGGGTTGGGCTTTTTTCGCTCCCACCGTCATAGAATCTTGATCCGGTTTCTTCATTTTCTTCTTCATTGACTTTCTTTTCTTTCACTTCATTTATTCAATTTCCAAACTCCTCTTTCAATTTCTAATACTGCGGCAATGCTATTTCCCTTTACCTCAGGCTCTATCACCTAGTTCCATACGGATCGAAGAGGCAGCGTGCAAAAGGATAAAAAAATCGTTTCTTTCCACAGCGAGGCGCAAACGAGATTTCAAAAGAGAAAAATGAAAAAATGGCATTGACTGCTTATTTCCGGGTTTCGTCGGCCAGAATGGCATGACACTGCACTGTCGTCCTTCTTCCAAGTCGAGAAACTTTGCATACCTCCTTGTCTCCTCGGTCCTTATATCTTAACATTTCCCGGGCATTCCAAATGCGGTTCAATTGGAGTGGCGCATTGCTTAGGTATATTCTGGCGTGAACGGCTTCCATTATATCTTCATGGTTTTCTTTTTCGGAGTAGGTAAAGGATATAGGTACATATGGTAATTTATTTTCCTCTCTGGGCTGTATCTACTGTAGGTGTTGTCTTCCTGTGTGGGATTTAAAGCGCCATCTTGGGCTGTAGCATAACTTAGATTTCGCTATATAGTGGTTATCATCTAGCTATTCGCTTTGTAGTTAATAAGAAAAGAGTCAGAAATAAATTCATTGCATTGGGAACATGCCTACGTGCAGACCTCTTTTCCGATGTACTCAAGATCATGTAATCAGTTTCTGCCCCAGGCCACAACACACGGAGCCAGTGACGAACACCGGAGTCAGCTTCATCCGGGGCAAGCTCTGTCCTCCCAGCTTCATCATCAGCCATCCAACCCTCCATCCTCCCTCGCCCCTCACCCCGGTCCCTCCAATCCACAATGGAAGTGGCCTCCAGACAAACCGCCCGGCTGCTCCGGTCCTCCGCGCTCCGCACGCACCCCCGTCTCCCCTCACAGACAATCCTCCTCCGACGGCGAAACATCTCCACGACACCCCGACGCTATGCCCCCGAATCCTCGCTCCTCAGTCTCGCTTCGAACTCCTCGCCGTCTGGATCACCACCTACATACTTTAGCAGCCGGCAGACTCTGCCTCTGAACACGGTCGTGCGGTTCGTGCCGCAGCAGACGGCATGGATTGTCGAGCGCATGGGCAAGTTCCACCGGATTCTGGATCCTGGATTGGCGATCCTTGTCCCGTTTTTGGATCGCATCGCGTATGTGAAAAGCCTGAAAGAATCGGCGATTGAGATCCCGAGCCAGAATGCCATTACGGCGGATAATGTTACGCTGGAGCTTGATGGGGTGCTGTACACGAGGGTTTTTGATGCTTATAAGGCGAGGTGAGAAATACTGTTTATTTATTTTCCTTTCAGGAGGGCTATGTACTGATGCCTTGGTTGTAATCTGCAGTTACGGAGTGGAGGACGCGGAATATGCTATTTCGCAACTCGCGCAGACGACCATGCGATCCGAGATCGGCCAGCTTACTTTGGATCATGTTCTGAAGGAGCGTGCGATGCTCAACACCAACATAACACAGGCCATCAACGAGGCTGCGCAAGCGTGGGGTGTTACCTGCCTCCGATACGAGATTAGGGACATCCACGCTCCGGATGGCGTTGTCGAGGCCATGCACCGCCAGGTTACCGCCGAGCGGTCAAAGCGAGCGGAGATTCTCGACTCAGAGGGTCAGCGACAGAGTGCGATTAACATTGCTGAAGGTCGGAAGCAGTCCGTCATTCTGGCCTCCGAGGCCGACCGGATCGAGCGGATCAACCGTGCTAATGGTGAAGCTGATGCGATTCGGGCAAAGGCTACGGCCACCGCGAAGGCTATTGAGACCGTGGCTGTGGCTATCGAGGCTGGCCAGGCGAACGCACACGGAGCTATGAGCCTCAACATTGCAGAGAAGTATGTCGAGGCGTTCGGCAAGCTTGCTCACGAGGGCACGGCTGTTGTGGTTCCTGGAAATATGGGTGACCTTGGTGGGATGATTGCGAATGCTATGGCTGTCTATGGCAAAGTAAGCGGTAGCCAGGCACGGGACATTGCGGCCAAGGCTCTTGGTGTGCAAGATTCTTCGCAGGCTGCCGAGCCCGCTACGGAGGCCAAATCTGAGAGTGAGGCCAAATCCGAGGTCAAGGGGGGTGTTGCTCAGGAAGTCCTTGAGGGATTCGAGCAGACGCGTCAACACGACAACTAAGAACTTGACGTCTCGGGTGATATTCACCGTACAGTTTTTTCCTTTATTCGATCCTCCATGATCGTCATCCACACGATTCTCCAGGTGGTGACGGCACCTATCGCGTCCCCGTCTTACGCCCATTGGTACCCTACTCTGGCGTTTCCGATTTCGTCGCTGTACGATTGTACCATTCCTAGCGTTGTTTCATAATCAGGTCTCAAAAGTGCATGGGCATTTGGTCCCGCAGTTGTGGAGGGCAGTTGCAGGCGGAGGTAGGTGTAGGTTATTCATTTCTGAACCGTGAATCATGTACAGTAGTAGCATAGTTGGACTTAGATATCCATGCAACATTTCGCTCTCCAACATCATAGCCAAATTCAGCTGTAGCAGTGCATGCAAGTGTACTTCACTTGGGCATTTACTTGGCGGCAAAGCAAAGCTCGGACCACCTCCCGCGCCGCTGGAAGATCGCGACTTTTGGGCTTGGGCGCGCCCTCGGCCCTTTTTCTTTTCGTTCGCATTGCTTTCCAAGCTTTCCAATCCAACTCCATCGCTCGACAAGGTCGTATGCCGACTGCACCTGCCCGAGCTCCTATCCTACTACGGTTCGATTCCGTCAACAAGCGGTAGATGCCCCGGTTGTCTTGCGATGCCCCGATTACCGACTCGCTTGTCCACGTCAACTTAAGTTCTCTGTGATCGTTCGAGCTATACCGGCCAGCCAACCCCTTCGAGTTCGAAACAACCAGCCAGCCTCCCGCAGAGAAAAGGGAGGCAGCAAGAGGTTGCGGCTATGCATATCATCAAGCCTACTTGGCTAACGCATGGAGGTAATTAATTCCGCCTTGTTTTATTGAACCTTTCCCAACCATGACTTCGTTTGAACTCGAGGATTGTTTTGGCTAACGTCATTTTCTTTCTTTCTTCGGTTATGATATAGGTGAGCGAAAGGCTTTTGAAGTCTACAGTTGCGATGTATCCCCAGATGGAAGCCGCCTGGTGACCGCCGCAGGAGGTCAGTCTTGTCTATCCCCAGCACGCTCCCTTCCCTACGCCGGCCAGTGCGGAGATGAGGACGCGCTCTGACCGAATGATAATTAACTTGTATCTTTTGGGTATAGACGGTTACGTTCGGATATGGTCTACGGAAGCTATCTGCGGTGGTGAAGACCCCAGCAAGCCGAAACAACTGGCGTCGATGAGCAATCATTCCGGCACTATTCACACTGTTCGCTTTTCGCCGAACGGTAAATATCTGGCATCTGGGGCGGATGATAAGATTGTTTGCATTTATATGCTGGATTCAAATCCGCCTTCTCATGCCGCGAGTTTTGGTAGGTGTCTTGACTGAGCGGAAACAAATTAACGGATGGACGGAGAATTGACATTGTCTGCCTAGGATCGAACGAGGCACCGCCTGTCGAAAACTGGCGCACGATTCGGAGACTGATTGGGCATGATAATGACGTTCAGGACTTGGGGTGGTCGTTCGATTCATCGATTTTGGTTTCCGTCGGGCTGGACTCGAAGGTTGTTATTTGGTCGGGGCATACATTCGAGAAACTGAAGACGCTCTCTGTACATCAGAGTCATGTCAAAGGAATTACGTTCGATCCAGCCAATAAATACTTTGCGACGGCAAGCGACGACCGAACTGTTCGCATTTTCCGCTTCACATCGCCAGCACCGAATTCCACGGCTCACGACCAGATGAACAACTTTGTCCTTGAACACACTATTACCGCGCCTTTTCAGAACTCACCGTTGACGGCCTACTTCCGCCGATGTTCCTGGTCTCCGGATGGCATGCACATCGCCGCTGCTAATGCAGTTAATGGGCCTGTGAGCTCAGTCGCCATTATCAACCGTGGGGCGTGGGATGGCGATATCAACCTCATTGGTCACGAAGCACCTGTCGAAGTCTGCGCCTTTTCTCCGCGACTGTATTCTCCGCAGCCTGTCAAGAAACAGCCGGTAGATGGCCAAGATAATGCCGGGCAAACTGCGGTCACGGTCATCGCCTGCGCCGGTGGCGATAAGTCTCTAAGCGTCTGGATTACAAGTAACCCGCGACCGATTGTGGTGGCGCAACAGCTGGCCGCAAAGTCCATATCCGACTTGACGTGGAGCCCGGATGGCACCTGCCTGTATGCGACTGCGCTGGATGGAACGATTCTCGCGGTCCGATTTGAAGATGGAGATTTAGGATATGCTATGGAGCTAGAGGAGAATGAGAGGTCTCTTACGAAATTTGGTACGAATCGGAAGGGTGCAGGCATCGCTGAGACCACGGATGGACTGCTCCTTGAAGAGAAGAGCAAGGCAGGTGAGCTTAAAGACGTTGAAGGGCGTATGGGTGCTTTGATGGGTGATGAACATGCTGCTGGTGATGCCGCGGCCAACGGGAAACCAACGCCCTTGCCATCAAACGGTGTCACCCCAGCTGCTGCCCCTTCCCCAGCACCTGATACTCAGAAAGCTCAACCGAATGGTACTACTGCAACATCAACACAAGAAACGGAGAAACCAGATCCATATCAAGCCAAGCTGGAGCGACTCAAGCAACGACCTACTTACACCAAAGATGGCAAGAAACGCATCGCTCCTCTTCTGGTATCCGGTGCCGGTGCCGCGGAGTCTTCACTACCTCAGGCTCGGCTAATGGCGGCGTCTGTAAATAATCAGGTCAAGACTGATACACCGCAATCGATTGTCGACCTTTCAAAGCCTTTCGATGGCTTACCGAAGGGTGGACTCGCAACCTTACTTTTCGGAAACAAGAGGAAGCTTGCTCAAATAGAAGGCGACGAGGATGGCCAGGTCGAGAAACGCGTGGCGGTAGCAAGTCAGAATGGTGCTACTCCTATACTCACCAACACAGTCGATGGTCTACTTCCCGCGCAACCCCAAAATCCTCCCACGGGGCAACAGCCGACTCCAGAGTTCATCCGGCCTGCTGTGACAAATCCGTGTATGGCCATGAGCCAGCTTCGACTGGCCGTTCCGAAAGTCCGCATGCAGATTTTACGTGCTATCGATTCGGCTGGCAAACCAACAGAACCCCCCAGCACCTCAGGAGAATCGAACAAATCCCGAGTGGATGTTGTGTTCGAGGCTCGGAACCCATCTACCACTAGTTTGACAGGGCGAGCTGTTGACCGTGAACCAGTCCGACTCACCTTATTCCGTGGCGAGCAACCTGTATGGCAGGACTTCCTCCCAAGGACTGTTCTTCTCGTCACAGGGAACCAAAACATGTGGGCTGCTGGCTGCGAGGACGGATCGGTGTATATTTGGACACCCGCCGGACGACGTCTCGTCAGCGCCCTCGTCCTCGAAGCACAACCGGTGATACTAGAGTGCAACGGTCCCTGGATCCTCGTCATATCCGCCGTCGGCATGTGCTATATCTGGAACGTGGAGCATCTATCCTCGCCACACCCTCCTATCTCTCTCCAGCCCGTCCTTGACGCAGCCATCCACACTCTAGGCGCTCATCCTGCAGCAACTCCATCCATCACCAATGCCCGCATCAATTCCGAAGGTCGCGTCATTGTCGCACTCTCCAACGGCGAAGGCTATGCCTACTCCGCATCCTTCTATACTTGGCAACGCCTGTCAGAACCCTGGTGGGCTGTCGGCAGTCAGTACTGGAACACCACTGAAGCCCCCGTCGGCAATCTCCAATCCGCGTCAGGCGCACAGCAGAAGGACCAAGAGGCCAAGGCTGCTGTTTCGGCTGGCATAATCCCCTTCTTAGAGCGCAACACTACCAATGAGACCCTCCTCCGGGGCCGCGCCTACTTCCTTCAGCGCCTCATCAAGGTCCTTCTCTCAAGAGAGGGATATGAGAGCTTCGAATCCAGCGTCTCAATTGCACATCTCGAGAACAGACTGGCCGCCGCCTTGTCCCTCGGTGCGAAGGAGGAATTCCGGTTATATCTGTCTATGTACGCCAAGCGAATCGGCGCCGAGGGCATGAAAGGCAAAGTTGAAGAACTCCTCAAGGGACTTTTCGGCGGGCTCTTTGAGGAGGAAGACAATGATGGCGACTCTTCGGAAACACAATTGGCACTCCAGCGTCGTCCCGAGCAAGCTGATCGCAATTGGAAGGAGAGCTCCGAAACGCTTTGTGGCTGGCCACGGGATATATTACTGAAGGAGGTTATATTGGCAATTGGTAAGTAAAAGAACCCCTATTTAATCCGGCCTCAGTATTGTGTTCACTCGCTAATCTTCTGTCTTTCTTCACAGGTAAACACCGCGACCTCCAACGCGTCACAGTCCCCTACGCAAAGTTATTAGGAGTGGTTGATAACGAATCTAACGAGGGCGATGCAATGGAAATATAAATACGACCTTTCTCGCTACATCTCTTCCTTATTATCCTTTTCTTTTTCTATTTATATTTCCTATTTGCTTCAGGCGTTCGTGGAACGGCGCAGTAATTAGGCCCATGGGTGGTTTAAGGCAGTTTACTTTTCCTTCCTTAATTCCTTCAGCCACGGCTCTGTTTTCTAGGCACCAGAATACGGGGTTTGCGAATGTATACTATTTGTTTTGCTCTCATTGACTCAGTCTGGACGTTCCTGCCACCGGCACCGTATGTAATTCATCATCAAACAATGGCCAAGATGGTTTACATCGATACCAAAATATTACCAAGTCATGAGATATCTTATTCTAAGACTTGCCTTGAGCATTCTGCTTGTATGTATTTTTTAGATCACTGCTGATTCTTCCAGTGAACCCGCTGGCACCGGTGGAATTCCCCCGTACTCCAAATACCCTCGGGCTTGAGGCCTCAGCAATTTAGCCGATCGTGTGTGCATGCGGAGAACCTAGCATTGACTATATTAATGGCCCTTTTCATAGGAATATGATAATCGACATAACGTTGCAATGATTGACGGAAAATCAAGTCTGGACTGGCCTTGTTTTTTTGTTTCTTTCTTGGTACTCGCAGGATATATAATTCAGCCCACTCGCAAATAATATAGCTGCCAAAGTAGTCACATCACTAATGATGATGTTATGGTTTCTATTCTTTACCACATGCCTTGCTCTCCTAGAACAAGAAATCGTGGTTTTCGAACCCCAGCAGGGAGTACTTGCTATCCACGATGCTACCATCCTGTATGATGCACAAGACCCAGTTTCCATCGACATTGCCACAAAGAGTCTGGCTGAGGATTTACACGCAATCACGGGGCACATGCCTCCTCGGACTGCAGTAAATGAGACAAACCCACCCAGCTTGAACTCGTCGCAAACGGCAATCATCGCAGCTACGGTGGACTCCACCATCATACGCACTCTGGAGAAGAAGGGGCTCCTCGACGTATCTGACATTAGGGGGAAATGGGAAACATTTCGCACAGCGGTTGTCAGAGACTATCAGCCTGGAAGGGACGCGTTCGTCATCGCAGGAAGCGACAAAAGGGCTGTTGTGTATGGCATATACACGCTTGCTGAGCAGTGCGGACAGTCGCCGTGAGTTCTAACCTCTGCATATCGATCCAAGTGGTGAACCGGGTTAATGCTATGGATATATAGGTACCACTGGTGGGCCGACGTCTCAGCAACACGACGTGATGCCATCTATGCGCTTCCTATCACAACCACACACGGGGAACCAAGCGTCAAATACCGCGGGCTTTTCATTAATGATGAAGCCCCTGCACTAACAGGCTGGTGGTCCAAAAAGCACGGGGTGGATCACTATCCGCTCGACTCCGAGTTCTACCGGCACGTCTTTGACCTGATTCTGCGCCTCAAGGGGAATTTCTTGTGGCCGGCGATGTGGGCCTCATATGTGCCTCCTCCAGGTAATATCTTCTTTACCGATGATCCTGAAAATCAGAAACTAGCGGATGACTATGGGGTTGTTGTCTCGACTAGTCATCACGAGCCGATGCAGCGCGCGACGAATGAGTGGAATTCGTCTGAGACTGGGGAGTGGGATTGGAATGAGAATAAAGAGAATGTTACGCGGTTTATGGAAGAGGGTGTTCGCCGTGCTGGTCGGGCTGAGACGTATTTCACGCTTGGAATGCGTGGTGCGGGCGACAGTGCCATCAGCGGTCCAGATCCTATCGAGGTTCTGGAAGATGTGTTTGAGACGCAGAGGGGAATACTGGCCGAGCAATACGGAAATGCCTCTGCTGCAAAGCGTATGTTTGTTTCCTATTCCTGGGTTGGAATATACTCACGGTTGCAGAGGTGTGGACTATCTACAAGGAGGTTGCAACGTACTACGCCCAAGGGCTCGAGCCACCTGAGGACGTGACGATGATGTTCACTGACGATAACTGGGGCAATGTCATGCGGCTGCCGACTGCTGAAGAGGCTGCAAGGTCTGGTGGTATTGGGGTAGGCCAGCACTGTTGCACTTGACGGTTCAACTTGATACTAATACTGGCAGCTCTACTACCATTTCGAGTACGTTGGGACGCCGAAGAGTTACAAGTGGCACAACACGAACAATCTTGTACGCACCCTGACATCTATGCAAGAAAAAACGGCTGATTATGGCAGGCAAAAGTATATAAAGAGCTATCGCAGGCCTTGCAACGGGGTGCAGACCGAATCTGGGTCTTCAACGTGGCCGACATCAAACCGATGGAGTTACCATTTGCCTTTGCCATGGACCTTGCGTGGAATGCATCACGGTTTGATTTTGACGTGGTTCCAGAGTATCTCAGAGCCTTTGCTTCACGAGAGCTTGGACAGGAACATGCCGAGGAGATTGCTTCTATTCTACTCCGCCATAGTCATCTCATCGGCCGGCGGAAGTATGAAGGGATCACTTCTGCTACGTACTCGTTTTATAACTATCACGAAGTCGAACGCGTCCTTGCAGATTGGGAGGAACTTGGGTCCCGAGTTATGGACATCCGTCATTCTATACCAGCAGATGGTCAAGCTGCCTTCTTACAACTCGTTCAGTACCCCATCCAAGCAGGTCTTTTCTACCACCGAATAGTCCTCGGTCAAACCATCAATCAACAGTTCGCCATCCAACGGCGCAACTCGGCAAATACAATCGCCCAGGATGTCCTTGCAGCCTCCGAAGAGGACGCCGATCTGAGAGAGGAGCTGCATAGTATACTTGACGGGAAGTGGAATGGGATGATGGACCAGCCGAAGCTCGAAGAATGGCAATACGAGACCTGGCTATATCCAGCTCGGGACATTATCCAGAACCTATCATTTGTACAACGACGCCAGGACTTTGTCTATGCTCTTGGGAACCTGGGTATATACGCAGAAGGGTCCGAGAGTGCCGCCAGACAGTCCTACGTATGCGAGTCGTGCGATCAAACCAGGCCAACTGTTGACTCGCGGGCGCCTACACTGCAAGCAGTGGACCCATATGGGCCCTTGAATCGTACCGTGGACATTTTCCATCGCGGTGACTATCGAAAGCCCATCTCGTTCAATGTCAGCGCTCCCTACACTTGGATCAATATCAGTCCTGGTTCAGGAACTATCACCGGGAAGCATCCAGAGGTTCGCCTCATCGTTTCAATTGACTGGTCTAGCGTTCCTGAGGGTTTCAACGAGACCGTGCCTGTTGCGGTATACTACGATACACTTCCAAACTTTGACAATCTGCATGTTCCAATCCTGAACAGACCTGCCTTGCCGGAGGACTTTTCCGGGTTCCCTGCAACAAACGGCTACATCTCAATTGAGGCAGCTCATTTCCAGCGCGCCTCCAAAGACACTGTTTCCTTTGAGGTTCTTCCAAACCTTGGAACGCGAACCGAGTCTGGCGCTATCGGGCTGAGACCGTATAAAGCTGCGCGGGCGTCAAGCACCTCCGCAAAGGGGGCATCGGTTGAATATAACATCTACCTCTTTGACAGCACGGAGAGCCTGACTGCTACGATATATCTCACTCAGAATCTAGATACAGATCCATCACTCCCGATGCAGTACTCTCTCAGTATCGACTCCAGTGAAGCAGACTTTACACGGCTGTTGCAGGAGCCAGAGACCGCTGGTGACTTGCCTGATATCTGGACAGACCAGGTGGAGGATGGGGTGTGGACTGTGGAGGTGGAGTTGGGGCCTGTATCTGCTGGTGCCCATAAATTAACATGGCGAGTCAATTCACCCGAGGTTTATCTCGAGAAGGTTGTTTTGGATACAGGAAATGCCGTTAGAGATAGCTATTTGGGACCTCCGGAGACGAAACTGGTTTGAAGTCAAGCCCAATAAGCTATTTAGATAACCAGCCTGACTTGAACTACAAAATGGCACTATTGAAATACACCTTTCATAGATTAAATTCCTTTTTAAGGTGAAGGCTATTTTTCTTTTATCTAATACCTACGACGCTTATTTTTCTCGGAATAGGGCAACGGAGGGTCACTACCAAGAAAACTGGTACGGGGAAGACCTGGGTAACAAGCCTGAATAAGGCAGTTTTTGGCTAGTATAAAACAGAGTTGCCGTGAGTGCCAGCCATAAGCCTATTGATGCTAATGTTACCAGTCTAGGAAATCCAAATCTCCTATAGAACACTCATGAGCTCCGTTGCGGATTGGCATTATCCGCTGCACCGGCCCCACCGTGGCTGGGCATTATCCGCCATGATCCTGGAGTGTCACGCTTATTGGAAGGGTCTTTGTTATATAGGCACTTCTTGGAAAGAAAGGTCTTTTCTAGATAAGCAGACACGAGCTTTCTTGATCGAAAACGTCCCCATCCAAGCCATCCATAATGCAGTCGGAACTCGTTGGACGTACTGCGCTTATCGTGAGTATCTGCGACTACACGCCCCTTGAGTATTCTAATCAGTGGGCTTGTAGACAGGAGCCTCGATGGGCATCGGACAAGCCATTGCCCTCGCCTTGGCGGAGAAGGGCATGAATGTCGCTCTGTTAGCGAGGAGCCATGTAAGCACAAGGCTGTAGTCAAAATTAGCTACTAACACTACACCATAGGATAAGCTGCAAGCCGTCGTATCCAGTATCACGGAGAAATTCCCGAGTGTTGTGGCTCGCGCATATGCCATTGACATCCAAAACCAACCCCAGGTCGACGAGGCAGTCAAGGAGGTGGTCTCTGATCTCGGCGACATTGAGGTGTTGGTCAATAATGTGAGTCTTGATAATGTTATCATTCTAGATTCCTTTGAAGCTGCCTTGTTAACACAGTCCTCCAGGCTGGCCTTGCACTCGGTGCACCGGCCAGGTTCTGGGAACTGCCCATCGACCTGATCAAGCAAATGAACGGTACCAACATTTCCGGTGTCATGTACACCACTCACTCGGTGCTCAACAGAAGCATGTGGCCCCGGAAGAGAGGAACGATCATCAATGTATCGTCAGTAACCGGGTTGGAATGCCCGCCGTTCAACGGCGAAGCTGTATACCACGCCAACAAAGCCTGCCTGGAAGGGTTCACCAACAGCCTCCGAATGGAAACAGCAGGGTCCGATATTCGGGTTCTGACGCTGCGGCCTGGTTGCGTTGTTAATCATTTCCATCTCCAGCGTGTCAAGTATGACCAGGATGCCATGGACGAGTTCTTCTACGGCTACGAGCCACTCGTTTCGGAGGATCTTGCGGAGGCCGTTGTCTTTATGGTTAGTCGTCCTGGGAGAGTCTCGATCAAGGCTCTTGATTGTGTGCCCAGTGCTCAGAGGGCTCTCACGCTTATTGACCGGGAATGGAATGCAAGGCAGAAGTGAGGGACAAATTGTAGCGGTACGGCATCTGATCCAGACAAAAGGAAGAAATCAGGTAGTATATATAGAAGTAGCTCAGCTGTGTAACTGCACATATCGATCTAGGAAACACATACTTCCAGTTCCAACGATGCAATAGTGCTATCCTGTAATATGCACGTAAAAAGCCTTCAAACTTCGAGAACTTCTCTGTCGCCACTATGATTATCTAATCCGAAGACCCGCTGGCCAACGTCGTCCTGGCTGTCTTGTTAAATATGTCAACATGGACAGCACAGGCCCAGGAGGCAGAGCTGTGGAATGGCAACTAAAGGAAGACAGCGCGTGTCAGTCGCCTGTGTTCCATGTCGCCAGAAAAAGCGCCGAGTGAGTCTCTACAACCCAGCGCCCCGAGCCGTCGTTGACAAGCCAGATTTAGTGCGATGGCCAGAGGCCGGTGTGCCTCACCTGTCAGAAAAATGGATCCCTCTGCGAATACTCGCAGAGTCCTGAAAAGCGAAAGTACGGTATGCGAGCAGCACCGGCGATGTCAGTTACTGATTTTGGCGCAGGCCACCTACGAAGTGTTATATCCATGCGCTCCACTGCAGAATCGCCCTCTTGGAGCATCAACTAGAGCAGTCGAGACGCAGCGTGGATGGGTCTGCATTCCCAGGGCCTAATTCATCTACTGAGCATTTGTTATCTCCTAAGGATGAAATGGCCGGCCAATCTTCGCTGCTGGGAGCTGCCAGCCCCTTGTCTAGCTATGGATTGTTTGCAGCATATGGACATCCTAGCAACAGTGAGAAGGATGATGGCATACCACTGGGGAATAGCACCCCTTCCATATGTACCGATGACCAAGATCAGAATCCATTACTGTATCTTGAACCGGAGACACAGACTCGGCTCCTAGACGAATTTTGGACCTGGCAAAATACGTGGCCGCTCCTCGTCCATAAGCCGCTGTTCCAAGAGGACTTTCTTCAAAATGGAGTGAAAGGGTACTTCAGCTCTGCAGTCCTCTCTGCCATGCTGTCTTTGGGTGCACAGTACACCGATAATGACCAAGTCCAGCTGCGGAATGTGTCCGCTGACTCGCTTGCAACCCACGCGAAGCGCCTGGTGCTTGATCAAATCGAACGGCCCAGTCTTTCGCTTACGTTGGCGGCAGCTCTTCTTTCCTTAAAAGGGTTGGCAGATGACAATTTGCCTTCAGCTTTTCAGTACATCGGTAACTATACAAAAGAATGTCTCGATGTCTGTGTCGTGTGCTAAACACCATCTAATATATAGGCATCGCTCTCCGGCAAGCTCTGTTTCTTGAGCTTCACAAGGAAGCCGCGGCAATTCACGATGCTACTTCGTCATCAGTTGAACTCAAGGAAGCGGGATATATACTATGGTTAGGTATTTGGATTCTGGAAAGGTAAGGATTGCGGTACCTTTTACTGACAGACGCGGATTGGTAACAGCTTATAGACATATTGCACAGATCACCGGCCAGTCGAGTTCAACGCATGAATCAGATATACAGTCAATTCCAGTTCCAATGATATCAAGCCTGGAGTATGACCCCTGGCCGGCCTCCAATCATCCATTAACCCTCACCTCTCATTGCATCTCGACTATGCAGTCGTGCTGCGATCTCCAACGAATGGTATTGCCAGTTCTCGACCAACTGTGAGTCTTCGACCGCATTCTAGACCTAAATATCTTGGTTTTCGAGCTAAACTCACTTCGCTAGTTCTGCACTGTCGGACTATCAGTCCTTCGACGCCCAGAATCTGGCGACAAGAACCCACGTTGCCATGTCCGAGTTCTACAACAATCTGCCGAGCCATCTCAGATTGCCTGCTGCCGCTACCAGACCAGTCCCCGCGCATGTGTATCAATTCCAGTTGCAGCACCACACCCTAAAGGTCATGCTTCATCGCCCATTCCTTCACACTACCCCCTCTATAAACACCGTACAGGCCTCCCAGGACCCAGAAATGGTTCACAACCAGTCCGCCACATTCTCCGCCATCCGTATTACCTACATCATCAACGCCTATAAGAATTTCTATCCCCTGGTAGGTACATTATCCCGCTTTATGGCTGGCGCTTGACGCTTCTAACTTGCTTGTACACTAACCGCCGATAGGACCGACTATCCCCACTTACCGTTCAAAGTATTACGCTCTCTTCCCTGATCCACCTGTTCAATGCCAGCTCGGCGGACGCGACGCTGGCAAAGCGGTCAAAGGAGCTTCATCGATTGAATTGCCACGTCCTGGGCCAGATGGCCTCGGCAACGAAGTGCAGTACTCGGGCACTTAAAGTCCTTGAATCTGTTCAGCGCGAATGGGAAAGCTCCATTTCCCTGCATGATTCGGTTGAAGGGGGGGACCCATCTATGGCTGTGTGCGACACGGTTACAGCTGAGATGTTGATGCCTGAGCCATTCAGCCTGGATCTTTCGGACGATGCATTTAACTGGTTCCAGTTACCCTTGAACGACAATCTCTTTGATGATACATTTTTAAACTCGCTATGGAATGTGGACAGCCTGCCTCCGGGATGGGACTTGGACAATGATATCAATGTCGCAACTGAGTTTTAATTCCTTGACTAGATAAATGGAGGTATTCAAAAGTTGTCTCTGTCGACTGTGGAAACCTGTCCAAAGAACTCTGCCACATCATCTGCGAGTACATCTGGCCGCTCCCACGCAATAAAATGCCCGCCGGTTCTGTGCTGTCTCCAGAATTGGATGTTACAAGCTTCCTCCATCCACTCGCGCGGGTATAGCCAAAGCTACCAGTTACAGAATTGCAAGAGTTAGTGGATAATTTCAATGTGAGAGCCGTCTTTGTTTGAAAAAAAAAACCTACTTACCTCTTTCGGGAACAGCGAGCCACCCACCGGCTGCGAGATGTACCTCCCCAACATACTAGCAGGGTTCTCGTTCAAGACTGCTGATGCTTCTTCGTAAATCTGCATGGCTGCACTCGGGCTGCCCTGGTAGTGTATCATTACCCAGTGGATAATTTCATCGGGGGTCCATGGGTAGTTGTCCGTCCATGCTGTTAATTTACCGACGAACCAGGCGAGCATTCCCACGGGGGAGTCATGGAGTGCATATCCGAGTGTGACGGGTTTGGTTTCTTGGATACGTTGATAACCTCTCTGGTGCATTAACATCAGTAATGGCCCATGATCGGATCAGGATAGAATCAGAATTTACGTGCCTCCTCAGTAGCAAACCACCTCGTTCGATCCAGGTTGCGCAGTTCTTGCTCACTATAATCGTTCTGAATGTACCGCGCATATTTCTCCGGCGAGAGCTTTTCGTCAGGGGGGACCGCTAAGAACATGTTAATATGAATGGCACGCACGGCGTCCGGGTGATTCAGGGCCATATAGCGGACTATGGATGATCCCCAATCACCACCCTACCCAATACCAACAGCGTTAGCGTAGCCCGCAATTACGAATACATACAGATCAAAATCTTTACCTGGCAAACGTATTCGCTGTAGCCTAGCTTTTTCATCAGGTTGGCAAAGCATTCTGCGTGTTGTTCAAGCCCGAACCCGGACTTTCTAGAGTACGAACTGAAGCCGTAGCCGGGCAGCGAGGGGACGACGACGTGGAATGGTTGTCTTTCTGGGTCATCAGGTTCTGATAGGAGAGGGATCAATTTTAATGACTCGAGGAACGAGCCGGGCCTGTTCAGGTGAGCAGGGGGATACAATTCAGGGAGGGAGTGCTATACCAGCCGTGCACGAAGATAAGCGGGATGGCACCAGGTCTCGACGATCGACGATGGAGGAAATGCAGATCGACGCTTTCAAAGCTACTGACGGGTACTTGGGTCGTGAGGTGGTGAAACGTATTCAGGTAGGCTTCGAAGCTGCGCCAGTTGTATTGGTCGCGCCAGTATTCCACCAGGCTTTTGAATTTGGCATGTCCAATTTCGAGGTCATTCCATTCAACTTCTGCCATGCCATCATCGAGTCTAGCATACTGGAGTTTGATCTTTATCTCCTTCAGTAGGCTATCTGGGAGATCAACCTAGATAAACCCGTGGTCAGAGCTATGTATGAAGAAATCTCCAATGCGAATGCTGACCTGGAAAGGAACAATATCGTGCATTTTGCCTCTGCGTCAACAGCCAGGAACGAGTAGGGGGCTTGGGTACAAAGCCGAGGCTACGTATGTCGGGAAGATGTGCGGGAGAGATGTTAAGCTGGAGGCCGACGCTTATTGCTGTCTGATTTATACTTATTGCATACTGGTAGACGACATCGGCAGCTTCAAAGCCACCTGGGTGACGTAATTTGTCCAGCCCACGACCTACTTTAGTGATGTTTGAACGGATTCAAACCCAGCGCTTAGAATTTCCGACTCAAGAAATTGAGGCCTTGTTCCACGGGGGTACGTCAGTTCGATAATTACCAAGATACACTGGGGCCGGATAATGCGCACCCGCATCTATACGTGTGGGGAGTATCACCCAACAGGGTATAAATAGTCGATTGAATGTAAATATCCTATGGCTATTTTCTTAGAGGCAGAGGAAGCAGCGTCTCTGTGTTTACTTTACTCAGCCCAAAAGCCACCCACCACGCGGATACCTCCGGTAAATCAGACAGGACAGCACACACGATATGAACCCGACTGTTCCTCTCATATTTCGCAAAGGTGCAACAGCACTCATAACAGGAGCTGCATCGGGTATTGGTCTCGCAACAGCCCAGCGGTGCTATGCTCATGGAATGCACCTAGTGCTCCTTGATTACAACAGCGACGGGCTTTCGAATGCCACCAAGCTTTTCCCCACAACGGGGCCTAATCGAGTCACAACTCATGTTATAGACGTTTCCTCGATGGACGAGTGGGTGCGTCTCAGACCAAAAATTGAAGCCTTCCATCCAGGGGGCATTGACTTCCTCATGCTAAACGCCGGAGCTGGACTCGCACCCACGAACGGGAAGGGGTTGTGGGAAGACGCGGAATATTTCCAAAGGACATTTGCTATCAACGTTCTTGGTTATACTAACGCCCTCGTTGCATTCCTTGACAGTGTGACGAAAGAGAAAGCCGCCCGGCGAGCTATTGTCCTGACTGGTTCAAAGCAGGGCATCACCAACCCTCCGAGTAACCCTGCCTACAATGCGTCGAAAGCGGCAGTGCGAACCGTCGCAGAGCATCTTGCATTTGACTTATCGGAAACTGCACAGAATGTCAGTGTCCATTTGCTAATCCCTGGGTGGACTTACACTGGCTTTCATACCGCGGCATTCAAAGAGAAGCCTCCGGGGGCTTGGACGTCCGAGCAGGTGGTGGAGTTCATGGTTCAGAAAATGGCAGAGAGCAAATTCTATATACTTTGTCCTGACAATGAGGTTACGGAGGAGCTGGACCGAAAGCGCATTCTCTGGGCGACTCGCGATCTCACGGAGGGTCGGCCACCCTTAACAAGATGGAGGGATGATTGGAAGGGGGTAATTGAATCGGAATGGGACAAGATGATGCCTTGAGATGAAAGAGGCTGAGTGTACACGACAGGAAAATGCTTGAAAATGCTCGCAGTGGTGCCCACAAACCTCCCTGTAAGGCCACTACTGTAAATACATGTCATCACTTCAGGAACGCAGCGATATTTCAACTGGAACCTAGCCCTTTGATGACAATGCAAGCTTGTCTATAAAATGGTAGCATCGTAGCAGTAGCGCGCTCCTAGCTGGTATTTTCGGAACAAATTGACCAACAGCTGTGCATGGCTTTTGGTCTAGCGGTATAGCGTCTCGTCATTAATTGCTGGGAAGCATTCAGAGGGTTATTAGTATATACAGCGCCAAGACATATCAGTTTCGCAGCCTTATAGGACAAACAGAAAAGTTATATAGTTAATAGAAGCGTGGACTGGCAGGCCATATGCAACATTGGACTATTCTATCACTATGGCCTAAAGACATTTATTCTGTATAATGCCAGAATATGTTTATCTCCCAAGTGGGTTCGTTCTAGAGATAAAATAGACGTCACATCTTCCAACAGCAAGCCATTGGCAACCAGACGCCGTTTGCGGCAGGGCTGGCTATACACTCTTTCCTTCATTTTCGTCCTCAGAACTATTCAAGGATGGCCAGACCCTGGGAGCGCCTACCCGCACCCAACTTGTCCAGCACGAAATGTTGAATCTGCCGACCCTCGAAGGAGTCAACCACCGTGATTGCTGGTGGTGTTGTGCCATTTCCGGAAGAAAGCGCATAAACGAAGCGGCCAGATACCTGAATATCAGTAAGGCCGGGGTCATCACTGTTCAAGTCAAGGCGGGAAATGATCTCAGATCCATCGGCACTGAGCTCAAGCAGTCGGTTGATTGCCACGTCTGTGATAAAGAAACTTCCTCTCGCCTCAGAGTAGGCGGCCCAGCATGTAGCCTGTTGGTCATTGATGATGGTCTTCTGCTGGACAGATATTTTGTCTGTAGTCGGATCTAGCTCGAGAAGGGTGGCTCCAAATGAAGCGTCCGTTACAAGTAAATCGTGAGGGCCTGGGTCATTCACACCGCCAAAAAGGACGGCAGTCCCGGGGGGGGAAGTCCGTGTGTCTCGGGTATGAAAGCCTGAGGAGTGCGAGTCGTTGAATGGCAGAACAGATACGAAGCCCGTCTTATTGGTCATCGGATCACCCTTGACAGTCGTGATGAGGCGACTATCATTTGCAGCGAAGAACACCTGGGCGATCGTGTTTGTAGGGCCTACAGGAGGTGTGGTCTGCTGGAGCTCAAAGTTAAGCTTCTCCTCCGCAGGCCCAAGTCCCCTTGGGGAAAAGAAGGCGCACGAAACACCGGCCTTCGCTCCGGTATATCCCACACAGACTTTGCGTCGCTTCACTGAAGCTGCAACGGTGACAGGGAAGTCACCTGGCAGAACAGACGGTTCACCAATCCTATGTAAGCATGTTGGGTCATGATCGTCAATACTGAACATGCTCAGGGAATTCGACCCGGCGTTCACGGCGAAAAGGTACTAAACCACAATGACATAAGTCTAAAATCCCCAACAGAAAGACCTTCGGACGGGCTGGGAGCGCTTACCTTGTCGACCACTATCACTGCCCCTTGGGATGAAAGTGCATCCGGAGCGGCAGGCATATGGGTGGTACCATCGATACTACTGCCTCCAGCACCACCGGTAGCAGTAACAAAGCCCCCGTAGAGTTTGCCGTCATGTCCAATTGGGATAGAGATAACGGAGTTGAGATCCTCATTTGATTGAAGGTAAACGGCTTTGCCAACAGGCCATTTGTCATGAGGATTTGTTGAGCAAGCCTCCACGGCGACGGCGCGTGTACAGTCTGCAAGGACTGTCGCACACAAGAAATGGAAAGCAAAAGTAGACCGCATTGCAGATGAAATAAAAAGCAGAAGAGCGAGAGCTATTGTCTGTCACGTAAAGCGCCTTTTTGAATAGGATGTACTTGTTCTGCGAAAGTATCTCGTCTTCATGATGCTGGGAGACTGGCCTTTATATGGCTTCCCAAGACGAGCCCTATAGTTAACGAAGTCAATTCTGAACTACTTGGGATTATGTCAACAAATCCCAAGTTCTCACAGTTGATGGCAGCCCTGGTGGCCTTAAACCATGATGACAACCTACTCAGGCCCAATGTCAAGTCCGAGCTAACCAAGAGAGGAAATCTCGATTGTGTCAACAGTGTTGATTGCGGCTAGTCAGCTAATCAGCTTAGCGGCCTTGATTATGGAATCAACGGTCTCTCTTATACTATTGGGACAAGAGTTCAGCTCAGCTTCAGCCAATGCTGGCCAAGCATGGGGGCGCAGCGAAAGCTTATGTGGAACAACTCATTTTCCCTCATCGTCTGCCAGCTCTCCCTCTTGCTGATTTTACCATCTCAGAAACGAAGTTCCCTCGACAATCAAGTCCAATAATATGGAGAAAGCATTCACCTTCCTTGCCGGTTATCGTTCCGCCGAGAAAACCCCTAAACCAGGTAACATGGTAGCTTTTCGTTTCCAGCACAAGATGCTAACAAAGTTATCCAGAGGACTCGCGTTCAACACTCTCCAAGCGGCGAGAACAACTCAGGAAAGCTCAGCGGTAGGAAGTGCCCTTCCAGTAATTATTTGAATGAGGCTAGAGTCTAGCAGCACGCACCGTCAGCGAAAAGATGCGTATTTCAAGAACCTCGAAAATGAAGTCATACGTCTACGCGAAGTTGAAGTAGATCTGCACGGTCAACTTAAAAACGCTCGCCTTCATGTCCAGAAGCTTCAAGGAATTCTGGATAAACATAATCTGCCCGCGCCCTCCGATTCTGTTGGAGGCTTCGCTGCAGGGATGGAGTCAGGGAAGTACTACGACCAGGGTATAAGTGCACTGGATAAATCTGGGTTCGAGACAGAGACGAATTCTCCGGTATTCACTTCGCCTCTTCATCTATTCGACCAGCACGCGAACAGGGATATCTCCACAGGCTGCACACCATCTCTTAACGGAAACATCCAAGAGCCAATTCGGGATGCGGGCTTCCTCTCTGGTGGTTTCCAACCCACCATATCCCAGCCACGCTTAGCCGAACATCCAGTTCACCAAAACATGATTGATCTGGGCATGGAATTCGTTTTGTCGTAAGTTCCAGCTGGGTATGAGGACCCCTTTTCTCCTTTTTAATGAATGTCCAGGCTCGAAAGTCCTTGTCTCCCCCATCTAGAATCTCACCATGACAAGCCCAATGGCCATGTCTTGCTCGCCTCTACTGCTTTAATGCGTCCGCACCCCCATCGCCACACTTCGTCAACGTCACCCGTATCTTCGCCACACGATCCAGCCGTCATCTTTGACAGGCTCCTCGCCCTGTCGAAAGACCTTGTGTCTGAAGATACCTTAAGTCCTGTCCAAGCATGGTCGCTCATTCTTGAACATCCGACGGTGTCCAGTCTTGATATAACCAGAACGAAGCAGCTAAGTTCATCGCTTCTAGAGATAGTTAAGTGCTATGGGTATGTTCGACCCATGATAGGTGTTTTGTATCTGTTGCTGATTTACTCGTTATTGCGTCGGTTAGGTTTGGCGCTGTCATGAAAAGGGATGCCTTTGAGTCAATAATATCATGTCATCTTCCACGACTGCCACTTTGAGATAATAGGCGACGGGTGAAACTGGGACTTGAACGTTTGATACGCCTCCGTTGGGCTTTCAAATACACAGCCGAAACCAAAGTCTTGTGATGAATGCCTTACATAAACAATGATGCTGAGCCGAAGGCTATCAAGGGCATCCTGGCGGAGAACTGGGAGCCTGGGACCACCTAGAGGGGACAGATATTAATAAACGCATAAAATGAGGGGGATAAAAAAATGTGAGCAAAAAACATATAACACCTAGGATTTATATATAATTATTTATTATAAATACTAACTAGCTAGTATATAGCTTTAATATAGCTAGAAGTTAGGTAAGTACTATAAGGTCCTTGGCCTGTGGGGCTGTTGCGAATAGTGTGAAAGGGTGTAATACACCTAATAAAGGAGATATATAGGTTGCGAAGTGGTCAAATGAGCCAGGGGGTGTTCAACGCCCACAAGGGGAGGACATTGGCATATTCCCAAATAGTCATATGTTAAAAAAGGCGAACCCGCATGCGCCCGCTTCTCGCAGGCACAACCCTGGCTGTTATCTTCTCGCGTTCGAGATCGGCTGGGGTAATGTACTGGAGGAGGATCCGTTTCCGGAATTCACAGGCAATTCTATTTTCCTCTCTCTCACTGCTGGATGATGCGGCAGGATCTCCCCATATCGCTACACAGGGGGTAACTCCGTTCGCTACCCGGAGATCCGGCAACAGAATGGCATTACATCGGTAGCTAACCGGGACGGCGGTATGACTGGGATCCTTCCGTGAGGGAGCATCCATGGCTCTATAGGTTTCGTGGTCGGCTGGGCCCTGGATAATGAAAGGGTGCCCTTCATTGATGACGCTGTCGGAGAAATAGAAGGCTTTATATTCGGCCAACAAACCAGTGTCTGTGCAAGTCGCCGTGCCCGAGCCGAAGTTGAGGCGCGACTCGACGGCGCGCATGAAGGTGGCTGGTGCCCATTGGAACTTGGGTTGTTCCGATTTGGGGCCCGAGAGGAAAATGATATCCTTTGGAAGCTCTCTGAGCTGCAGCAAGAACGACGGCATTCGTTTTGGCGCAGATAGACTTCCTAAGCCACCCGCATCGACGTTCAGTAGCCCTGATACGGCGAGTAGCTCATCATGGGGCTTACTTGTCATCCTCCAACGAAGGGCGGTGGAAAGATCGCTCAGATTCATCGCGCGGGTCCTGTATTTCTGGAGCCGAAATAATTCACTGGCAAGATCGGATGCGACACCGTTGAACAATTCTTGCCCGGTGGGAATGAGTTCTGACAGCGGGACGAGGCCATCGGCAAAGGCAAACACCACGTTTCCGGCAAGGACTGCCTCCTGGAGTGTCCAGAGGCGCTGCATCCAGCCTGACGATAGGGTTCGCAGGAGCTTCAGCTCCCGGGCTGCTGTCACGGAGGTGGATCGAATAGTCGAATCAAGGACCAAGACGACGGCGGCATTCCGATACGTCTGGGCCATCAGGCCTATGGCCTTTTTCCTCATCGCCCTTTCGTTGGGTACACAGAGCGAATCCAGCCAGAAGGCCCCGTTTGGCTCGATCTGTCCCGTCTTCGCGATGAGTGCGTCAACCTGACATGAAGGTATGCCTTTTTCAGCAGTGCTTCCCAGGCCATCGGCCCACACATGAGAGATGGCAACGTATTTTGTTTCCGTAGAGTCCACTGCATGCAGCTCTCCCAATGCTGACGGGTTCCTTTTGATGACTGGGATTTTTCCAGCACCTAGTAAATCAACCACTTTGTCCACCGCAACGTTCTCACATCTGCATGTTGCCTCGACATGCCTTGCCTTGTAATTTTCCGTGTCCGGAATATTGTTGCGTATGCAGCCCTGGACAGTGCACGAGGCATGGTCAGAGGAAGATCTCCGAATGACTGGGCCGCTGACGCTGGCGTATGCAAACATTTTGACAGTCTCCGAGAGAATCGAGATATTCTGCGGACACCAGCCCTTGGAAAGCATGGTCTTTCGAATGACCAACATCGGGGCTAACACAATCGTCCACTCGAAGCCCTGGCGCGGAATCTTGGGGGAAAATACATAAGTTGACGAGACTAGAATCTCGGCCAGGGACCCGATTTGCAACAGCACCTGCGCATGGTCCAATGCTGTCAATCCCACAGCTCCAAGCAAGTTGTGTTCCGCCACTTCGAATTCAAGGATGGTCCGCGCTTGTCTGAACGCTGTATAAATCCGACCGGCCCACTGGTGGGCTAAATCGCTGTCCCCTAGACGTTGAATACGGCATCGCCAGTGGGACAGAATCTGAGGAAGGCGAGTACTGTGGATCATCTGGCGAGAGCTCCCCGGTTCATCATCACTCTCGACAGTGCGCAGAAGACACGACTCATCAACTTGGACTTCAGTTACTGCCTCCAGCAGGCCGAACGTCAGCTGCGCCTGCAGAAGGGCAGCCCGAGATTGAACTGAATTGTCCGTGGACCTTAGTTTCGGATACTCCAGCAGAGAAGTAGCCTCGTAGCCGTCATGCTTGGCTCCCAGCCAGGGCGTGTCGGCAAAGATGAACTGAGGCGGCATGGATGGCTGTGAAGTGGCGTGTAAGCGTGTCAAAGGATTATAAATGCCAATATTACGATGGTAAGGTAATGGTTAATAATGTAAGCATTGTTATCTTCGGTTTGCCGCAAATATACTGATCACTTCTCTCCGTAGTCCCCCGAACCTCCAGGTTTCCTCGGTCAAAAAAAGAAGGGGGGAATAAAAAAGAAGACTTAAAGGTGGTCAACAAATCAATATGTTTAGCCCCTTCGACGGCTTCGTTTGGCCCACCCCACTGCATGGCGTCATGGTGTGCAGCCGGATCTTGAGATATCGATGGCCGATACCGTTGCTCTGGCAGCTCTCAAGTGGCTTTGATCGCCTGCGAGGCTGCCTCGACTTCTGTACTGGAGCCTGATTCCCGCCTGCCATGGAACGTATGGACACAACGCCCTGTGAGTGTTTGCATTGCTGCCACATCCCTCTAGTGCAGTCCCTGTCGATGCCTGACATGATCGGCGCCTTCCTAACACCCTGTCAAAGTTGCCATAAGACATTCAGACCCCAGTAGCACTCTCCAATCACTAAAGTGCAGGGCTACCAATGTCTTAGACAGCATGATAACTATTACCACCAAGTGAAGCGGTTCTAATAACACAATTAAACCTAACATCTATTAAGTACTGAGTTGCTCTAGTACTAGGCCTGAATTCTGGCACTGATATAAAGTAACCTCGGTTACCTATTTTCTTTACTGGACTAATTCGTCTAGGGCTTCTATTATCTAATACTCAATGAGATATCACCAGCCTGGAAGACTAAGAGTTGGCTAGCAGGTTGTGAAAGAGTGATGAACAGTTGAGCCCAGGCAAGACGACACAAACTCGTCGAGTTTTCCTTTGCCTATATTGCCAGATCCAAATTATAAGGCTACCGCTAAATGTACCACCGAACAAGCAACTACCAGTGCATTAATACGGCATTACATATCAACTCCGTTCAAGGAAACCTTCAGAAGCAATGATTTCTGAATATCGCCCGCTCGCGCGATAAGCTCTTGGGCATCCCAGTTCGCCCAGACAAACCTGCCCTTCAGAAACTTGGCTTCGTCCGACGCAAGCCACACAAGGAAGTGAGCTGGTAATTCCACTGGGGATAGCATTAGAAATCAAGTCCCTTCGGAAACAATGGGGCCCAGAAGCATACCCGTATCCGGCCCCTCAGTAATGTCAGGGTTGACCTCTGTAGCAATGATGCCCGGCTGGATATTGACAACATGAATCCCCGGGTTCTCCGCAGCAAAGTAGTCGAACATTCTGATTGTCGCTAGCTTTGTAGCCGCGTAGCTGAACATACCGGGCAGCTCTTTCTGCGGCGCCCAGTGTGCAATGCCGGAGCTTGTGTTGAATACTTTAGCACCAGGCGCAGCCAGCGGGAGAAACGCTTGCAGAGAGTGAAACGCGCCGATAAAATTGGTCTCAAAGGCCACTCGGAGATCTGCCTCGCTATACCCGAAGACCGGAGCAGGCGTAGGGAGCATGCCGGCGTTGGAGGCAAAGATGTCAATCTGCCCGACCTCTGCCACGATGTTCTCAAGCGCGGTCTTGATAGATTTAAGATGCGTAATGTCGCCGGCCTCTATAATGACTTGGGTCGTTGTTGTTGCCGCCTCCTTGATTGCCTGCGCGGTTGCTTCGAGCTTGTTGACTCGGCGCCCGATAATCGCGACAGACTTGGCGCCGGCTTGGGTGAATGCTATTGCGATCGCTTTGCCAATTCCTGTACCCCCGCCGGTGATAACGACGTTCTTGCCAGCGGCTGAGAGTCCCGGTCTGGTGGGAGAAATGAAGGGGTAGGGCTCGCTGTGCCAGGATTTGGTGAAGGAGACCAAGCCGGGGAGATCGGGTGCTGGGGCCATGATGGATAAAGTGGTATAGAACCTTCTTGGATGTGTTGCAATTCTGATCGAGGTGCGTCTTCCGATACTTTTATATCCCATAAAGAGGCTGCTATTGGCGTAGCTTTGTAATAAGTTACGTCCGCGGAGGCAAGTTTGAATGAACCATGCACTAAGCTATTGCTGGTCTCTCCGCGGAAGCCCTGGAGAGCTTTGGATCTGTCATCGACGAACTTCAGTTACTCAGCACATTATAGCCATCCTACAAAAATTACCAGCATGGAGCTGAAAATGGGACGAGTCGGAGCCAGTAATTGCTGATGTGCTGGGGTAAACAGGCCCCTAACCCAAGTTGCATTGATATGAAAAAGACTAGCTCCATAGCTATGTACATGATTTCTCTGGTTTATTATTATTATTATTATTTTACTATAAATCTAGTACCTTCTTCAGGACGCATTTCATTTTTATTTCTCTGAGATCCTAGGTGCTCACTGATCGTGAACGATGGTAGTAGTAACCGCTTACTTAGGGCTTTGAGACCTAGGTCAACATCGCAAAATTGAAAAACCTCAAAAGAGATTAAAAACACGCCTCGCAATGACTGGTATGTTTATCTGATATCTGCATTGCGGTCATGGATGAAGGAAATCATTCTGAAGAGAAATATTATAGGAAAGCTGCAGGAGTTCCTTGCAGGCGCTCCGCATCGTTTTCAGTCCCTTGTACGGATCTTGTTGTATCATCTGGTCCAAAAGAAGCAATGAAAGTTCTGCCAGATACTGGTCATGTTCGAAAACCTCGTGGTTTGGCTGAAGCATGTTGTTGGCAATTAAACATACGGACCCGGTGACATACGTGCACCCGGTCATCCTGGTTTCAGAATGCCTTGTTAGCTGTCATATCATTCTAGAAAATAAGCTATTGTTGAAAATCCGGGTTACTCACCAGATAAATGCTGAATCCTTCGGCTCTACAGCCATGAATAGTCTCATGTACTCGCGAGACTCGTGGACGAGCACCTGCCATCCTTGCGGCAGTAGAACTGGCTCGACCATGCGTCGCTGCAGGGATTTTCCTCCGAAATCTTGTAAGCTCTGCAACCACGGAGTCTCCATGGCGTGAGCTCGACAGATTAGAGCCCGACATGCGAGATGGGTAGAGTAGAGGATCCCAAAGCTTCTGAACAAATCGGGGTTACAGCTTTGGAGTACAGCGCTCGGTCGGAATCGTGATGGAATTCGCGAAGCCCAGTCGTCTAACTTATGTCGAAGGCCTACAAGGTTCTCATTTCGCTGGTGCACGTTCAACGCTTGAGCGCGCGCGGAGTGCATGGATTCGTAGGCCCTCCCCTGGATAATAGCCAGTTGCACACGGGCGCGGAAGAAGTTGAAGCTCGAATTCCCGTCCACGGCAAGAACCAGCCCAGCTCCATCTGCGGGCTCAATTGGAGGTAAATCGATGTCGATATCGCTCTGCAGCTGGATGGGCGGTTGCCCGGTTCGCAAGCTGATATCGCGATCGAGAATGTACGCGATCCAGAAAACACGATCTCGCTCAAGAATAGCTTGGGTACTAAAACCCTCTGAGCTTGTGCGAGCATGCAGTCCCAACTCATGAGCAAGACGAAGAGCGATGGCAATAAGCATCGCCGCGGGCTTCCAATTGCGAGCTCCCTGGAACAACATGGCCAGTCCAAGGACGGTTTGAACGTTGACGATTTCCGCATCGCCCATAATCACCTCGGTTAATACCGACTGAGCTCTATTCAAATAGTAGGCTGCGTTTCGCTTGGGTGTCGCTTGGTCGGAGGGAACTTGACAAGAATGCGCGAGCGCGAGAACCACGTTGATCGCTGCCCACGTGGAGCAGTCTCTTCGACCCCGAGGTGTGTACCAGCTTCGAAGCGACTGTAGTAGTCTGCCGGGGTGGAATAGCGGAATCACGACATTGAGCGTTGCTAGGTATTTCTCTACAGCCAGTAATGCTTCATTGAGCGGCGGCAAGTCCAGCGTGCCGTCCACGAAGGGAGGGATCTCCCCCAACTGCGTCTGCTCCCAGTGACCGGCCATGACGATGGGCGATTCGCTTGAGACTGCTCTTTCCTGCGGCACACTCCCCTCCACCTGGTCGAGTTTCTCCAGAGCTTGGCTCAGGTTCTGCTCTAGCTGTTTCATGCGAGACTGCAGAGCTTCAATACCATCACTGGGCTCCTGCTTCTTGGCTCGCGACTTCCGACTCACAACTTGGAAGGTGCATGTCGAGTTGTAAATTACGCAATGAGAACACCGGGGTTTCTGTGCGTCGCATTTGATCCTTTTGCGGTAGCAAAGGTCGCAGGCCTAGGTAAGAGTCAGTTTGCTGGCAGTCTGGAGAATCACACAACAAACAAACGAACTTTTCTTGGAGGTTTGGGCTGTGGCATCTTGGTGTATTTGAAGATATATAAGCTGCAGACGTGATGCAAGCGACAGAGTGCAGAGTACCCGTGGACATCTTGGAGGAGCTAGGGTTCCGCGGAAGCAGTGCTGATAAATGGCACTTGGCACTATATACCGTAATTGGTTAAATGATTAAGTATTATTAAGCCCCCAGAACCCGGGACTACTCCTGAAGAGACTGGTGAAGAAGTAATAGATTATCAGCATCTGCAAGTCTTTGGACATAGTAATAGTAGTATTAAAAATAGCGAATCTGAGCATTACTATAATAATAGGGATGCGGTGGCTGTAGAGCTCGGGGAAAGAGAACTAGATTAACAAGCTAAATATATATCCAGTAATATAGAGCGAGCTTGAAAGTGCTGTGACTTCTAGACTGACACTCAACTACTACACGATATATTATAATAATAAGCTTAAGATAGCGGAGTTAAAGGTAGATCTATAGTAGGTAAAGGCAAGAACAGTACTCAGGTATAATCTTTAAAGGGGCAGAGAGTATTATTAGGGTTAATATCTCTATTAGTTCATATAGTAGAAGGCATAAACTTTATCAGTAAAGGCTAGTAATGAGAAAAGTCCTTGTCCTTAACTTAAAGGCTACTATATATTTATTATGCTCGTGTATTTCTAGAGGGTATTCTGCGCCCAGAGCATGAAAGCCTTAGAAACGCACAAACAGATGGGACTACACTATCATCGGCTACACCCCAACCTGTAAGCTTTTCTTTTTCTTCTTCCCGTGTTCCCTTCCGGGTCTTCATAGTCACCATCGTATTTTCCGAGAAAAGGAGATAGGGCTAACCAAAGAAACCATCCCCCCCGCCTCTCCAGATATCGGCATCAACGAAGCCATCCCCATGGCCCAGTACTTCCTTATCTGCCGCTACCTCAACGAACCTCCCCTCTGGCCCGGTACATTAGCCGGCTACCACCGTGTCGAGAACCAATAATATGATGATAGTTATCGCACTTGGTTGGATACCTACTGGGCTTATCAGTGTGCTGGGGTGTTGCCGGCGCCTTGGGAGTAGGGGTGAGGAGTCGTCTTTCAACAGACTTATTCCACCCTACTAAAAAGGGTCAACCCTACTTTAGTAAGGGTTTTAGGGTATCACAGCATGTTTCTTCCAGCCAACATCTTTCTACATGGTGTTGTAGATAGGGGTGAATAAATTGACTAACCCTTCAATGGATTATGCCTATGGTTCGCCCATCGTGCCGATCTGTAGAGCAGCACAGGAAGTGGAAAGAGTGATAAATACGCCGCGGCAGTTAAATTTTGAGCTGAAGGTAAACAAAGTAGGAGTCTCTTAATCGGTTGAGATACTACATCCAGCACTAATGATGATATGGTTGCTAGAACGAGTATACTTTTCCGTGCATGATAAAATCCTTGTATCTCAGCCTCATTCCCATCCCTATATCCCCCGTCCAACCGCGGATTTTATTTCCTCAGGTCATACGCAGCTTCAAATTATTCTAGCGCCTGATTCATCTCAACTGCGCCGATTCGCACTGCAAAAACGAACCTTCATCCAGGTCCCATCCACTGGTTTAGCGGAAATGATGAAAGTCTTTTTATAGGTTTCAAGGTCAAAACAATTACAACCATAGTATATTCAGGACCTAACTTACATTATAAAGAGGCCCTTCACTCCCCCACTGGCTAAACTTAACCATCTTCACCAACTGCATGCAATTCACAACAGTCACGAACCATGGTCGTAAAACACACACACACACTCACACACCTCATGTAGTTTCTGAGTGAGGAAATAAGATGATGGTCAGGAGATGAAGAGGCCCTGCTATTTATGCTATGTAGAGAAGACTCTCTGTGCCTTAATAACAGTACTCCGCCTCACTTACTTTCTCACCCTCTTCTCACCCTCTTCTCACCCTCTTCTCACCCTCTTCTCACCATCTTCTCACCATCTCTGTCACCGAGGCAAAAAATATCATCCAAATCACTCGCACTCACCCTGGGAGCTAGTGGAATTTATGGATATAGCGGCAACTAGCCCAGGGCTCATCTACTGTTCAACCGCGTTCAACATGTGGCTTAAGTACGGCTGAGCGGACGGGAAGCCCTGTTTTCCACACCCTGTGGTCGTATGTGCTGACTGTAACTAAACAATTGATCATAACGTAAGTAATTAAGGTAATTGGGTGGCATAATATATGAGTAGGGTCTCTACATGGAGGAATCCATCTGTTTGGTTCGCTGGCTTTGGTTGAGACGTCATAGCAGCAAAGCTCGTACTCGCATTCTCGCATCTGAGTAAGATTTATATGTAGTTGCCTAAATGCCCCAGCGTTTTCAATTGGTGATTCAAGAATGAGAAAACCTATGTAGTGCTTATTATATATCTCGCGCAAAGCTAATACCTCTACAAGAGGCTGAGCACAGAAAAAACGGAAAACATCACTGGTTAGGTTAAGCAGTGATATTCCAATTTCCGGAAACAAATGGACTACGAGGATGCCTACATGGGGCACAGCATCACAGCCATAGTTCATGGTTAGAGTTTGTAGGGCGCCATGAACCTGGGCCCGCGGATCTTCAGCTAAATCCAAATGCGGCCAAGGACCGCGAACACGTGAGGCTGAACAGGTCGCGAATACGAGCTGGACCCTTTTGGAATCCTCTGATTTGACGGCAGCCGAATCTTTCAACCATGTTTTCTCCTTGCTGCTGATACTGCAGAAGTGCAGATAGGGCTCTCCAGAATTCGGCGGTGGGCACTGCCACGCCCTCAGGTCCACTGCTCGTATCTCTCGATTAGGAATGTACCGAGTATATATATCTAGATAGAGATCGCCCCTTCAACAACACAAAATCTTTCATAAAAACATAACCATTCTTCAGAACGTTATCATAGTGTTATATATGATGAAGGTTCTTTTACTTTCCTTGTTTACCTCGTTGGCTTATGCCAGCTCTGTCTCATCCCACTGCCGTTGTAGGCCGCACCAGAGTTGTTGGCCATCCCCAGAAGAATGGAACTCTCTGAACAGCTCTGTCAACGGGAACTTGGCCGCTGTGAGACCTGTAGCCGCTGTTTGTCACAATGGAGGCGCGCAGAGTGAAGCCTGCCAGGCTGTACAGGCCCTATGGACCAACTCGACATGGAGAGCGTCGCAGCCTGGCGCTGTTCAGTACGAGAACTGGGAGGCATGGCCTGAACACAATCAGACTTGTCATATCGAAAATCCTTTTAATCAACCTTGTGGCCAGGGTCGAATTTCGCTTTACTCGACTGTAGCGACGTCTGCGTCCGACATCCAGAATACTGTGCGTTTTGCAACGAAGCATAATCTCCGGCTAGCCATCAAGAATTCCGGCCACTGTTTCCTAGGTCGTTCAACCGCTCCTGAATCGCTGCAAATATTGACCAATGGCATGAAGGATATCGATATTGTGGATGATTTCACGCCAAAGGGAGCCCCCAGCGGAAGGGCTGGAGAACCGGCAGTCACCATCGCAGCTGGTGTCAGTCTCCAAGAGCTCTACAGTGCGTTAGGCGAGAAGCAGAAGTTAGTTGTTGCTGGTGCATCCCACACCGTTGGTGCTGCGGGGGGATATATTCAGGGAGGTGGTCATTCTTTCCTGGGGCCATGGAAAGGAATGGCGTCCGACAACGCGCTTCAATTCACTGTGGTAACTGCTGATGTGAGAGATACTCCCTTGACATTAGTTCCATATCTAACGTGCGCAGGGCGAGTTGGTTGTTGCCAACAAATACCAGAACCCCGACCTCTTTTGGGCACTACGCGGAGGGGGTGGCGGCACCTTTGGAGTTGTGGTGGATGTCACGCTCCGGACATTTGACGACGTGCCTGTGATCACAGGTAGCCTCAACATATCTGCCCCTTCCGGAAGCCCAAACTTTTGGGAAGCTATAACCCAGTTCCACGCTCATCTGCCCGCTCTGAACGACGCTGGAGGAGCGGGTTATTACTTCATCTACCCACAACTTCCCTGGACTGGGAACACGACAATTTCTGCTTTCACAGTCGCGCTTTTTTTCCCGAACCAGACAAATGTCGCAAAGGTTGACCAAGCTTTTGCCCCGTTGCTCAGGTCGTTGAACTCGACGACAGGCGTCGAGACGCAATACATTGCCCTGCCATTGCCTAATATCAACACTCTCATCTCGGACGTATTACTCCCTGGCGACGCAGATGAGACTGGTACTATTACACTGGTGGGTTCCAGATTGTTTTCTCGCGATTTATTGGTCTCAAAGCATGGACCCAGAAGATTGGTTTCAACTCTACGAAGTCTTCTACAGGCGGGTAAAGTTGCTACAGGTCATATCGTGGCTGGAGGTTCCGTGGCCAAGAACGGTAGGGATATCGACAGTGCCCTCAATCCAGCATGGAGAGAGGCTGCCACACATATCACAATCGGCGCTGGCTGGGGTCCAAATGCATCGCTGGCGGAACAGGAGGCGATTAGGAAAAACCTGACAGACGTCGAAGTGGAACGGCTTCGCTCTGTAGAGGGCGCAGATAAGATGGGCGCGTACTTAAACGAAGCGAATGCCTATGAGAAGGACTTCCAGTCATCTTTCTGGGGAAGCAATTATCCTCGCCTGTACGCGATCAAGCAGAAATGGGATCCTGAGGGTCTGTTTATTACACGCAGTGGTGTGGGTAGCGAGAACTGGGACGCAGAAGGCCTTTGCAGAGACCACTGAGAAAAATCGCGAGCTGATCCCAGCTGTGTTTTGTGTTTTTGTATGTATTGGAGTTGGGGGTTGAGTTGGTATCCAGTGTGTGGACTGCGAGCAATATATTGCCTGTTCTGGAAAGACGTCATGTGCATTAGTAAGCCAGAGTCAGGTGGGCGGTGAAGTACGGAGATGACGGAAGATACATGTAAAAAAACAACAAAATATTTTCGATAGCTTCGAAAACTTGATAGCATTGGGTGCCAAACTGGTCAATTGGAGTATCTCAGTGTCTTCAATTACTCTCTTTACCGTCCCTGGTACCCCCGATACTTTCCTTTTCTTTCTCAGCGTTTCCGCCCACTGGTTGGTGGGCCGCCGTCACGACGTCTTCTCCCGTTCTGTTTTCCCCAATCCGGTCGGCAGCTGGTCCTGCGCTGGTATCGCGTTTTCTCTTGAGCTGCTCCTCTTCCTCTGCCCCTCCACTTGTCTCTGTCTCCTCTCCTCTCTTCTCTCTTGACTTCCGCCGCTTCGCCTCCAGCAAGAAGAAGAAATCCAAGATGCCCCCTAAGAAGGCCGCCGTCCAAGAAAAGGTCCTCCTGGGCCGTCCCGGAAACAACCTGAAAAGTGGTATCGTATGTGAGCAAGACCCCACTAAGCTATTAATTTTTTCTTCTGCCCCTCCCAGCCTCCTCCTTTTCTCCTATATAAGCGCTCTCCCCCCTAAAAAATTTCCATTCTCTTTTCAACAACTCTGTCAGTTCTCGTAACTCAAGATGTCCTAACATCATGACAGGTCGGTCTTGCCAACGTCGGCAAGTCCACACTCTTCCAGGCTATCACCAAGTCGGGCCTTGGTAACCCTGCCAACTTCCCATATGCCACCATTGACCCTGAAGAGGCCAAGGTCATCGTTCCTGACGAGCGATTCGACTGGCTATGCGAACACTACAAGCCGAAGTCGCGTGTTCCTGCCAACTTGACCATCTACGATATTGCCGGTCTGACTCGCGGTGCCTCCACTGGTGCGGGTCTTGGTAACGCTTTCTTGTCTCACATCCGAGCTGTCGATGCCATTTTCCAGGTCGTCCGATGCTTCGACGATGCTGAAATCATTCACGTCGAGGGTGATGTCGACCCAGTCCGCGATCTGACTATCATCAGCGAGGAGCTGCGGATCAAGGATATTGAGTTTGTTGAGAAGGCTCTTGATGCCCTTGGCAAGCAGACAAGACGTGGTGGACAGACTCTGGAGATGAAGAAGCTGCGCGAAGAAGAGGCCACTGTTGCTAAGATTCTTGAGTTCCTGAAGGAGGGCAAGAACGTCCGACACGGCGACTGGAGTCCTAAAGAGGTACGTTTTTTTTTTCTTCTTTTTCTGTTTTTTTGTTTTGTTCCTTCCACTGTATGATGAATAAGAGCTTTGCTCGATATAACCCAGCTCGTCGAATGCCTCAAATTTAATTCCAACGTAGAGGCAGTATGAGAACACACCCTATCTGATTACAGCTTTTGACACTTTCGTTGATTTTATCTGCACGTTGCATATCTTTCGGAGGCTAACTACATCGCAGGTTGAGGTAATCAACCCTCTCTTCCTTCTCACAGCCAAGCCTGTTGTGTTCTTGGTCAACCTGAGCGAGAAGGACTACATTCGCCAGAAGAACAAGTACATCCCCAAATTAATGGAGTGGATTAAGACCAACTCCCCTGGAGATTCCATTCTGCCCATCTCAGCTGCTTTTGAGGAGCGTCTTACTCAGTTTGAAACCGAGGCGGAGGCTGAAGAGGAGTGCAAGAAGCTTGGCACCAGATCTGGTCTGCCCAAGGCCATTGTACAAATGCGCCAAGTCCTCAACTTGGCCAGTTTCTTCACTACTGGAGCTGACGAAGTCCGTCAGTGGACAATCCGTAAGAACACCAAGGCCCCTGCTGCTGCCGGTGTTATCCACGGAGATTTCGAAAAGACTTTCATCCAAGCCATTGTCTACAACTACAATGTCCTTAAGGAACTTGGTGATGAAAGCCAGGTCAAGGCTGGAGGTAAGGTCATGACCAAGGGTAAGGATTATGTCGTTGAAGATGGAGATATCCTTCTCATCAAGGCCGGTGCTGCCCGGGGTTAGATAAAATCAAAAATTCTACTTGCAATTTGAAACCACCTGTCGAATACACAACCATAGTTGTATTTTCATGTTAGATCCAGTGTAGAACATTCAGTCGTGTAGCACTAAGTACTAGGAGCTGCAACTTCGTTGTACTCTTGCAGCTCCATATGTCATAGAAATTTATGCACGTGACCCCGTTCCCCGCGATCTCAGCGTATCGCCGCAAGAGAGAGACAACCTAACAAACATAAGTCAGACACCATGTTCAAGAAAGAGTGAGTTCATCCAGTCTTTATATATACTAATATACCCAATACCGAACAATTCCTGCTCCACGGGTCGATAATTCAAGCACAAAAGACCTGAAAACCCAAGCTAACCAAGAAACAGCATCCCACCAAGCAACCGCTCAAAAGTCAAGTCCTCCGTGCAGCGCGGTCTCCGCCAAAAGCTCATTGAGGCTCACCCACTATGCGAACCATACATTGAGGAGATCCTGCCCAAGAAGGCGCAGCTCGATGCCGTGAAACTGTATGCTCCCCTTCTCTTCGCTTCCATTCTCCTGTCCCTCTCTGCCCCGCCGTGGAAAACAGCGATGAGAGAAAAGAAAAACAAAAAGAAGCAGCAAGCTAACGAAACCCCAACTCCTATTTCTAGACCAGACAGAGTAACTCTCTACACAATCGACTCGATTCCCCTCTTCTACCAACCCCTCGACGGGCCCCCAATCCCGCACCTGAAGCTCCTGCACAAGTTCCCGAACATGCTGCCTACGATCCAGATCGACCGCGGCGCGATCCGCTTTGTGCTCTCTGGCGCGACACTCATGGCGCCGGGTCTGACGAGTCCCGGGGGCCGGTTACCGGATGCGGAGAATGCGCTGGAGAAGGGGACTGTTGTTGGTGTGAAGGCCGAAGGGAAGGAGGAGGTTTGTATGGTTGGGACGTTGAAAGCGAGCACGGAGGACGTGAAGAGTAAAGGGAAGGGCGTTGTCATTGATGATGGGCATTATTTGGGGGATGGGCTGTGGAGTATGCAGCTAGACTAGGGTGGTGGGTAGGTGTTGTCTTTGTGTGTATTGGTGTTCTGGGGATGTGGACTAGGTATTTCGAGAAGTTATTACCTAGATTTATTGAGTAAATGAGCTAATCAAAATTACTGGCTATGCCTGAGTACATATGTTGTTTCTGTAGACCATACATGTAGTCTGGCTAGTTATGTGAGCTTGCGTCGCCGCTCCTGGTTGACATGTCGCTTGCTCGGCTGGGACTGCCACGCGGCGAAATCGAGGCTGCAGGAGACTGCGAAGACCAGGAAGGAGAGCGAATGGCCAGTCCGAGCCCTTTCAGATTGGTTGTGGTACCGTTTAGTCCAGCAGGTGGACCAGCATGTCGCAGACCTGCACGCGACACAGAACGGCGGAGCATCTCACCGGATCCATCAAGGGCAACTAGAAACCGTGCAAGCTGTGCACAAAGTTCCCAGTCAGTTTTTTGCGATGCCAATATCATTAATCTGACAACATAATCTTCGACTGGGGCGTCGTGGCCCTCTGCTTCGTCTTCAAATGCTTGTAAGACGAGTAAATAGCCCACAGCGGTTTTCAGGGAATTCAGTTTAAGCGCTTGTTCAAAGAGATCCTTTGGAGGGGGGAGGTAGGCAAAAAGCGTACGCCATGATCGAAGCTCTGTTTTACGTGTACATTGGACAATGATATCCAGGTACACGCTAGGCGGAACAGATGCCTGAAGGAAGGAGATAACGGAGGGAAGAAGAGGGTCGTGTCTTGGAGTTTGGTCATCAAGTTTGCTTTCTTGCGCTACTTTATCATCTTCTTCGTCGAGGACGTGGTGGAGAAGGATTTCAAGCGCATGCGGAAAGTACGAAAGGTGGGAGAAATATTGACACAGTGAGTGTGCCGAAGGGATGTCACCCTGGACTAGGCTGTGCTGAAGGAAGTACGGAAGGAAGAGATGTGTCTGTTATAAAATTAGCAAGACTATAACTAGCGCAGGGTTCAAAACCTACCCGGATAGCGAATTTGAGAACCACAAATGTGATATCGCGCCGTTGTATTGTTTCCGGTTCCACCCCAAGTACAATCCCTTTGTTTAACAGCACTGAAAGGGGGTAAAAATCCAAGGGCACTTCGATAGATTTCGGCACGTCCTCTCGTTGTAAAACTTCCTGGACATCACCCCAAGCCGTGAGATCTTTCCCGGAAAATGTCCAAAGAGAATCACGTAAGGACAGATTGCTGTGATATTGGTTGAGGGCCAACTCTGCAGCTGGACTAGGCGGGAGTGATTCCTCTACAGGTGGAGCGAAATTGAACGATAGCTGATCGCGCATCAAGATGTAATACTCGACGTCGTGTGATACCACGCGCATATCATATTTGAGTTCTCCGGAGTCCGACATGGATGGTTGGAGGAGCACTAGGTTCCCGTCGACTAGTAGGAGCACGGCTGCTACCTTCACATCGTGGGCCGGGTCCCCGTTCCCTACAGAAGTCAGCATTTGGTTCTCGAGAAAGAAAGAAAAAAGGACATCATATATGGTTCAACTTACGCAATTGGTCTTCAGGTAACACCCAGCTGATAGATCGAACACGGGTGGGTGCCCGCACAATTCCGTGGAAGGCGATCTGGCCAACCGGGACGAGCGTGATTCGGGATTGCGTCGAATTAATTATATAATGATATAGGATATTCTCGTAAGTGTAGACGAGTAGGGAATCCTCGCCGGATGGGCCGATAAAAACCACAGGCGAGGGAAGATATTCTATATGAAGAATAGAATAGTTGTTTAATGGAAGCTCGCGGGAAAACATGCATAGCTGTTACAACGTTAGTATACGCCATGTTGCAGAGACCCAAGGAACTAACCTCGTAAGAGCCATCACGATCAATAGCCGCGATTAAAATATGGCCATACCAGCACATTCCGCCCCGAACAGTGAATGAATTTTCGACCTTGGAATCTTCGAATACCTTCCAGCGGCCACTGTTCACGCTATAGTGCGCAAGGCCACGCTTTCCTGCAATGGCGACATATCTTCCATCTTGGGATACAGAACTGGCGCGGATAGGCCATTGTGAGTGAAGGTAGGCGGGTGGATACTGGGCGTGATGCCATAGTGAGTCTTTGCCAGAGATTGTTATGAGATCCGGGAGATCGTGTCCTCGGTAAATGATTACTTCTGTTGACGTTTGCAATAAGCCCCTGGCAAGATTGGCAGAGGAATAGCACCCAGTCAACGCGCTTCGGGCTGTTTCGAGAATCCACAAGCGTCGGTCATCCTGGGCAGTCAAGATGATGTCTGAACCCCCACCTATCCAGCAACCGTGTGACGCACCAGTCAACCAGTCCTCACCATTAGAGGTAGCAAGCGATTGATCAATCGAAAAGCTGTTCCCGCCAGGCTTGCCGAATACGCTCCACGTTGTCCAACCATGCTCGTAGCCCGCGAAAAGACAGTAACCGTCCGGCGAGTAGCACATGAATGTTAGCTCACCAGTTGTATTCGGAGAGGCAGGCGGTTCGAGCTTGTGTGACAGAGGAACGTTCCCCAGATAGTCCTTCGCCGTGTAGACGAGGACATCGCCGTTGACACAGCTGACAGTGAGCAGTGAAAAGCGAGCATTCACTGTAACCCTAACAGCTTTATTGTCATCGCTAGTTGGGGTATGAAAGCAGTGGCCATTGAATAAGCCTTTATGAGATTCGGATTCTTGTGATAACTCGGAGACACGTTGAACAGCGTAAGCGTGGCCCTCATTGGTCACCCATACCATCAGGTTTATTGCACGGTCATACACCATATCAGCAATAGATGTCCGCTTTGAGACACCTAGAACTCTGCTTAAAAGCTCCGACGTTGTTTGTGTACCGTGCTCGTCAGGTGTCCATCGTATGCATTGAATTGCAGCGGGCTTCACAGTCGCAACCACAAGCTCATTGTCTAATGCTAGAGCCTTCATAATTCCAGATTCTATTTTAATTGCCATTCGAAATCGAATACTGACATCGTGTATGCTGCTAGAGTCTTCATCGGCTGAGATGCGGGCTAGTTGTTGACGGCGAGAGGCGCTGCTCTGGTCGTACTGCTGTTGGTAAACACGGGAATTGGAGTCCGTCGCAACGGTATAGGTAAGTAGATAGCCTTTCAGTGTCTGAACAACAAGGATTGTCGCATCAGGACGCATAAGGAGGGCAACATTGGCGCCATAGGTTTCCAGTGATGTCGATGACCGAGAAAAGGCCGCAACAACAGCAGTGGGCTTGAATCGGTCAGCCTCCAAACAACACGCAATACCATTTTAACATACCCTAGTTTGCCATATGGCTATCGAAGAGTCGGACATCGTCGCAAACATATGACCGGTTCGAGAAACGCAGAGACCCCTTATTGCTTCATCTGCCCATTGCGACGACGGCGCCGTTTGGGGATGGGATGTGGAGCCATTGCTCTGATTCAGCGGTTGATCCTGTTCAGCGTACTCTGCGGATGTGTCCTCGCGGGTTGAATCGTCAGCATCGTCTGGTAGCGGTGCAGGAATCCCAGGGCCGTTGATTGCATAGACCCTGGGGACTCCGTTTGGCCAGTACATGGCTCTTGAGAAGCGGGATAGTTATGGAGAGTCGCGGTGGCAGATTTGGGCATCTTCGTCGGGTCCAGACACGCTATACCGCCGGAAACAGGACCTTTACAGCCCCAGTGCGTCCAATCATATTCACCAAGAACTTTCAACCGGTGATGTCGTGTGTAGATAGATGAGAGCTACCTTCTCCGCGTTCACCGCCCGATTTGGGACGCGGCCCGAGCAATCACGTGGGGGAAGCTGCACAAACAGTGCAAACAAGAAGATTTGAGATTCGCTGCCATTAAAAAATATCCCCGCATCACAGGCCGCCCCCCACTGCTTCTTGCCAGCTATACAAAGAAAACCCTCGAGCTTCAACAGACGCCAATCCCACCATCTGACATGGTAGGAACATCTTTAAGATACATTTATTGTATTTTACATTGGCACTTCAAATGCTAACATCGAATCTTCCAATTACCAGGCTCCCACCGAGTCAAAGAAGCGCCTAGCGCTAGCTATCATTGATTTCCTCAACACCAGCGTGAAAGATGGCACACTTACAACAGACGACGCCGAGTCCATCGAGATTGCCCAGTCATGCATTGCGGATACATTCAAGGTTGACCCGTCCGATGAGGCCGCTATGAAGGAAGCCCTAGGTGGACAGTCGCTCGCTAGCATTTACAGCGTCTACGAGAAGCTTCGCAACAAGGGCGGCGCTGCCGGCTCCTCCAGCGCTGAACCCCAGGCTGAGAAGAAACCACAGGCTGGCACTCCGACTCCCGAGTCCGACAAGTTAAAGTCCGAGGGTAACGCCGCCATGGCACGTAAGGAGTACAGCACTGCCATTGATCTTTACACAAAAGCCCTGGCCATCGCTCCGGCCAACCCCATCTACCTCTCCAACCGTGCTGCTGCGTACTCTGCATCTGGAAAGCCTGAGAAGGCCGCGGAGGATGCCGAGGTCGCAACTACCGTTGACCCCAAGTACTCTAAGGCCTGGAGCCGCTTGGGTCTCGCCCGATTTGACTTGGCCGATTATCACGGAGCCAAACAAGCCTACGAGAGCGGTATCGAGGCCGAAGGTAATGGTGGAAGCGAGGCGATGAAGAGGGGTCTTGAAACCTCCAAGAAGAAGATCGAAGAGGCTAGCCGCGGGCCTGAGCCCCCTGCAGACACCGTTGACGATGCACCTGGTGCGTCCCGAGGTGGTGGCGGCGGTGGCATGCCTGACCTTTCTTCCCTCGCTAGCATGCTAGGCGGTGGTGGTGGTGCCGGCGGCGGCGGTGGTATGCCAGATCTCGGATCTATGATGAACAATCCTATGTTTGCTAGCATGGCCCAAAACCTCATGAGCAACCCAGAAATGCTCAACAACTTGATGAGCAACCCCCAGCTGCGACAAATGGCCCAGAACTTCGGCCAAGGCGGTGGTATGCCTGACATGTCAAGCTTGATGAGCGACCCAAGCATCGCTGATATGTAAGTGTTTAAAACTCCTGATATCTCCACTCGCTCCACGACACTGACTTGAGTTATAGGGCCCGGAATTTCATGGGTGGTGGTGCTGGACGTGGTGGTGGATCTCAATAGTTTATACATTCGTCCCCAACTTAACGTTCATGTTGATGCCCGAATTATTATCATTCCCTTATGACAATGTCTCGGTACATACCTATTTTAAATCTGACTATAGTGTTAAGAATATAGACGTAGCTTTAGGTTACGTATTTACTGGTTCAGCTTTTTCTGGAGCTTTCAAGACATTTAATATATTTTTAGAGTGTACCATCGAGCGAGTAGTAGTAACACATGTTGCACAGAAAATAAAGCACAAGACACGCTGGGCCAAGGCCCTGATGCAATAGCATTAATCAGAAGAGCGGAGGATGGTGATGGAATAGCCAGCCAAAAAGAACACCATGCGCCATCGAGAGCCAGAAGGATAAAATCATGAGATTCCGAGGGATGGTTCTTTCGGCATTTTAGGAAAGGGACGCTAATGCCTCACTCCAAAATCCGACAAAACAATAATCAGATACAAATACATGAACCTCAAAGACTAAAATCGAATCGATGATCCTGGGAAAACGTCGATGAGAATGGTTACTATAAAATCATAGCGTGATGTGCCAGTCCAACTGGCCTCTATTCAGAATTGGTAATATTGTACAGTCGGATATATCAGACAGTCGAGAAGAGGAGAAACGGATCGGAAATAAAAGAAGTAGGTCATAATAGATCGCCGCGGATTTGAGTGAAGTGGTGTAATGTTCGAGGAGTAACGGTGGTTGTTTTAGATGTAGTCCCGAGCAGCCTTCTGCAGTTCAATCAACCTCCATCCCTTTGTCTCGGGGTTGTTCACATCCTCAGGAATTCTCGTGAGTCCCATGACATATGAGACCAGTTGGACCTTGTCCTCCATCCCAGCGGCAAGCTCGTTCGTCTTGGTGTTTCTGTAAACGTGGACTTCTTGCGTACGGCACATTACCACGAAGACGGGGATATCACCGGGATCCAGCATACGGGCGCTCATAACATCCACTCCACGGATATCAAGGATACGGCCGTCTGACTTCAGGCCGGCAGTGGTGATTTGTTTGGTTAGGGCGGCATAGACACTAAATTGTGCGTCTGAAAGCCAAAGCTTGAGGGTTTCGACGTCTCCCTTGACGTAGGCGTCAAGAACCTCGGGAAGGATATATTCACGCATTTCCCGTAGGAATGATTCCATCTGGAAAGTAGGATCCATTTCACGGAACCTTTTGACAACCTGAGCAGTCTCGTTCTCAGCAAAGAAACCGGCAACCCGGTCTGAAATACTGCGTGCCGTGCTAATCAGAGGGTTCTCTGACTCATTGTATGTTTCTTTTAGGGTGAAGAGCTTCTGCATCATGGGATTCGAATCTTTGAAATCGCGCCAGCTTTCTTTCCAAGCTGAATCTTTGTGGAGCGTCACATTTGTTCCGGCGCTATTAAAAAAAAAGGTCAGAAACTAGAATAAAGTGATTTGGAAGCGAGGGGATGCATACTTGGGATCTTCGACCATAGGCCCAGACTTCCGGCGTCCAGACTTGGCTTCCATCTCTTCACGCTGTTGCCTTTGTCGCCGACGCTCCTCCTTCTCGATCCAGCCACCGTACCGCGAGCTGCTGCCATCATCAATGGCTTGCTTTACACCTCCAACGGCGGTCTTGTAAGCTTCGGTTTCTCGCACGGGGCGCGTTGCTTTATCGAGTCCAGAGGCAGTCACATTGACACCCTTCCGGAGCCCTTTAACAACAGGGGTGTTCCACGTCCACGAAGCGCTTTTGCCGATAACGCGACCTGTTCCTTTCAGGGCAGTTGAAGTTCGCGTGGAAGCTGCTCCTGATGCAGCCTCATAGGCAGCACGAGCACGCTTAACGTTTTCGTTCTCGGTGAACTGATTGGCCGAGGAGGCAAGAGCCTTTGTTGACTCGTTCCACTCTTTGGAAGCCTTAAACTCCGTCTGTAAGGTATCCCGGAAAACTTGCCACGGAGACTTGTCACCATGGGGAGGAGGGGGGGGCGCATCCTCCTTCTTCTCCTCGGACTTTTCCTCATCCTTTGATTCGTCCTTCTTCTCGTCCTTTGATTCTTTGGACTTATTTTCACCCTGCTGTTCCTGTTTTTGTTGCAACCGAGGTGTGCCGACATGGAAGGATCTAGTCAGGTGAAGGGAGGCGTAGGGGGAAAGAAGGCGAGAAACCGGAGGGTTGGCACTATCCGTTGAACGTGCAATCGCGTATAAAGGAGACTGAATCAAGGGCCGCTGTATAGCGATCGCGTTCGCAGCTGTCGTCCTCAAAGCGGACGTTGGAGATCGCAGAGCGGCCACCCGAACGGTGGCCGACATCCTATTAGCTGCAATCATGCTCTGTAGTAAAGAAAAGAAAGCAGAGAATAAAGCAGCAGGAAGGGATTAAATGGTATAAAGCGCGAAAGAGCCCCAAGGGGAAGGGGGAGCCTAAGAAATGGGTATTGAAAGGTGAGGCGAGAGAGAAAGCGATGTCGGCAACGGTTGATGATGGGAAAAAAGTCGAGCTGTAGACGCCAAGAATCGAAAATTCGGCCTTCTTCCGCCGCCTTCACCTTTCCCGAACCATTGCGGCTACGCTTATTATCCAGCCCAACAAGTCGTGCCTGTGCCATTAATATTTTTCGCTTTTGGATTTTGAATTCCATATTGCAAAAATTGCCTACATAGCCAGACCATCTGCTGAAGGGCTGTAGGCAGATCGTTGCGCTCCCCCCCCAAGACCCAGACCCAGACCTCCTCTCGACCGATTCCCCAGCTCATCGTCTCGCGAGCACTCCAATTCAAGATGAACAACACATTTACGCACGCGTTGGCGCGAGCTATTCCGTCGGCTGGTCGACACTGCCAGCCTAGGGCGTCCCTCTTCCGTCAAGCAAGAGTTTTCTCCACGACACCCCGTATTTCCGAATCGCCCGACGAGACACCCAGTGCGCTAGGGCGAGCATTTCAAGCTGCACGACTAGAGGAAGCGGCCCAGGATAACTCACCGGAGTCCGCACTCACTAAGATGATGCGCGGGAGCAGGGCCCCAGTGAGCGCAGACTATTCGAAGATGGCTCAGAGTCTAGAGGCCGAGATGCTTAAACGCCCATATTCCGACCATGCTCCTCCGCACCGCCTCCACGTTTTATCGCATAGACGCAATACGATACTGACTCTCACACGACCAAACGGCAGTCCACTGATGTCGATGGGTACCGGGGCTCTGGGTTTCCGAAAAGCTCGTCGGGGAGGTTATGACCCAGGGCTCCAAATATCTAGCCATGTCTTCGCGCAGATCCAGGAAAGGGGTCTTCTATTGGAAATCAAAAGCCTAGAGATTATCTTTCGTGGCTTTCATTTGGGACGGCAGGCCTTCGTTAAGGCATTGCTGGGCAATGAGGGGAGGAACATTCGGGGGTTGGTATGCCGAGTGTCAGACTCGACTAGGATAAAATTTGGCGGAGCAAGGAGCCCAACAGTCCGCAGACTATGAAACCTCCTTTCACTATTTTGCCTTCAATCTCATTGCATGATGTCCAACGCTTGCAAGACCTCAGTGCATCTTGACAGCCTCAGGAGATCGCGGGATTCAAAGGGGACAGCAAATTTCCGTTAAACACACAGGTCAGCTATACACAGCTTGCTTCGAGGCAAGACGAGGGGCCTGGTATTTGTAGTCTAGCCGATCCATGTATATTAACTTCCATTTTCCTTGTTCAAGAGTACCAGCTTCTTGTATCCAGCGATAAGAAGAATAAGAGTCCAGAACATTTGATTTCCATATCGGGTATAGTGCGGAGAGCTGCCAGGTCCCAACTGCAGGAAAGCTGTTGACTGAACTCCTCCTGATCCCGGTTTCAATCCGTTTGTGAATTTGCCATTGCACCCAATTTTTTGAATCATCCCTGTTTTAATACAAATATACTATTCCTGTTCCTCTTCCGGCTGTCGTGCCTGCTACCTAAGTTGTTCCCGCTGCCTGAGGGCGGATGCGCCTGAGCTGTCTCCCTACGTCGATCCGGCGAACGTTCCTTTCTGAGAGTTCGACTGAGGCGGCTTGATGAGCGCCAGATCATCTCCAACGGGCCGTCGTCCAGGATCGCTTGGATGCACCCTCTAAACCCTTTCCTCCGGGCCTTCTTTCGGAGCACTGTGCCCGGGCAGTGTGTCCCAATCGAGAATCATGTACGGCTTCCCCTCTTGAGCCGCACGTTAGAGTAGAATTAATGAAACGCGTTCTAGGTTCTCCTCGTCCCCGTGAGTGAATCCTTAATTGGATCGCGCGATCGCGAATCGTCCCTATTCTACTCCGACCTCGTCGTCTCGGAAGAATTCCTAGGCAGCCACACCTTGCGAATACCGGTTTCAAGTGGAGCGGGAGGAAGAGATGATCCAAGTGTCCGCGATGGGAGGGGAAAAGCGAAACAAGTGACCACCGCCAATGGGAGGACAGTGATACTGAGAGACAACTCGGTTTATAGCAATAAGGGTGAGAGCACCTGTAATGTCCGCTCAAATGCCATTGCGCCTAACAATGAACCCAGGCTTCAAGTCGTTGAACCAGGCACAGTTGCTGTCCGATGCTTTATACTACGCCCCCACGGGTGACTCCCAGCCATGGCTTGTATACCTCATCTCCAAGCCACTTGTGGGCTCCTTCGAACCCGCGAAAATCATCCCTGCCGTGGTCCCTGGAACCGTCAACGCCAGCCGCTCACAGGTCAGCGGGAAACCTGGCGAACAATCTGGTCCTACGGCCTCCTCGCCTCCGAAGAAGGAAATAAGAACGTTCGGAGAGCTTCTGGCTCATTTCCCGATGATTGCGAGACAGATGCAGCCGGGGCTGGAAAGGCTTTTTAGGGAATTTGGAAAGGAACTAGGGAAGCCCTTGCCCCCGCCACCATCGCGGTCGCCAATGTTGGAGGACGGTGAATACAGTCGATCTCGTGAGGATTTACTTGTAGATGAAGCCAGCTCTGTTAAGAGTTCATCGTCACGCCGCAGCAGAGGTCTTCCCTTTAATTCTGAAGAATATTTCGAAGACGACGAGGACTTGATGCGCCGCAGCTTAGAGACAGCTGTTACTGCCGCAATTGACTTATTTCGGCTGGTTGATCAACAACAGTTATCTCTTCTTGGAGCGACTACCGACCTGACAGGGCCAATAGTCGAGGGCTTTATTGAACGATATGTTGCCGAACAAGTTCACGAATCGCTGTTATTTCCTCGCTTATGCAGTTTTCGCCAACCAGAAGACATGGAACTAGATTCTAGGATTCGCCAAATGGAGTATGTCGACGTGTCCCAAGTTGGTCTTACAGTTGAGGGTGGCCGGGATGGTAAGCGCGAACTTTTGTTGCGGCTTGGTAGGGCAGTGGAAGAGTTTCGCAAAATCCTGGATGCAAAGTGTCCTCACGATATGCTCAATACGCTTCTGGAGACAGTGAAGGTCTTATCGTATCCGGGCGAATACAATAAAAGCGATGAGAAAGAATCTGCACCTGTGACGATAAATGCGGATATTTTGGTATCATTATTGCTGGTCGTGGTGATTAGATCGCAAGTGAAACATTTACACGCCCGATTGCTGTACATGCAGCACTTTATCTACGTCGACGACGTTGATAGTGGGGAAATGGGTTATGCTTTGAGCACCTTTGAAGCGGTCCTTACATATCTAATGACTGATCCTGCAGGGATCCGAAGAGCAAGCATCCGGAATAAGCGCCTATGGAATGCGACAAAGGCTGGGCGTGTTGCCGATATGAAAGCTATTCTAGAACCAGATGGCGACCATGAATCACTATACGATACCTGTGACACCGCCGACCCCCAGAGCCAGCCACTAGAGGATGCACGGCCTAACCGACAGGCTTTACGGACACCTCCGCTATTGGACAACCATATATACTTAGGCGATGAGCGAGAAATCGCAGATGCGCCATCAGATGCTCCGCTCGCGCACGTATTCCCATTTCAGACATGGGAGAACTCATCTCCTACTCGGGAAACGAGACCTCCCATCAAACGAGTATCTATGGATGTCCGTAGCATATCGGAGTCGTCGGGTGTTTCGTTCCTCTCACGCTCCACTACCATGAACTCAATTGGTACGGCCATCGAAGGGGATAGCTCTATCGAAACGCTGGTCAAGACCCAGGATCCTCGTGGCGATTCTATATTGATGATGGCGGTTGAAGGCCACCGTTCTGAGGCCCTCAAGTACCTTTTAAGCTTGGATGAATATTACTCGGTACATGACGTGCTCGACGATACAAACACCGATGGAACGACTTTACTCAGTGCTGCCGTCCAGCTTGCTATGGATGAGATCGTCGATATTTTGCTCAACTACCTTACAGAGACCGCCGATGGAGATGCCATTGTTGCTTACCTACGAAGGTGCGATGAGCGAGGGCGTACCGTCGCCCATTATTTGTTTAGCATTCCCCCGGTGATGCGAAGACTTAAAGGCTTACTTCCGTGGCGTCAACGTGACAAGCATGGACAAACTCCGCTTTTCGCTCTATGCAGGTCGTACGATCACCCTGATTATAAGACGATGGTGAACGAGGCGCTCACCGCAGCCCAAGAGTCCCAGGGAGATGGGAAGCCTTTACATCTGGACGACCACATTGACTCTAAAGGCAACACCTTGTTGCATATCGTCAGTGACCCTGAGATTACAATTCGCATACTCAGGGAAAGTGACTGCGACCCAAATGCCACCAATGACAAGAAGTTCACACCATTGATGATGGCCAGTAAATACGGCCGGGTTGACCAAGTGCGCATCCTCTTTTCGGACTCCAGAGTGGACATCCACGTCAAAGAAGCTCGGGGGTTGACTGCTATCGAGTTGGCTAAGGATGATGAGGTGCGCAACCGCATCGACGACCTGATTCTCCTCTCCAACCCGCCATCATCCCATGATGCGTCTTCCGGGCGTGTCACCACAGTGGTCCGCTCCTTTTTTGTTGAGGATGCAACTGTTCGATTTGTCCTCAAGTCTGGCGCGCCCATGCGACCAACTGATGGGCAAAATGTACCTGCACATACTAAGATGTACACTGTCACGACCTGTCGCCGCACGTTTGCTGATTTTGAGACTCTGGCCGCGTGCCTCGCCCTTGAGCATCCTGCCTCTTATCTGCCGTCTCTGACCGACTTTCGCAACCCTTTCCAAATACATTCGAAGCCATCTCGCGCTGTTCTTCATAACATGCAAGATAGACTTGATAGGTTTTTGAAGATTCTTCTTTCCCATCCTACGTTCGCCACGCACGAGCTCTTGTGGGAGTTTATCCTAGTTCCAGAGCTACAACCTCAAATGATGACAGAAAGATCCCATCGCAAAGCTCAAGCTTTCGCCGAGTCCATCGTCGAGGACCACGATCCCATCACAGAAGACGGCATCCGCGAGGCAGAGAACTTCATTTCCCATGCTCAGGATATAGTCCGCACAACCCACTCCCACACGCGCACGCTCCTTCGCCGCGGCCACGCCCTCAGGAACGCCGCCTCAGACATCGCCGACGCCGTGTCACTCTGTTCATCCGCCATCTCAACCTTAAAAGAGCCCACCAACGCGCTTCCCCGATCTCACATCGATGCATTCTCTCGCTACGCCTTTTGCCTATCAACCTCTTCATCAGACTCCTCCCCACTCCTCCAATTCCTTTCCACTCTCAGCTCAATCGACACAACCACGTCCGCAATACTCACCTCGCTCTCCCGCCCCATCTCCCTAATCTCCTCCCTCAACTCTACAAGCCGCAACCTTGCCCGCTCGCGCTCCGCGCTCGCCTCCTCATCTCTTCCCCGCAAGTTCAACCTCAACTTCCCGGGCCTCGAGGAATCTCGCATCCGCTCCACCCGCGACCTGCAACAGAAAATCACCACCTCGGAGACCCAAATTGCCCGCCTAGCCAGCGAAATATCCTGGAACAGGGACGTCGTGGTCAGCGAGCTCGCCGGCTGGACCTCATGGCGCGAGCAGATTGGCCGCGACGCTATCCGCTCGTTCGTGAAGTCTACACTTGTCCGCGAGAAGGAACGAAAGAAGAGGCTCGAGCGTTGTTTAAGGAGCGTGAGGGAGATTAGCAAGAAGCAAGAGGGCTGACTTGACTTCTTACCATGATTTAATGGTTGCTGATACATACACTGTGATTGATTAGCCTTTGGCTGCTCATGTTATAGATAGATATTAGGTGCTGTAGACATACTTACGCAACTTTTTTTTATGGCTAGCTATCTATGTCGATAAGTGTTTATATGATAATGATGAGATGACACCGGAAATGTTTCACCGTATACATAATGTAGTGCATCGAGTAATTCGGTTTAAATGCACTGTCCGTTTTAGAAGCCCTTAGGAATATAGAGCCAGAGGCCACAGGTGTATATATTTATCTATCCTGGTCCTAATTTTTGAGCTTGAATCTTATGTTTATTGTCCCCAACACTCGCACATACCAGGCGCGGTCATCTAACTATATGTATTCGCTATTCTAGTCTAATAACTAATCTAATAGGAGGTATAGAATCAGCCAAAAGATATAGGAGACCCACCAAGGTTTCAATGGCCAGACAACTGAATTCAAGCACGCCCGCTATGCCCTTTAAACAGTTCAAGCCATTCGATACCAGGCGGGAAAATGAATGTATATCCCGGCATGAGTAATTTTAGGATACACAAGTGATAAAGCAATTGTAGAAAAAAGATGTCTGTCAAAAGCTGAACAGAGGAGAATTGCTTGGTTTTATTGATGGCAGTCGAAACAGCGACCTTCTGAGACTCTGGGACGGCGTAACCTCTGCTTCAGTTGTATCCTGGTCCAGTTCCGGGTACCTGAGATCAGCCGGTGCAGCAAGTGTATGGGGCAATTCGGTTCCTAAAGTCGTCCCATCTTGAGAATCAGGAATGGCTGTCCGTGAAACAACAGACCTTAAGGGAGAAGGAACAACGACAATCTGCTTCGCAATCGAGCCAGAGCGGCCACTGTCAGCATCGCCCAACACACCAAGATGGCGTGAAGCCCCGGTTTTCATGGTCGTTGCGGCAGACTTGAGTTTCTGGACGGGAGCACTGACGATAGAGGCACGAGGTTTATTGCGACTTGTACAGAAAACACGGACAACTTGGCCATCGCTCTCCTCTTCGACCATATATGATCGAGCAGAGGTATTCTTGCAGAACATCAAGCTCTCTCTCCTCCGTCGCGCCTCGTCTAGTGCATTGTTATCGCCTTCCCTCTTGCGTCTCTGCCATCGACGGAATTTCTTGACCATCATCACAGTTAGGAGAATAAGGGCGGCAAGAGCGACAGCACTGAATATGCTTGATGCAGCAATAGAACCCTTCTCGTATTTCCAGTCCTTAGCCAAGGTCTTTTCTGTCTGGTTCAGTACTAGCGGAGCTGTTTTATTCTCAGATGGTGTCACTGGATCAGAATTGTTCTTTTCGGGGTTGGGACTACGTTTAAAAAGATCAGGGGAGGCGTGTGGGAATCTCGAGGGATCGTGCGAGTAGAGGTCACGGAAGGCCTCTGAGTGTGTTGCTCGACCGGGATTCACAGTCTGTACTGGCTGACGGATTACCGAGTGGGCTGTCTTTTCGTTATAAAGGATAGAAGTTCTAAATGAAGAACTGTAGATGTTAGCACCCATCCAATATAAAAGATATTATAGACTCACAATGACATTGAATAATGGGAACATTCAGCCAAGGCAAAAGGAATGATAATAAAATGTGAACTTTCTGGGAAATGCCTAGACAGGAAACATCGTTGATGAAGAATCATGTCGTGATAGCGACTTGGAGCTATGGAGGTATGTGGTACTGTGTCTGGCACAACAGGCAGGCACCCAGCACCCTGCGCAGCTTCCTATTTTGTAACGATAACAGTCTATATCTCCTAATTCCATCACCAGCAGTCTTTAATTAGTCTCACTGTACATACAGCACCTCAAAGCTCGAAAAAAAAGCCACAGCATCGGCACATTCGTTGTTGTGCTGGTGTTCCTGGCTGCTTTTCCTGGCTGCTTCTTGGAGCCAACCTTTTCGATAAGAGCGCGGCGCTGCTTAGTACTTACTGCGTACTCGAGTCATTGGTCTTCTCGTGTTTGGCACAGCAATTCAGGAGCACTTCAGTTTGATTATAACAAACTGAGAGTTTCGGCTCAGAGACGAGATGCTGTGATGTTCATGGTTGCATGTTGAGGGCATACAACAATGTAGGGCTAATAGGCGCAACTGTCGACCATCTGCAACCACTGCAGATTGATAAAAACGAAAACAATATCTATTAATGTTACCCGTCGAAAAGAAACTCGTTATTAATTGAAAATCAGCTTCGCCAGATGTAAACTACTAAACGTCGTCTCCATTGGGTGGACATGGTGCATTAGGGTAACTGCTAAGTACCTAGTCCAGCCGCCGAGGACCCATTCTTCAGCTGCACATCGAGCTGACTGCTGCCAACTGCCAACACCACGCTCACACAATATTCATCCTTCTTTCCGAGTGGCCTACCTTGAGATACTTATTTACCTAACAATGGAGCACATCCCACGAGTGCGTGGCTCCAAGCTCCCGATAGCTCGCCTCCGCGTCCCGCATTTGGCAAGCGATTGGGACTACGGCAGCCAGCGCCAGGGATTCAACAGCTTTCTCGCATTCCCCAAGAAGCATAGGTTCAGTTCGCTCATAGACCAGGAGGGCGCCGGTGATGCGCTCGCCGCCCCATCGATTGGATTCCTACAGGCATGGCTGTTTTTCGGCCTCCTGGCTGAGGCTTTTGGAACCAACGAAATGCGCTTTGACCCCAGTCATTTCATTAGCGATACTGGCGAGGACACTAAAGTCATTACAACAAAAGACTTGGATCGATATATATGGTACTGGGACGCCGCGATTGCGCATGGGACGCGTGACGAGATTGACGACCATGCAGAAAATCTGGACAAATGTGTCGAGCTTGCGAACTCGGTCGTTAATGAGTACTGTCAGCGGATGCCGGTGCCCGCGCGATACACTTATTCTGAAGAGAAAGACAAAGAAGAAATAGTATGGTCGGCCCCAACATCCGTCCTTTTTTCAATCATCACGCTGGTGGACTACCTGCGCCGCGCGCGCATCGACATCAACAAGTACAGTTTCGAAGCCAACCTTCCCAGCCTACGATGGGATTTCCCGCCGCTCGACCACGCTCTTTTGGAGGCGGGATGGTGCGAGGGTGAAATCGCTAAACTGAACCGGCAGGCTGATTTCCCAACTCGTTTCTATCTTGCTCAAATAGACCGCTGGGTGCAAGGCAGAGACCATAGCAAATGTTCTGCTCATGATGGTTGCCAGGTGCATCAGATTGACGAACCAACTTACAGGACCAGACACCGGCCTGACTGCAAGGGTGATGCAATGTGCTGGGGTATAGGTACTCCTGTTGATGATGTTACCAAGATCATCGCTGGCGGGGGGTACCCGGTCGTTAACCTGGCCGACAGCAATAGGGAAGTGGAAGCGCATCCAGCAAAACAGGGGGATATATATGTCACAATCTCACATGTCTGGTCAGACGGCCTGGGAAACCCGCACGACAATGAATTGCCATATTGCCAGCTCGTGTACATCCAAGGCCTGGTTAACGCGCTATACCCAGAGCCTCTACGCCCAGTAAAATTCTGGCTTGACACGTTATGTATTCCGGTTGGCACTAGGGAGTCTGCATTCCGAAGTTTGGCCATCAATAGGATGGGAGAGACGTTTCGGCGCTCTAGCAAGACTCTTGCGCTAGACAACTCACTCATGGCTCATGAGCCAGATTATATGGACTGGGTGGAATTGAATATGCGCATCAAGTACTGCCCGTGGGTGACGCGCGCATGGACATTGTTGGAAGGACGTATGGGTAAAGAACTGCTATTCCAGTTCAAGGGCAGCGCTGTTTCATCAAACGTCGTGTTCAATCGTTCATATGCGGCACGAAACATCGCGGCCGTATCCAAGATGCTTCAACAGCGAGGGGTAGAGGACGTGCTCAATGAGCCAGCCGCAGTCAATCTTGTCCGAGCGCTGGTCCAGTTACCGAAGGAGCCGAGGCAAAGTTTAGAGAGCGACGAAGAGGACGAACAGGAGAACATCGCGTATCAGGACACTATTCAAGCTGCAGTCAAAGCATACCAGACCTGGATGCCAATTCTTAAATCTGCTGGGCTCGCCGACAATCCATCAGATATAGACGACGATATGAGCGTCAAAATTCAAACCGATGTTTTTTGTCCTGTAATAAAACACTCTAACTACGGCACACGAAATATTCGCAACGAGTTCTGGCTCGAATCCATCGAGACTTCGCGCGCTGAATCAACAGAAGGAGGCCAACAGTGCCTCCCCCACGCATTCTTCGAAGGAGTCTGCCTCGCGTTCCGCGGCCGAACAACAAGCAAGCCGGAGGACCAAGCCATATGTTTCGGCCAGATGTTGGGTATAGATACATCGCAGATAATAGATCTCCGCCCGCTGCACCCGAGGTCGCGATACTGGTTCACGGTCTTGGATTCGCATCCAGCCCTCCGATTGTTCTGCTGGGCAGTGGGCTTTGACGCACGGGCTAAATTGATTGAGTGCCAGGAAGGAAGAATAAAGATGCTTTTGTCGCAGACTGGTAAGCTCCCCCTGTCTATTCTGCTGTGGGTCGTGCCACGCATGCAATCATTGGGCTGGAAATGGGCGCCATTGTCGCTGCTCGATGTAGACCCCGGCACCGAGGGGACTTGGGCAAGTAACGAGCGAGGAACTGTCACACCTAATGGCTTCACAGTCAGGTTCCCTGTGTTGCGCTTGAAAACAACAGAGAGCATGACTACTGAGATGGACTTGGACATTAACATCTGCGATCCTGTTTATTTCGTAGTCTCCACTGCGGACGACGGCCTGGGAGCTGGAAATGCCATTTTAAGGATCCGTGTAAGCGATTCCTCGTTGGGAGGGTATAGAAAATGGTCAGACATTGTGTGCTCTGGCGTCCTAGATAGTCTTGCAATCTTGACTCGGCGGCGTGCATCAGTCCATGACCCTTTCAAGAACAGGGGTGTTTTGCTGGAGTTGCGTGGGACAAGGGACTCGCTTAACCTAGCCCATTTCAGAGCTGTGGTTGAGAGGATACATGGAGCAACTGAGGAGTCGGTCCCTGCCATTTCCATAGATGGAGTTTGGGATTTGGACTCAACATGGTGTATTGGGTGATGCTTAACTGCAACCCACCGTTAACACCAAGAGAACAGAAAATGAGATATGAGGCCTGTTGACGTGTGTATGATATTGATGATCATAAATAGCGAGATAACGCGGACACAGAATTCGGCATCACGCACGAGATAATTACCTATCCTTCCGTAAATCGCTAGTGGAAGACATCCAGTCCTGGCTGGGACCCTGGTGGAAGAAGGATCTACAAACAAATTGGCAAAGTGGAAATAATCGGCGATAACACGACTTAGTCATCATGACATCGGCCGGAACAGATCGGAACTAAACTAGATCCGGAAATCATAAGCAAGCAGGGCGACGTCATCGTGTACTCCGTGCAACGATCGTAGCATATATACCAGGCCACTTCTAGGCATCTCAATTCAAGAAAAAAGTCTCATGAACCTGCTATCTCACTTCTTCAAAGTACCTCAGATACATCTTCAACTCATCTCAAGATCATTCCATAAATACCCGCAAACCAAAATGCCTCTTGTCGTTCCTGGAATCAACAACACCGGTGGCGGCAAAGACGAGTGGCTTAACAAGCTCGTCGGGAAGAAGATTAGCGAGTCGTCGGATGCTACTGTACGGTGCTCTTGGATACTGTTTCCCATGTTTTTTGTTCTTCTGTGCTGAGGTACTGACTACTGCTTGGTTGTTTAGTCGTTCGCCAAGAAGGATCTCCCCGAGACTCACCGGATTGTGAAGCCGGGTAGTATGCAGACGATGGATCACAAACCGGAAAGGTACATACCTTGCACACCAATTGTAACAGAACTAACATGGGTTGTACTGCAGGTTGAACATCCACGTCGATGAGAACGACAACGTCCGTGATGTGAACTACGGCTAGACGCTTACGATAGTTGTATGATACAATAATACTACTGATGCTACGGGAATTTATTTCGAAATTCAATTGCGTTCTATAATCGTAAAATAGTAGCATGAGGCCGTCACTGGGGAAAACACCGGTGAGGCACATGGAGGTCGCTCTGCTTAAGCCTTCCATCTCAGAAGTGTAAGCGAGTGTTTGGGGAACAAATACGATCCCTGTGCAGTCCACTTGCTCTCAACAAGGCTAACTTCCTCCTTGCCCTTCATGTTCGTCACCGCGGGGCTATCACCAGTAACAGTGAACACAGAGACCTCGCCAGCGGGTCCCTCAATCTTAGCCTCGATTCCCCTCTCCTCATGGATGTTGATTACAACGACATTGACATAGCCGTCCTCGCCTAGCGTAGCGCTGACATCTAACCAAGGGGTATCCTTGACACTGCGCACCCATTTCGGTTGCGTTTCACCCTCATAGGCTCCGGCAGCAACATGAGCGCTGATGGTCCAGCCCCGCATGTAGTTTGAGAACAGGTACAAAGGCCACCAGGTGGTTTGCTTGACGATACCCTCTTTAGTAGTCATAAGGGGCGAGATGACGTTAACGCTCTGCGCAATACAGGCCATTCCGACATCCTTGCTCTTGCGGACGAAGACGTTGAGCCAGACGCCTACCGCGAGGGCATCGGATAGGTTGTAGGATTCCTCTGCGCCCTTGCTGCCTTCAGCACGGATGGGGTCCCAGACGTTCCATTCATCAAAGCAGATAGTTGGGCGAAGTTGCTCGGGAGGGACACCATTCTCGACCCGGGCGAGGTCGATGAGGGAGGAAGTGATTTCAATAGCACGCTCTGCGGCTAGGGGTGCGGTGACATTGGGGAGATGAGAAGAGGAGGCAGTGTACAGGTGAATACTGTGCATGTCGATGAGAGGGACAGCACTGGTTGAAAGTGGTGAATGGACAGGGAGCATGGTCTGCTTCAAGGTGTAGTAGTCCCAAGACGCTGTACCATCCTGTCCGCATAGGATCAACTCAATTGAGGGGTCAAGGAGTTTTAAGGCTAGAAAATAGTTAATAAGATTTATCTTAAATAAGTAATAAAGTGGTTACCTTTCGCCCATTGGTATGCTTTGTGAGCATATTCCTCCTTGGTAGCCTGCTCAACCTGCCACGGACCCCATACCTCATTTCCAAGAGCCCAGTATTTTACCTAGATTTATATTAGCATAAAAGCAACATATGAGTAACGAAATTCATACATTGTACGGCTCCTGTCGTCCATTTTTGCGTCGAAGGTTTGCGTAGTAGGTGTCCCGCGTGCCATTGCAGTAATCAACCCACCCCAAAGCTGTATTACGAAGTTTGTCAGACTATTCTAGCAATATTGGCCATATATCTAGACTTACCTTCATCGAGAGTACCAGTACCCATGTTCAGGCAAAGGTAGGGCTCGGTCCCCAGGACCTCGCACCATTTCAAGAACTCGTCGGTTCCAAACTGGTTAGTCTCTGTACCCAGCCAAGCAAGTTCCGGCCTCGGAAATAGTCAGTATACCATTGGGTGGAAAGGTAAGGTACAAGACATACCTTGCAGGGCGTTGGTCTCTCGGGCCCACTCCATCAGTCCAGTGGTATGTTGCAGTAAAGTTACCACCAGGGTAACGAACTACAGGAATTTTGAGTTCCTTCAGGGCTTCGAGGACATCTTTCCGGAAGCCATCTGCGTCTGACAATGGGTTACCAGGATCATAGATACCCCCGTAGATGCATCGACCCATGTGCCTGGAGTCATGCGTCAGCTTAGGATGGTCTTAAACTCACGCTAAAACGCCGCGACGTCAAAGCTTACTCTGCAAAACCCGCATAGATATTAGGGTTGATTTTCGAAATGCGGCGGTCTGGGTGTATGGAGATTCCCGGAGCATCCTGCTCAGCCAGCTTTGTAAAGGTCGTCATAGCGGCGAAAACAACGAGCTAGATCAAAGAAAGAGGTCGAAGCGAATATGGGATCGAGAACTGATTGGTAGGGAAAATCGAACTAAATAATCGAAGTGCTCTTTATGAGTATTCGAAGACCGAGGCGAGGCGACTGGGCAGCTAATATTAATGCCAGACGGACTTATCTCGAGGACCAGATTTAAACGGGCAAACCCCCGGTGGGGTCTCTCCAAGCGTGAGAGAAATTATATTGATCGCATTCCGGCGGAGTTGAGGGCGACTGGCGAGATTCTGGCGCCATTGATTTGGCGGTTTGAGGCCGAGGCCTGGCCCTGAGATATTCCATCAATCAGAGACGGCTCCTCTGTGCATCGCGCTAGCCCATGCCTTTCGGCTCTCCGCAGGATCGGCTGACATTCCATCCCGTATCCTGGAATCGGGGTCCAACTTGTTATTCGTTACGGAAGCTAGTGGTTCTGCGTTGATTTGCCCTCTCATGGTGTTGCCGTTGGTTTTGGCCGACGGGGCTTGTGCAGTGCGAGCTCCTCGACAACCGTGCCAGCTGAGTCCCGAGTCCTTCTGGGATTAACCCGGCGGGCACTGTGTTCGTAGTGATGGTGACAGTCGTCCCATATGCCTTGAGGCGTAATGTAATGTCAGAACTTTCGGATCGCTGTGGTTCGCGGTTCTCCGTTGTGGTTGTGCAGTCTCATCCCCGGATTCTTTAAAAGAGGCGGGTCCTGCTCCTCGCTCTCCGATTCCTGTCTCCGCAATTTTGCTCCGGATTTTTGAATCTGTTAAGAGCTGAAGGTGTTGGTACGCATTATCTGGGTTACTGAGCGCACACCGAGTTGTTTTTCACCATGCGTCTCTCTCCTGCATGGTACCAGGTATGTCTAGTTGCTATTGTTTCAGCAGCTGTTGGGAACGCCATACTGACGACCATTTCAGTTCCTGGTAGGCGTTTTCGCCTCCCTTGGATCATTTCTTTACGGATGTGCGTCTAATTCCCCTTTTGGATCGCTCCTCCTTGAAATCTGCCAGATTTTGGTCAACTAATCATAGACATTGGGTGCAGATGATCTGGGTGTCATCGCAGAAGTCATTGCTAGTGGCTCTTTCAAATCGACCTTCAATGAGCCGACCGATACAGAAACGTAAGTTAAACCTTGAGAGAGAATCGAGCATGCTGGGCTGACTCTCACTCTAGTGGTCTAGTTGTTTCCATGTTTACAGCCGGCGCTTTCTTCGGTGCTATGTTTGCAGGTCCCACTGGTGACTATCTTGGTAGACGCTGGACTATAGCCATTGGTTGTCTTGTCTTCTGTCTTGGTGGAGGCCTCCAAACTGGCGCCCAACATATTGACTATCTGTACAGTGGCCGGTTCTTCGCTGGCGTGGGGTAGGCCAATCCTAGATCTGAGTACATACTGAGATTCAGTCACTAACCTCAGTTTTCAGGGTTGGTTTCCTTACCATGATTGTGCCTCTATACCAAGCCGAGATTTGCCATCCGGATATCCGAGGACGTGTCACCTCTCTACAGCAGTTCATGTTGGGTGTTGGAAGTCTCTGCGCTGCGTGGATTTCCTACGGGACATATATCGGCTTTGACGATACCAACGACGCTCAATGGCAGGTTTCTCTTGGTCTGCAGGTCGTTCCAGCAGTCTTCCTTGGCCTTCTGATCATGCTCTTCCCTGAGGTGCGACAAGACTCCTCTCCTTTCGTTGTGACTTGTGCTAATGTTTTGCGATCTACTTTAGTCTCCCCGTTGGCTTATCGATCATGGTCGCCAGGAGGAAGGACTGAAAACCCTAGCGAGGCTACACGCCTACGGTAACGAGGACGATACCTGGGTTCGTGCAGAATACACTCAGATCCAGGAGAGTATTCTCCGCGAGCATGAAGAGGAGGCCAAGTCTTATTTCGAGCTCTTCAAATCGCGGTCATCGTTCCGTCGTCTTTTCCTCTGCTGTGCACTCCAGGCATCCGTGCAAATGACCGGTGTGTCTGCAATCCAGTCAGTATCACCTCATCCGTCTCATCTCTTTCAAGTCTATGTCTAACAAATCACGCCCACATCAGGTACTACTCGGTCGACATTTATGGACAGATCGGAATCTCGGGCGATGAGACGCTTCGCTACCAGGCCATCAATTCCATTATCGCCTTGGTTGCGCAATTCCTGTGCATGATGCTGATTGATCGCTTTGGTCGTCGCTGGAGTTTGATTGGTGGGAACTTAGGCAACTGCCTCACGTTCATCATCGCTTGCATTCTGTTAGCCAGGTTCCCTCCAGAAGTTAGTAACACTGGAGCTCATTGGGGCTTCATCATCATGACTTGGCTCTACAACTTCTCCTTTTCATGCACCTGTGGCCCCTTGTCCTGGATTATCCCAGCTGAAGTCTTCGATACTCGTACTCGTTCAAAGGGTGTCTCGCTTGCAACTATGACCTCCTATGCCTTTAACACAATGATCGGCCAGGTGACGCCAATTGCCATGACCGACATTGGGTACAAGTACTATTTTGTGTTCATCATCTGCAACTTCACCAACGCGGCGTTCTTCTGGCTGCTTCTGCCCGAGACCAAGAAGTTGCCGCTTGAAGAGATGAACGACCTATTCTCGAAATCGCCGTGGATTATTCCTGGCACAAAGAAGGAAGACTACATAACTCATGACCTGGAGCGCAGAATCGCGGAACAGGAGGAGAAACAGCACGTTTATGCAGAGCATGAGGAGAGGAAATAAGCTGGCGAACGCGGGCGCGCTCATATAGTCGGTGTCTCGAGATACTGTGTATTTTAACAAAGAGTAATCGTACATCTAGTCACCATGTGTACGGTGATAGCTCTGAAATCGAAGTGAGCCAGAATAAGAAGCCTATCACTTGAATCATAGTATTGACTTTATAATCGGCCAATGGGTCCAAGATGCATTGCCGTAATCGTTATTTTCGGCAGTCTGATATATTCCAATAGAATTAGATGACCAACACATCTGCTCTGAAGATGGTTAGTATGCACCAGGATGATTGCGCATATGCGGTTTGATATTAAGCTGTTACAGTCAGAACTGTTGATTTCGGCATATCATATACTTATATGATAGGGAGTTGTGATGCTGTCACTCCGAATCTGAGCTATATCCAGCCAAGCCAAGAGACGGTGCAGGTGGATTAGCAGCTTGCTTCGTGGGTTGTTGAGCCAGCGTGCCCTTTGTGTCCTTGGTGCTATTGTCCACAGTTGTCTGTTTGACTTTATCCTCCGCGGCCGTAGAATCCACGTCCTTGCTGCCCTTGTCCTCAACGTCTTCCTTCGCTTTTTTATTCTGTCCCGGCTTTTTCGAGGGATCATCGGTAGTATCTTCGCCCACGGATTTACGTTTTCGTCCTGGAACAAGCAACGTGCTGCTTTTATCGCGTCGCTTCTTGCGGGGAGCAATCTTCCAGTCTTCTCCTTCGGCCGCCGGTGCAACATCTGCCGTGGTATCTTCAAGGTGGGCCTTTTCTGCCTCCTCCCGCTGCCGCCGGAACAACTCTAACTGTTCGGCAGTCTCCTTCTTCACGGTGGCCTCCTGGGCTCGAGTAGATTCCATTATAGAGTCAAGAAAATCGACTTCGTCTTCATCGAGGGCACGGAATTGGTTCTTTAACTTTATCTTTTCCTCGAATTCTTCTTGTTTGGCCACTTCATGCCGGCAAGAAGATCATCATGGAATGTCAACCAGGCGCTTGAGGAATCGGGGCTAATGTTCGTCTCCGAAATTCCTTTACTCACTTTTATTTTGCTGGAGAACATCGAATAGACTTTTCCCTCCATCTTGCTTCCCTAACTCTGCCTTTCGCCTTCGCTCCTCCTCAAGTTCTTGCTGTGCACGGAGCCATTCGTCATCGCGCTCAACGGGCGCCTGGTCCGTTCCAGCCGAAACGAACCCTGAGGACATTTTTTGCGTCTTTTCCAAACGAACGATAGGGCGCAACGAAATGTCTCCGCTGCTTCTAAGGCAGCATAAACCAGATGGGTTCCAGCGGAGAAACGCGAATCCGGAGCACTGTAGCTTAAGACACAGGACGAAAATTGCTCACTTGTCGAATATCTCGCTAGAGAAAATATTTACTGTGTATATCAAACAAGTGCCAGCAAAACGGAAGCAATTATTGAAGAAGATACACAGGGAAAGTTATGCCCGAGAATCAGGGTGAGGGTCAATCTTGTCTATCTAGGGTGGCAGAAAAGGGCGGTGAATACCGCGGTTCTGGCGCAATGGCGGGAACTAGCCTAACCGGCCAATAGCATGATGTGATGGCTTCGACAGCGTCAGTGTCACCAGGGCTATCTCAGTCAAGAGACTGGAGACTCAGGGGTCTTCCTATCTGCCGCGTCTCATCCGAGTACAACGGTGGAACCCGGCCGCGCCAGATTCTCTAATGAGTCCGATATTCCCGCCAGAATGCCGACTCGCGGATAAATTGAAGTCAATATGAGTGGCCCGGGAAAAATGGATAAATGCGGCTGGATCGCAATCTCCACTCTGAGGTGACCATGCCCCTCCAATGCCATCATTGCCCCTCCGCGGTTCTGGATGGACCTGCCTTGCCATGCTGTCCTTGGGATTTACAGGCCCTCTTATAAATCCCGCCTCTGCCTCGTAATCCCTCAAACTTTTCAACCTCTCTATTATCTTCTATTGAATTGAGCAATTCCACGCAAACAACATGTCAAACACTGAGAACACGAAGTAAGTGGTCGCGTGTCCGCTCTTAACGCGGTCCCCCCAATTTAATACGAAGCAACTGCTCACACATTTTCTCAACTTCTAGGAAGGTGTACACCCTCAACACCGGTGACAAGATCCCCGCTATTGGTCTTGGTACCTGGCAATCCAAGCCCAATGAGGTCAGGGAGGCCGTCAAGAACGCTCTGCTGAAGGGCTATCGTCATATTGATACGTAAGTTGCTTTATGAAAACCTCAGCGAAAATACCATGTATCTGACGGCAAATCCTAGTGCCCTTGCATACGGCAACGAAGCTGAGGTCGGACAAGGTATCCGTGATTCTGGCGTTCCTCGTAGCGAGATCTGGATCACTACCAAGCTCGACAACACATGGCACCACTGCGTCCCTGAGGGCATTGCCAGCTCTCTGAAAGATCTCGGCGTCGACTACGTCGATCTATACCTCGTCCACTGGCCCAGCTCGACCGACCCCAATGATAAGAAGAAACACCTTCCCGACTGGAACTTCATCAAGACATGGTACGTTGCTTACATACACCAAGTGGCGGGTCTATGATATTAACTCAATGATAGGCAAGAGATGCAGAAGCTCCCAGCCACCGGCAAGGTCCGCAACATCGGTGTCTCGAACTTCGGTATTAAGAACCTTGAGATCCTCCTGAACGACCCCAGCACCAAGATCGTCCCAGCTGTCAACCAAATCGAACTGCACCCTAACAACCCATCGCCCAAGCTCGTCGCTTACAACACATCCAAGGGTATCCACTCTACCGGCTACTCCTGCTTAGGATCCACCAACTCTCCTCTCTACAAGGACCCTACGCTCCTGAAGCTGGCTGAGAAGAAGGGCAAGACCCCCCAGCAGGTACTGCTTGTGTGGGGCCTACAGAAGGGCTGGAGTGTTATCCCCAAGTCTGTCAGCAAGTCCCGCATTGATGCCAACTATGAGATCGATGGCTGGAGCCTGACCGACGAGGAGGTTGAGCAATTGGACAACCTCAAGGATCGCTTCAAGGTCTGCGGTGACGATTGGCTCCCAATCAAGGTCTTCTTTGGTGATGACGAGTAAATATTTTAAAACATACCCCAATTATCTAAATTGAATTAGAATTTCATTCCTCTGAATTTAACAACTAATTGAGTAGCATTAATATTCGTGACTGTAAATACTTTTAGCTAAAGTAACTGAGGGAAGCCCGTTCTGGCGGAAGTATATATCGGAGCTTCCGTCAAGGACAAGCACCAACAATTCGGTAACTAAGATACGCAGTCTTTTGTGGAACTACCATTATTGTATCTTTGGAGATTCAAAAATTTCTTTTTTATCGAAATCCTTATAAAAGTCCTGAGGAATGTCATTGGTGAAGATGCTTCCGACTTCTACCGTGCCTGAGGCACGTGGCGAGAGATCACATGCTGCACCGCCACATGGGGTGATCACCTCCGTCATCAGGCATCCTTCGACCTTCTCCCCTCTCATCAATCATCTCGAGGATGATAGTCTCATCTTCGTCTTCTATCTAACTATCTATTTTCTGAATCGTCAGGATGCCTCCGTCAAGTGGGCACCTGCTGCTCCCCAAACTTTGGAGAGCAGCTAGGTGAGTCATTCGCCACCGCCCTGTATACTTCACCCTGATACTAACAGCTCTTTCAAGGTTTGCCTACGCGAAGGCGTACAAAGCCGTAAGGGCAAAAATTCATGAACCAGCTCAGCAGGTTTCGCTTCGTCTCCAGCCAGCGTACGCCCGGGTTACTCCCCGACAGCCCATCAATCGAGCCGCTGCTATCCGGCAAGCCCGCAGTCGCCACTTCTCCACCCGTGCGACGGGCTCGTTTGCTTCATACTTCCAGGCCGCAGCTCAGGGTAGTCGGACTGCTTACCGGTCGTCGCGAGTAGCGTCAAACATTAGTCGGTTCACCAGTCGAGCACCTTTTGCGTCGACTCTTCGCCCGAACCTCACCGGGGGCACTCTTGGTCGGACCGCAGGAGGTTATGCGATTGGTGCAGGCCGCATTGGGGGTGCGCGATACTTCTCTCATGGCGCAGCTGCACCCGCCCAGGTTATAAACAATGTCTCTGTTGGTGTGAGAGCGTTTTTCCTCTCTGGACAAAAGGCTCGGTTCGACGGCATTGATCCGATCACGGGAAACAAGAGATTCAAGGCCGTGACCGTGCTTCAGGATGAGGCCGAGAAGAAGATGACTGCGATTCCTCGCGCTGCCCCCGGCTCCTTCATTGATTTCCAGATTTCTCCTACCATCACCGCTTTCGGTCTTCAGAAAAACTTTGCCCCAGCTGGCGCTGAGACTGAAACCCTCAACTCCGAGGGCCTCTTGGACTTCCTGTCTGCCGACTTTGCCCGTGCCCTCAAGGACCTGGCCGTTATCCTCAACGATCTGAAGCGGCTAGCTACTCTGGGAGACCTACCCATCGCACTCCAGGATAAATCAACTATTAGAGTAAGGTTTCCGGGTTGCGATGCGGAGACAGTGGAACGACTTTGCGACGAAGTAGGGGTACACCGAGGAAAGGTTATGCAGGATGCAGATTTCGACATCCGCACTGGTGCTGAACTTGCGCTCCTCTTCCCCTTCGCCCCCAGCGTTTCCCCGTCCTCTGACACGGAGGATTTCTTCTTCCACGAAGAGGCAAAATCGTCGCAACGACCCGATGAAGTCGATTGGGAGGCAATGCTATCCGGTGAAGATGGGACACAACCATCCGCCGGATATCCGAAACAGTCACCCAACGAGTTCAGCTTCGATGACGTGACCATGTTTGGATCCAACCCTTGGGCCAAGTCTCCCTCGGATTATTCAAGCATCGGTGTGAGCGAGCTCGGTGACCGTGCGTTCTTTCCTGATGTGATGAGCAACGGTATTCCGGAGAGTGCGTCGGCCTATGAAGGGTCTGAAGGCATCCGCAAGTTCATAGCCGAATGTGACCAGGCCACTGCGTTCCGCTAATTTCTTTTTGCACATTTTGTTTTGACATCAGACTTGACTATTTCTTTTGTATTTACCATATCGAAACATATACCACAGCAATACCAATCTTGAACCTACAGAATAACCAGACATACTCCCCAATTTCCTCAAATAGCGTCCTTGGGTCCCAACAAATGCCAAGGCATAGTTGCAGCTCCAGCTCTTAGATATTTTAATTTGGTTAAATATAAATAAAGCGAGCTGTAGATTTAACTAATACGCCTCACAAGATCCATACCGTCGTAGGCAAGGCCCTGCGCCTCAGGTATTGATACGTCCATGGACAAAGCGTTTTTTGTGCCAGACAAAGATGGGTTTAAGTCGGGGAACCGCAAGGGGATTTTGCTTGGTAGGGTTGGGAGGGTCTTTCTGTACGAGTGTGAGTGGTGTGGATTTGGCTGGACGAGTCAGGCGCAGATGGAGTGTGTTTTGGCTTGGAAGGAAAGCTAGATATCTGGGCTGGGCGAATTAGTTTGCCTGGTGGCTATTCAGTCTGGGTGGTTGTTCTCTTAACCTGGATAGAGACTTTCGGCCTACGACAGTGTCGGGAAAGAAAAGACGACACTGAATAATCAAGTCAGTTTTCTCCACGCTCAGAAGAAACCAGCAGATCCCTACTTAAACTAGACCGTAATATGGGCAGTCATCCGACTGACACGGACGTTCCTGACACGGTTCAACGGTCCGAGCTTCCTGAAGAATACCCCCGCATTTTATGCCGCTGGACTGATCCTTTTGGGAAGTGAGTGAATGAGTAAATAGCACAATATACGGGACTTGGCTTCTTGGCTTGTTCATGGATTTTTCCGCTGTAGACGATGATATCACATAATCCTACTTATGTTCGACCTGATTACTCGCCCACCCACGAAATACTACTGCTGTAGAGTAGCGCTCTTAGTACATTGAACTGAAAAGTGACTGGTTATGTGTGAGGTTTATGGTAGCTAACCCGGTGGGGGGTTAGTCAGTAGCCCTATCTCTATACATGAAACATCTGGCCTTATACGGACTTATCTCCACTCTCCTCATGAAATGGGGGATCCGCGAACGCCGGAGTGAAAGACCGTAGCTGTCTTCAATATTCTCTTCCAGCGCGCATACTCATTTCCCTAAATAAAACAAGGAGGCAAGCACAGATGTTGAGATGCTGAGAAAGCTCCGTCTTGGAGCTTAGAGATCAGCAGGGGAAAACCACACCCACCCAGCCAAACAGAGGCGGGAATGAAACAGCCCGCGATCCTTTCGTACAAGCAAAGGAAATGAAACACCCGTTGGTCTTGCTCGGCGATGAACTTATGACGATCAGCTACTAATTGTGCCTTTTCAGTGACGGAGAGTGTCCGTCTAGGTTGGCGTCATTGTCGAATCGAACCCTGATTGTAGTGGGAATACAGCCCGGATGCTCACCGTCGAAACAAGTCACCTCTTAGTAGTTTAATCGGTAGGCTCCAGGAACAATGGACTCGTCCAATCTGCTCGATTCCAGATTTAGCCAGAGGGCGTTGACCCTCTTCCCGGCCGTATGTTCCTTGATTCTTTTGGTAGCGAGCGCCGATTTGGAATCAATTTAATCAAGCTTGTGAAAGGAATCTCCTATATAAGAGTCCGCCTTGCTCGCTCTCGATACCAGTCTAGTTTATCCAGCCAAAAAAGAATTGTCTTTCCTGCAGGACCAGAGAAAGTTGATTTCCATTCACTCTTTTACCTTGCTTCAGATTCACTATGCAGTCCGTCAACATGAGGGCATTGATGGCCCTTGTGCCACTCCTTGGTGCCGCAGGCGTGAAGGCTTTGCCCCAGGCAACAAGCACAGCTGTTCCAACTCCGACGAGCTCTGGTCCTGCTGTTACAGCATCGGGAAACCCATTCGAGGGATACCAGCAATACGCCAACCCCTACTATAGCTCTGAGGTTATCAGCTTGGCTGTCCCCTCCATGACAGGCTCCCTGGCGGCGCAGGCGTCTGCGGCTGCTGATATTCCGTCGTTCCACTGGATGTAAGTCTATTCCGAGCCATGAGCTGCGCGTTTGCAAGTTGAGTACAGGACTGATAAGTGTTCTGTAATCAGGGATACACTGGACAAGGTCCCAACCATGGGTGAATACTTGGCGGACATCAAGGAGCAGAACGATGCTGGAGCGTCGCCCCCGCTTGCCGGTATTTTTGTCGTCTATGACCTTCCCGACCGTGACTGTGCTGCATTGGCCAGTAACGGAGAACTCTCCATTGCCGACGGTGGTGTCGAGAAGTACAAGGGCTACATTGACTCCATCCGCGAGCATATCGTGACGTACTCAGACACGAACATCCTCCTCGTCATCGGTTGGTTTACCTTGTAAAATAACATGTGAGCTCCGTTGCTAATAGTCGTATAGAGCCTGACAGCCTGGCCAACTTGGTGACCAACTTGGACGTTGAGAAGTGTGCCAATGCCCAGGATGCTTACCTCGAGTGCACCAACTACGCCATCACTCAATTGGATCTTCCCAACGTGTCCATGTACCTTGATGCCGGTATGCTGAAGTTCCCCATTACCCCATTATTGCGCCTTGCTAACATTGCCCAGGTCACGCTGGATGGTTGGGCTGGCCCGCCAACATCGGCCCGGCAGCCGAGCTCTATGCAGGCGTGTACAAGAACGCTTCGTCCCCGGCGTCACTCCGTGGCTTGGCCACCAACGTTGCTAACTACAACGCCTTCTCCATCGACACCTGCCCCTCCTACACCACGGAGAACGAAATTTGTGACGAGAAGAGCTACATCAACAACCTCGCCCCTCAGCTATCTGCTGCAGGATGGGATGCCCACTTCATCGTCGACACTGGTACGTAACCACAACACATCCCACCAAGATCCCAAGATTCCAATTAGACGCATATACTGATCTAATGAACAGGCCGTAGCGGCAAACAGCCCACTGGCCAGATCGAATGGGGTGATTGGTGTAACTCAAAGGGAACCGGCTTTGGTGCCCGCCCAAGCACAGAGACTGGTGACGAGTTGGTCGACGCCTTCGTTTGGGTCAAGCCTGGTGGTGAGAGCGATGGCACTTCTGACACCAGCGCTGAACGCTACGATGCCCACTGCGGTGCCGAAGCTGCTCTCCAGCCTGCTCCTGAGGCCGGTACCTGGTTCCAGGTAAATATCCACCTTTCTTCTTCTTATCTGCATTCATGAGCTAACGCATTACCTACAGGCCTATTTCGAGCAGCTTGTGGAGAACGCCAACCCTCCTCTTAGCAGCTAGATGCTCATTGGTAATCTATGTGTCGAGACCTGTAAATAAGTGGTGGGGGTTGGATATTTGGTCGGGACAAGATGTAAATAGGTAGAAATTGATTGAAGTTCGTCTGCTTTATAAAATCTGTCACCCAGTCATCCTAAGGTAGATTAAATCACCCACTGGCTTTCACGGTGAAAGGAAGAAAGATCATACAGTAATCACCACAACACCAGCAGGCAGTGCAGAAAAGAGAAGGCGGTGTGATCAAAGACCAAAAATCCGATAGAAACTGACCGCCAACCCCGCGCTAAGCCTCAACAAGAAGATCCTCTGATAACATCCGCCGCAAGAAAGGTGAAGAACACACTCTGCATCTGTTTGAACTCTACAGACCTCGCTGCCATTGTGAAGTCTTCTTTTGTGTGCCTGCTCTGAAACATAAACCGCTGCATGTTCTGAAGGAAATATCCCTGCCATACAGTTCTGAGGACCATTCTGTGCTTGGGGCATCTTGGGCCGGTGTTCTCTCAGTAACTGTTGCAGGAAAAAAGCGACAAGCACTTCTTCCTACCTCTGATATTGCTTCGTCGCGACCGACGACCCGACTATTCAAGATGATGGAGGATTTCAACTCTGAGACTGATAGCGACTACACCAGCTACTGGAGAGATTGGGTAAGTCCTGTCATTTCTGTTTACAATTTTGGATTGTGGGGTATTGGCAGAAGAAAGAGAACCGCACAGCTGAGTCGCACCTTTATGCACTGCTGTGAATGGCGTCGCCGAGAAGGCCTCAGTGTTTATATCCAATGTTTGGATCGCTGCCCTGAGGAGCTTAACACACTCTTCGCTCGCTCCTTTCTCTCTTCCCAGCGTTCAACAGCGCTTCTGTCAAGACGAAATGGCGGCTCCTACCGAACATTCTGATATGGACTCGCTGTCTGAGCCTGGAAGGAACCTCATCTCTCTTTCTTCGGGTCTCTCTTCGGGGTCAGATCCGACACGGTCTTATTCTGAGTCCGAATCGCGTTCTGAACCCACCCCCGCCATGCGTTCCCTGCGAGAGCGTTATCCCTACAAGATTACTCTTCCAAAACCCAAGCCTAACTTTTTTTCCAAGTTCATTTCGTCCCGCGGAAACGAGTACTTTTGTGAAATTGACGAGGAATACTTGACCGATCGTTTCAACCTTACCGGCCTTAACACCGAGGTCCCTTACTATCAGTATGCGTTGGACCTCGTGACCGACGTTTTCGACCTCGATGCGGACGACGACCTTCGTGAGCAGATCGAGAAATCGGCTCGCCATTTGTACGGACTTGTCCATGCCCGCTACATTGTCACTACTCGTGGTCTCGCCAAAATGGTACGCAGTGGCTGTTCCGATGCTGAGGCTTGTGTTACTGACGAGTTGGCTGTTTAGGTTGACAAGTACAAGAAGGGCGACTTCGGAAAATGCCCCCGTGTTGCGTGCGAAGGCCACCCTCTTCTTCCTACCGGTCAGCACGATATCCCGAACACCAGCACCGTTCGCCTTTATTGTTCCAAATGCGAGGACATCTACAATCCCAAATCGTCCAGACACGCATCCATTGATGGTGCCTATTTCGGATCATCCTTTACTAGTATGCTGTTCCAAGTCTACCCTGCTCTCCTTCCGGAAAAGAGCGTTGCTCGCTATGAGCCTCGCATCTATGGCTTCCGCGTCCACGCCAGTGCCGCTCTTGCACGCTGGCAGGACCGTTACCGCGAGGAGACCAGAGCCCGTCTTCGCGATGCTGGTGTGGAGGTGAAATATGTCGAAGACGACGAGGACGACGAGCGCGAAGACGATGACGATGAAGCTGAAGCTGAGGAAGCCGATGCCAGAGAAACCAGGGTTGCAGGAGATGCCGCCTCTGGCCGTATGGACATCGGCAACTAAGTTTCTAACGTTTCTACTTGAATGATTGTTTCCACCGTTTGTTGAAACAGCATATTCTGAAGGGGCGGGTGTTCATCTTGTCCATCCATCTGGTCGATTTTTTCTTTCCTTTTCGTGGTTGGCAGCCCAAGCATTAGGCGTATGGTTTTTTCTGCTTTCTTCTTTTTTTTTTCTTTTTTCCGTTTCATATTGTGCGAGTACATAACGATCAACGATCATGGGGGAGTTGAAGCTTTTGCAAACGGCCGGCCTGCTTTCTTTTCTTCTCTTTCTTTCTTCCTTTTCCTTTCTAATGTGTACTAGTTTCGTGATACCTACTGTTCATAACTTGGGACAACGAAATCGAATGATATCTACTCTTACAATGCAATGCACATCCACGGATACGCTATCTCATACCACCCCCCATTTCCTATAGCCGCGAAAGAGTAAATACAATCGCCCTCGCAAGTTCCGCGCCCTTCTCCCACGCCTCATCATGTTTCCCCTCAATAGAAAGCAAATGTACCTTCCTCTGCCCATTAGATCTACCCTCCTCCCAACCCCGCAAACGCTGTTTCATCCCCTCGCTCTGAGCAACATCACAAAGCTCATCACTATCTGAATGGGCCAACACAACAACCCTCCCCTCCTCCCAGGCATCAACTCCAACAACGCCCGGCGACACAGCATCCCACACATTCTCATCATCCCCAAAAGCTCCTTCAATAAACTCCTGGTACGCAGATATATCCTTATGTGAATCCCTCAAAAGCCGCAGGTTATATATCCCCGCCATTCCCAGGATCGCTTGGGGATGCTCATACCCAGCACCTGCGTTGGACGTCAGAGGCGCCAAAGGCTTCATAACAGCTTGAAATGCGAGTGTCGCCCCACAGCTGTGTCCCGCAAGTACGTATCGCTTCCCGATATTGTATTTCGCTTCGAGAAACGATAGTGCGGTTTGTATGTCGGCTACGTGGTCTGGGTGCTTTGCCGTGCGGTCGGAGGTAGGTGAGATATTTGACAGGTCTTGACGGTGTGAGGGGTGGGCACTTAGACGGTAGGATATTGAGGCGATGCCGGTTATTGCTGATTGTAGTTGTTGTTGTGAGGAGAGGATAGATAGCGCCGGGGTTAGGTAGGATGTTGCGGTTTGGGTTGGGTCACGCCAGGCGCCGCCGTGGATTAGACTGTTGGGTTGGTTGCGTTAGAATAGGATGGATTATTATATGAGGAGAGGCTTGTAATTGAAGCAGGGTTTGGCTTGATTTGGAGGCAACGTACATCACCCAGTAGCTGGTATCATTTTCGGTGCTTGCTGGTGCGGGGTATGGGCGTGCGACTGTCACGGTCTGGAGGTCGTGGTCCCCGTACGGGAAAGTTTCTAGAGACATTAGAGCAATCGGTGATATTCCTAAGTGGGAAGTTGTTTCGGAGTGGAGGTGTGGTATGTTGGTTGGAGGGAGAATTGAGTGGGATGAGGATTGTTGGAGTTGGAGTTGGAGTTGAGGTGGGGACTTGATCTTATCAATCTCTATACAGAAATAGGCAGACAACAACGATTGCCCGCTTTTTCCACCTCTATAATATCACTTCTTTACTGGACTAGAATTGACAGTCAAAACACACCGTGTATTTGAAGACTATGTTCTCTTTTCAGAATCGCTCCCAGTAATACCGTGGAATGATACTTAGAAAAACATTCAACTAAAGAGTACTAGTACCATAGAATGATGGAACTTTTTGGCAAATTTTATGTTGATCGATGATCCAGTAGCAATGCCGCAGACCATACAGAAAGTTTAAAGGCTATGAGTAAGAAGTTCTTGGGTGCGTGCCAACTGCACACTCGTCTTATTTCTATCTTCAGTTCAGCCTACCTGCTGCTCTTCTCGCGCTCACAGAGAAGTCTTTTCTACCAGGAGGTTTTCCTAGTCTCTGCCGTCAGAATCTCCGTTCGATATTTACAAAATCTGTATTTTTTTGGTCACAATTCTTCTCCTGACTTGGACACTCAGAACTAGGTCCATACTCTAACCAAGATTCTCGCTGTCAAAACCTTAACACGCTCTACAGCTACAGCAATCTATACCTCCAAGACCCTGATAAAATCATAACATTAATTGTCACTTTCTCCAGGTTCCATTGCTTCTTTATGAAATACGAGAACCATGCGTGCTCTGTTATGAACGTTCATCGGCGTTGATAAGAAGCGCGAGTTTTGCGGCAACCGGAGGATATTTGTTTGAAAAGAGGTTTTGAAGCGCTGAAGGACAGTCTTCGGAATATCCCAGCTGGCCGGCCAATTTGCTGACAAGGTCTGGCAACTGTGGTACGATGATACTGGCTGTAGCTTGTCATGTAACGCTTTCATTCAACGGCATGGGAGTGGCTCACTTACTGCAACTATTCTAAATTCTTCTCCGCTCTTCACTAGGCCATCAAAAAATTGCCCTTTTGTGTTTAATTTTAGTACAATAGCAATATTGTGTTCGCGTGTTGAGGAGCCCTTTTTTGCGCTGTATCGAACATGGCCACAAGATGGTATCTTTTGTTGATCTCCATTGTTTTGTCTTGTCACGAGAATGGCCTGCGTGTGCTTTGTGTTGTTCATTTAAAACATCCTCGACAAAGAGATCATTGTCAACAATGACGACACATCTCTGGTTGACCAGCCGTTTGTACGCGTCCTCCTTTGGCGACATCGTTTGTTCTAGAACGGCAACACACAAATCGACCTGCAATTCTCCAGCAAAGTTCCTCATTCCATAACACTTCCATCTTTTCTTCTAAAAATATTCTACCGCCAGCAAGCGGTTGAAACACATATTTATATGCTCCTTCCCGTGATTCCTTTATAACGACTCTGGCTACGCCGGATACCTGAAGTATGTTGATAAAGGCCTCTTTATCCCTATACCAAACGCTGCGATGGAGGGCAGCATCTGTCCGATTTACACCCTACAGCGCACATCATGAAGTTAGATAAATCACCTACCCCTACCCCTGTCCTTCATCCCAGGAGAAATGACAAGTTCGATAAGCCAAGCCCATCTACAGCCAATTCCTACGTGACGTGCTGGTATACACGCTACGAAGATGGAAAACAAGGATAACGAACAAGCTCCCGCTCTCCGACGGAGTGCTCGCATTCCCAAGGTACAGCAGCAGGCTGCCGCCAGGGCTGCTGCACAAGCGGAGACAGAAGCAGAAGCAGCTCGTCAACCCAAGAGACGACGGAAGAATGCATCTACGAAGGCGGCTTCGACAACGGTTCCACGGGCTACTACGAAGCGGGCTACGTCTGGGCCTCCTAGGCGACGGGGGAGACAGCAGCTTGTGAATGAACCTGCGGCACAGCGTCAACTGGCACCCTGGCCTGAGAATCAACCCCAGGACCCTGTATATCAATCTCAAATTCAGCCTACCGCCGAAGCTGTACGGCAGCCTGAGTATCAACAGCCAGCACTTCCGCAATACCAACTCCCGGGCCAGTATGAGGCCCAGAATCAGCAGGAAACCCAGTATGTTGCTCAAGCCGACTATCAAACACAAGTTCCGCAGAAACAACAAGCTCTGTATTATCACCAAGCCGGTTATCCACGTGAAGTTTATCAATATCAACCTACATATCCCCCTCCAAGTCAGCCTGCAAATCTTCCCGCAACCCAGACTGTCCTACCCGCGCCAGTTCATACAGGAATGTATCATTATCCTCAGCCCCAACCTGAGTATCACATCGGGTATGGAACTGAGCAGCAACAGCCTCTCTCGACTATAAACCAGCCCGCACCACCTACATGCTATTCTGCGTATCAAACTACACAGCAACCGCGCCTTCCGTCTGTGCACCAACTTGTACATCCTGGGGATGGTGTAACGTACTATGATCAAACTGGAGTGCAACTACCTCCCTTGCAACAGGCTCCGGTCCAGCCTATACCCTCTCCTGTGGGCCATGCTACATATCAAAATGCATATCAAAATGCACAGCAACCTGTGCAGCAATCAGTCGCCCAGACGGGGCAACAACCTCCGCCGCAGCCTGTAGTCCAAGATGCGGAAGCGCCAGCGGGCAAACCAACTGGTCAAACTGAACATCAATTGGCCGATGAGGACAATCGAAGAGTAAATGTACGTATCCCCAAGCGAAAGCGTTACCCAATCTACCAGTGGAGTCGATCTATGAACTGGCCAGCGGAGTTCATGGGTGCGAGAGGGAATCAAAATCAAGGGGGGGTAGCCCCCATATATAGATTTGACGAGATCAGAGATCTGGCAAAACGCACTGTGTCTGGGTTTACCGTACCCGGATGGTCAAACTACAACATGCCTAATGACGGGGATATGCTGACGCCAGAAAAGCAGAGCGAAGTCCCGACTGGCTGTCCAATCGACCGCTGGACGAGGGACTGGATGTATGACCATCGTGCGGTTGATTACCTCAATAAATGGCACTGCTGCTTGAATGATGGGTCAAAGAAGCCGGGTAATGATGAGTCCACGAGTCCGGCGAGTGATGAGAAAGACTTTTGCCTTCAATTATTGGAAAACCAGTGCCCAACGCCTAAAGGAACTTTATTCGATCCCGACGATTTCCAATACATTTGCGACAGAGCGGTATCAATGAATGAGGTAGAGATGCTTCACCTCATCGGCGATTTGATAGTACCTCAAGCGGAGATTGCAGTCCATCGTGGTCAGGTCACTTGGACCAATGCCCTCAAGGAAAAGTTCTGCCAGCCCTGGACTCATTCAATTCCATTCGACGAACAGTCTACGAGATTATCGCAACGATTTGCCCGGAATATGGAATCCACTGGCTACCAGCTGCCCATGCCACAGCCAGATCATACCGTGGGATTTTCTCAAGGTGCTTTTAGTGCGAGGCAACATCGGCGGCTGATGGCGCAGACACTCTACAATGATGGATATGACGAGTATGACCCGGTTTCTTTCTTCAATGGGCCCCACAATATGCTCTTCCCCTTCCTGACCACAGAAGTACAACGCGGGACCTCATTCGGGCCCGCAGAGCGGGAAAACGCCCACAACATGGCGGTGGCTATGAAGGGAATTGTCACATTATTCAAACGTGTGCTGATTCCAAAAGAGGAAGAAGGTCTAAACCAGAAAATCCTAGAACTAAACCGCAGAGTCCTAGGATTCTCAATCTCGCATAATTCCGAGAGGGTGAGGATCCATGCTCATTATCCCATCATCGAGGGTGGGAATATAACGTACCACCGCTGGCTTGTTAAAGATTTCAAATGGACATCCGAGGCAGAGAAATGGCAGGCCTATAAGTTTGTCATGGCTGTCTATAACGACTGGGCACCGCGCCATCTCAAAAGACTGTGCTCGGCAATTGATGGCCTACCGCTTGAAGATCAAATCAACATGTCACCCTCCCCAGAAGCGACTGATAACAACGGACAGACAGCTGTGGCCCCACCAGATCCTGAAATACCAGATGTTGACGTCGATGCATTAAAGGATCACATGCAGGCCGTAAAAAACGCCCGTGAAAGAGAGGGTATACATTATACTCTAGAAGTTAGTGAGGTGGCTCAGGCATAAACCCTAGCAGTCTCGCAAGATATACTGTTTGCAATTTTGTGTATATATTTGATAGACCCGTATATATTTTATACTCTGGTTAATGGATGAATGATGAATGATGGTTCATGATAAGAATTTGTGGAGTTGCAAGCTTGTTCCTAAAGAGGAAATCGGATGTCCCTGGACGGTCTTGGCGCGCTAACCGCTTCCAGCCGGGGCGGTGGAAAATGTTCGATTCATCCACACAAATCGACCATCACATCAATCTCGCCGTCGCCGTCAGTCAACCTCATACCCCAGCTACATCATTCAATATGGCGGAGTAAGTGTTTCTGGTCTTCGAATATAATTTTTCAGGATCCTAACTAATATTTTAACAGGCAAGAAGTAGTCCCCCTCACGGCCGTGAAGGTCGAGGCCCTGGTACGAAAACTCCGTCCAAATTCCCCGCTCTATTTGAAGATTTTCTGCGATGCGATATGTATAAGGAGGAAACTCATACCGGATACCTAGGTCGTTATGAAAATTATCAAGCACTGCTCTCAGACATTCCCGACGACTGCGACCGGTTCGATCGTTGGTATGGACGTGGGCGGCGTTCTCGAAATCACAAACTCCTTCCCCTTCCCCGTCGTCGAGGTCCCACCGGAGTCGCACTTTGACAACGCCGCGCCCAACCCGGCCGCCGCTGCACCCCGCGCGAAGGCGAACACCGTTTACCAGGCAGAGATGATCCGCATGCTCCGGGAAGTCAACGTCGATGCCAACAACGTTGGATGGTACACAAGTGCGAACATGGGCAACTTTGTCAACATGAACGTTATCGAGAACCAGTTTTTCTACCAGAAGGAAATGAACGAGAGGACTGTCGCCCTTGTCCATGACCCCAGCCGCAGTTCCCAGGGAAGCTTGAGCTTGAGGGCCTTCCGTCTCTCCCCCAAGTTCATGGCCGCTTTCAAGGAGAACAAGTTCACTTCTGAGGAGTAAGGCCTTCCATGCCATGATCAACTCGCTAAGCGCCCAGCTCATATTTTATAGGCTGCAAAAATCCAACTTGAAATACCAGGATATCCTGATTGAACTCCCCGTTGAAATCCACAACTCTCACCTGATCACCTCCTTCCTTCACCAGCTCCAGAACCAGTCCCAGTCGGCGCCTACTGACTTCCCTCCCTCTCTCGCCGCCCTGGAGAACTCACAATTTGCGAAGCAACCCATTCTGGCCCCCAACTTCGACAACCTCGCCCTCAGCATTGACCCCTTCCTCGAGAAGAACTGCGACCTCCTCCTCGACAGCATCGAGACCCACCACACCGAGACCAGCAACTTCCAGTACTACCAGCGCTCGTTCGCCCGTGAGCAGGCCAAGATCACAGCCTGGCAAACCAAGCGCAAGGCCGAGAACGCCACCCGCGCAACGCTCAAGCAGCCCCCTCTCCCAGAGGACGAGTGGCAGCGACTATTCAAGCTGCCTCAGGAGCCCAGCCGCCTCGACAGCATGCTCAACAGCCGCCAAGTGGAGCAGTACGCTCGCCAAGTCGACAGCTTTGTCTCGTCCACAACGGGTAAGATGTTCGCCGTCAAGGGCAACCTGCTACCCGGCGAGATCGCCAAATAATTTACTGGATGTGTTATGGAAACGGGGATTTGGGATTCATGCATGACCTTACGGCGTAAGGAGGGAAAATTCTTGTACTGACTGTTAATATGTCCCTTGTGTTTATTCCAGTGACGAATAGAGTTACGGGATATGTTAGAGATGCTATCTACATGACTTGAATACTCGTTCCTATTCTACGTATTCGTAGCTTTCTGTGAGACCTGCCAACTAATTCAATCTATATAGTATCATGTGTTGGAATATACACGTGAACAACACTGACACCCTAACCAACATTAAACTTCATTTTTGTCGGACTTTCTGTCTACCTACGGATATGCCATACTATATACTCTTTACTACGCAGTATCGAGATCAACCATCCGGACTTGACCGTACCAAGAAGGACTGCTGCATAATCGAGAGCTCAGATAGTGACAGGACCACACCTGCAATTATGCTTTGGCATAAGTCTCGGTAACTTTATCGGCCTCCACCGCAATCCATCAATGGCTGCTTCTCTCACAGGATGGACGAGCTGGACAACGCTTTTGAAAGAATGATGCACATGCTTGGGAGAGAGATCATCGAGGAGGCGATGGGTGAGAGACGAGGATATGGGTATCATCTGTCCTGCCGATGTTGATGTCAAACTCCCTGCACAAGCCTTTTTTCAAGATACCCAGGAGAGCCCTCCCGAAGACAGGCGTGGTGGTTTTATTATGCATACTCGATGCTAGGATTTACTCCGAGTTCACAAAGTCTGGTGTCTTTCTGGGGGTGATTTGAGTCATCCTAATTAGTCGGACCCAGGTGGGCTTTGAAGCAATTGCATGACATAGCAGCTTTTATTCCTTTCCGAGATGATGGTTGAGATTTTGGCATTTAACTGGGTAGCAAAACAAACCCGACCATGGCCGGAACTTACTTATCCAAGAATAGTTACACCGTATCATTATGGCAGTCTGGAAAGAAACAAGTTAGGGCAAGGCCTCCACGTGCAGGGATGGATTGGTATGACCTCATCGATTGATAACGATAAGATCATGACATCCATCCAGCTTCATCAGTTATTTCAGACGCTCTACATGGAATCTCAGCATAATATCTTATTGATGTCCTTCTTTCTAGACCATGGTCAACTTAGACAATGCAAAACAGCGCCCTTGATATTTGGATCGTAAGTCAACAACGTCTTTATTAACCATCCCCCTCCTTCCGCCGTGATCCTATATACTCCCCTCCGCCTCACTATCCTCACTGGTTCATTGAACTCTAGAACTAACACAAAACCTACCACCAAACCAGTCCGGTGCGGTCGCCGTCGTGACAGTCGACTTTCTTGTCTACCCTTTTGACACCCTCAAAACCCGCATCCAATCGCCCAACTACAACACAGTCTACAAAGATGTCACTACGAATACAGTTAGGAAGAATGTGCTGTTCCGCGGGTTATACCAGGGCGTATTAAGTGTCGTGCTGAGTACAATTCCTGCCTGTACGCTTTTACCTCCAACCCGCGCTCAATTTAAATTATCTACGGGCCATCCTGGTACTGATAAATGGTATCTTTGGGTACAGCAGGAGCATTCTTCACAACATACGAAAATGTAAAAGCAACGCTCAACAAAACAAAAACAAAATCCAACTCTGCAATTCTCCAAGCAACCCCAACGCCGATGATAAACGCCGTATCTTCATCGGCGGGCGAAATGGTCTCGTGCTTCCTCCTCACGCCCGCAGAAGTCATAAAACAGAATGCGCAGGTTATACATAATACCCCTGGAGGGAAAGGGAAAGGGAAAACTCCCCCTGGAAATGTAACCCTCCAAGTTCTCTCCCGCTTCAAGCGGTATCCCTGGAAACTATGGAGTGGGTATACCGCGCTTGTTGGGCGGAATCTCCCATCAACGGGCGTGAACTTCCCTATCTTTGAAGCCGTGAAGGGTTATCTAGTTGACCGGCGACGAAGACGTCTTGGCTACAATACTGCTACCGGTTACCCGGACACTACACGAGGTCGCAAAGATATACAAGAAGAGCCGGTCTTCGAGCGCGCAGTTTTAACGGGGGTTGCAGCGAGTATATCCGGGAGTATAGCCTCCGTTGTAACGACGCCGATTGATGTTATTAAGACACGAATGATGCTTGCTGCTACTAGTGATTCTTCGTCTGGGGTTTCTACTGCCGCGGAAATATCTAGGAAGGGAGGGAACAGCATTTGGACTGTTGGGAGGCGCATATTTAGAGAAGAGGGGGCAAGGGGCCTTTTTCGGGGAGGCGCAATTCGCGTGGTTTGGACGGCGATCTCATTCTGTATTTATTTGAGTATGTATGAGGGAGGGAGGTTTTATCTGGAGAAGAGGAGGGCTCAGCGGGCCGACTTGGATAATTCATAAACAATTTATATTGGATATCAGATGCATTTGATAAATTTTGCTTCAATATAGTGGAGGTTAGGGGTTCGTTATACAAAAAGGTATCAATAATCCAACAGCAAAAGACAAAAACAAGAGGTCAATAATAAAAACAATAATAATAACAATCATCTTCAGGCCAAAAAACCAATAACCCATATCCGTAACGTATCATTTCATCATGTGAATCATCAAGCATCTGTAAAAAAGAAGAAAAACATTAACCAAAAGTTGTGAGCTTCTTCAGCCAGCCGGGTCTTTTCGGTGGCTCGGCTCCATATCGATTGTACTTCATCCCACGGTCTCGTTCATAGTCTCCACTAGAGCTGGTCTTGCCATTTTCACGTTCTGCTCTTCGGTCTTCACGCTTTCTTGCACGGAGATCTTCAATCTCTTGATCGTCCAATCCGGGATACTTGCTCCGACGGCGGGACTGGCGGCGAAGCTCGCGACGAGCTTCTTCATCTGATGAAATTGTGTGGCCAGGAATTTCATCTTCAGGTCCCGGGGGCATATCGAGCACAGTCGGCACAATTGGCGGTGGCTCCGGGGGCTCATCGGCCTGCGAATCTACCCAAGACGATGTTTTATCCTTTCGTGCTCCAAGTGGCACCGGTGTAGGCCTCGTCGTATCTGGAGGCGCTTTGGATTTCCGGCGGCTCGATTTTTCATCGTCTCTGGATCGTTGAGTGAAGCGAATTCTTTCAGGATCATGGCTATCGAGATAGAAGTCTCTCGCGCCTCTGTCGTCTACCCGCGAACGGTGCCGTCTCTGTCGTTGTTCATAACCACTGGGGTTTTCGTGCATTTCTGCTTCTCTCTGTCGCCTGCGCTCTCGTTTTTCAGCGGCCAAGCGAGCCTCCGCTTCCCGAGCCTCTTGCTCTTCCCTACGGATACGCTCTTCACGAGCTGCTCTGCGGGCGCGCTTCTCCTCGCGACGACGCTCCTCTTCTTCTCGAAGTTGTTTCACATGCTCTTCGCGCTCACGGGCCATTTCCTCTCGTTGGCGAGCCTTTTCCTCTCTCCGACGTGCCCGTCGCTCCTCAGCTTCTCGGAGCTCGGTCTCCCGGAGCTCATCAGCGGCAGCCTGCGGGGCTTGTCGCGATGCACGTTTAGCTCTCCGTGCTGCCTTTCGAGCCTCCACATCTTCTGCCTCCGCATCAGGGAAAGCACCGACAACAGCAGGCTCAGGTGCACCCCCCTCGCCATCTGTGTCCGGACGCATAGAGCGTCTTTTCCGATCATCACGACGACGTCGAGTCTCGTCGCGCTCGGTCTCTGTTGCGTATCGTGTGTCGTCATCACGACGAGAACGAGATTTGCGACGCTCTGGGGCTGCGGCTTCGGGCTTTGTGTTTCTTCGCAAAGACCCAAGTAAGCCCATAAGACCGGTGGACTCTTGCTTTTTGGGCATGGTATTTGACCGCTTTACGCGTCGTTCACGTTCCCTTGATGGTGGGGGTTCGACAAAGGCAATGTCATCGGGACCAGAGAATACATCGGGGCCTCTCTCCTCATCTTCTCGAGGTTCTTCCGGGTTTGATCTCGACTAGGAATCAAGTTAGTGACCTTCAATCGTTTTTTTTTTTTTTTTTTTTACGTGGGGCGTCTCTTACCCGTCTCGCCGAAGCTCGTCCAGAGTGTCTAGAACCGGAATGTCTTGAATCCTCTTTGGAAGGTTGCTCAACGTCTTCCCGGTCCACTACAACCAGATCTTCGTCCTCAATAGCATATGGATCGGGCGCACCTGAAACTGGGTTAGGATTCTAAACTTGACGCATGGACAATAATAAACTTACGAGATTTCCTTCGCTCCTTGTGTCTGTCTTTTCTAGAAGATGATTCCTTAGCGCCCATCAATTTTGCTGCTTTCTCCGGAACAGGGCCGTCATCCGGAGGAGTGGGAAACCCAGCCTCATCAATATCGACTGATTGGTGTCGTGATGACCGCTTAGAGTCATGTGCGGCAGATCTTCTAACCGACTTGGTTCGGGAGGGCTGCGGAGGCGTGCCGAGAATAAAGTTAGAGAACCCCATGCCACGGCTAGCCCTAGCATCCCGGCGTCTGTCCCTGTCAGATGCCGAAGACCTCTCGCCTTCGTTCTCAGACTCTCTCGCCCTTGCCTGCTTCGTCGATTTGGACCGCGAAACGGCCTGTGAAGGTTCCTTCTTGCTAAGCCTAGCCTCAGAGGTGCGCGGTTTCCTTGGAGGTGTAGCGCCGAAAAATCCCCAAGTCGCAGGGGGAGCTGAGCGCTCAGCGCGCGAACGCTCCTTTTTGGCGGGCTTTTCTGGCGTTGTCTCCGGTGAAGGCAGGTTTTCGGCATCCGCGTCTAGCGCACCGGATGCCATCATATCGTCAGCAGTAAGAGGCTCTTGTGGCGGTATAGCCTTTTTCGAACCTTTCTTGCTCTTTTTACCCATCTTCTCGGCAGGTGTTGGCTCTTCTTCAGCGTCCGGGCCTTTCTCCCCCTCTTCTGCTGGTGCAGCATCAGGCCCCGGCACTGGCTCAGGTTCAACCTCCTTGGCCTTCTTCTTCTTCTTCTCGGTCTTTGATATGGGTTGGGGCTCCGGTTCAGGGGCCGGTTCCGGCTCGGGCTCAACGTTCTTCGATTTCTTTTTCTTCTTTTCGGTCTTTGTCAGTTCGGGTTCTGGTTTCGGTTCGGGCTCAGCCGCTGGCTCAGGCTCTGGTTCTGGTTCTGGTTCGGGTTCGGGTTCCGGCTCAGGCTCCTTTGCCTTCTTTTTCTTTGTAGACTCAGATTCTAAAAGCTTCGCTTTCTCTTTCCTTCTCCTTTCCCTCTCTTTTTCCTTCTCCCTCTCCTTTTCTTTTTCCTTCTCCTTCTCCCTCTTTTTCTTCTCCTTCTTTGAAAGCGGAGGCTCCTCCTTTTTAGATTCGGGCTCCGGTTCTGGTTCTGGTTCAGGCTCCGCTGGTGGAGTCTCCTCAATATCGTCGTCAAAAGCGTCAGGGAAGCTGCCTGGCACTGAGTCGTGCGAGCGCTCTTCTTTGCTAGGCTCGACGTCTACTAGGTCTTCCTGTGGGGTTGGCTCCACTGGGTTTGGTGCAGCTCGGGCGGCGTCCTTGTCTTTTGACTTTAGTTTTTCCACTGCATCTTTCTCTTTCTGCCTCTCTTTCTTTGCTTTTTCGAGAGCGCTGATGCGCTCCGCAACAGAGAGTTTTGTTGATGGTTTGGACTTGGAGGTGGCAAAACCCGTCTTAGCTGACTCCGCGGCTGGCGCGGGTGGCTCAGGTGCTTCTAGCGCGACTGGCGCTTCTGGCGGGACATCTTTCTGCTCGTCACCAACATCAATGAGAAGATCAGGTTCGGCAGCTGGGGTTGTTTCTTCCACAGGATCGAGTTCCTTAGGCTGCTCCTCGGTCTTTTTCTTGACGGTCTTTGTTTTGGTTGTGCCCATTGTCGCTGCTCCCAGGCTGGCCCAAAACCCTTTGGCGGCCTTTGGGGTCTCTACTTTCTTGGTCGACTTTGCAGGCTTCGTATCATGATCATCCCAGATGGAATCTTGATTTTTCTCCGATTCCCTGGTAAACTCCCGCTCGAGCCCTAGAGATGGAGGCGTGGGGGCAGGGGGCGGAGGCTCCTCTGAGATCCTGTTCTTCGACTTTTTCTTGTCCTTGGATGAACCCCAGATTCCTGCCCACCCACCGTCCTCGACTGGATCTTCTTCAGGTTGTTCTTGGGCTATCTCGACTAGTTGGTTGTTCTCGTCTGGAACTGGCTCTGGGTCATCAGGCGCTTCCTTGACTGGATCAGGTTCTGGAGCCGGTTCTGCTTTTGGTGGAGGCTCTAGAGGGAAATCTCGTCCAGGAATAGGCAGATTCTTCTTGGTCAAGTTTCTTTCCCGCTTCTTTCTCTCTTTAGATGATAGATTAAGCCAGTCGTCGTAGAGCGGGTCGTCTGGGAAATCGGGTTTCCATTCTTCAGGCTCTGGCTCCGGCTCCGGCTCTGGTTCAGCTGGAGGAGGCGTAGGCTCTCGAGGTGGTTCCGGGGCAGGCTCTGGGATAGCCTTCCCTTTCTTCTTCTTACTCTTCTTGTCTGTTGCACTGAAGCCCCAACCCCAACCGTCGTTCTTTTCGGCTTCCTCTTTAGCTTTCCGTTCTTCTTCCTCCTTGGCTTTTCGCTCTTCCTCTTCCTTTGCCAGGCGCTCCTCCTCTTCCTGCCGAAGCCGTTCCTCTTCTTCCTGTCTCTTTTTCTCCGCCTCAGCTTCCTCCTCTTCCTGCCTCTTCCTCTCTTCCTCCTCTTGACGCTTCTTCTCTTCTTCCTCCTTCTTCTTTCTTTCCTCCTCTTTCCTCTGCTTCTTATTCTTCTTTGTAGCACCAAACCCACCTAGCCAATCGTCAGTAGGAGGCGGTTCCGGAGCCTTGGGTGGCTCCTCAGGGACAGGCTCCTCTGCTTTCTTCTTGTCCTTCTTGCTGCTTGACAAGATATTTCCCCAGCCATCATCAGCGGCCTTGGAATCACCATTGGTAGCTGGAGCGGGATCAAAGCCTCCTCCAAAGCCAAATCCCATAGAAGTGTTCAAAGGATCAGATTTGAGACCACCACCCCAAGGGTTGGTGTCTTTCCCCCCAGTTGCGCCTGAGAGAGAATCAAGCCCCCATTTATTACCACCACTGCCGCCACCACTCCCCCATCCGCCGAAACTGAATCCGGTAGATTTTTGAGAACCAAGATTCAGGTCAAGCTGCGGGGCTCCATCATTCAGACTCACATCTTGGAGATCACCCGCCGGTTCCACCTAGTCCATGGTAAGCAATCAACATTAATAAAGCAAGTACAATAATAGGTGCACGTACTTTGCCTTTTTTCTTCTTCCCTGCCCCGACGCCGGCCCATGAGTCGTCGTTGTCCCCATCAGCATCATCCGCCCAGCTCAGTCCTGTTTTTTTGGCAGCGTCGGCCTCTTCTTGGGCTTTTCGTTCCTCCTCTTCTTTGGCAAGCCGTTCTTCCTCCTCTTTCTTCTGTTGCTTCTTCTTCTTTGAACTTGTTGCTGTGCCCCAAGGATCTCCCCAGCCATCATCGTCGCCATTATTCCCATCATCGCCGTTTCCGTCCCCAGATCCACCTGCATCGCCGCCTCCATCATCTGGCTTATCGCTGTTCTCTTCCGGTGGTGGTGGCGGATCGTTCGCGGGCGGTGGCGCGGCGGGTTTCGCAGCTCCTCCCTTCTTCTTCTTACCTTTATGTTCCCGAATACCGGAGGGACTCTCAAAATCAATAATATGATGCGAAGACCGTGTCTTGGAGTCCTTACTTTCCTCTACACCTGCCTCGTAAGCCCATGTTCTCCTTTCAGCCAATGGTGCAGCCACGCAATAATCGGGAGGGAGATCGCTGATTGCCTCGTCATATGAAGGTGGAGGGATATCGTTGCTTAAACGCTCGGGAAGACGAAGGCCGATTTCAAAAGCTGATGCCGCCTCGCGGAATTTGTTCAGACGGCTCTCTATATCCTGTATATACTAAAACAAAAAAAATCATAAGCATCATGCATTCGGTGGTCGGAGGCATCTTCAAGCAACGAACCTCTGTAACCATCTTAGTTATAACCAACGCCGTTTGTTGAATATCTCCACATGGCAAATAAGGTACAGCCTCCCAAGCACTCATGTCATATTTCAAGAGCACCTCCTTTGTGATTGGAGGCCACAATTCGTCGCGACTTCCCATATTACCCTTTGACGATACCATGCTCTGGTTACGGCGCGGGGTTTCGTGATTTAGCGTAGGCCCGTGATAGAGTACGCGCGTAGCATCCATGGCGGGCAGTAGGATGGCCAGCGACCCGAGTCCACCAAGCGCATGCGTATTGGGGCCGAGCCGCAGGCAAAAATAAAAACGCTTCTATAGGATTCCTTGACTAGACCGCAATAGCGAACGCGGGTCTACGGGCGAGCGGAAACCAATGTTGGACGGCGACGCAAGTATATACAAACAGTCGAGCGCCTAACGAAGGCTTGAAAAATCCGAAGAAAAAATCCCACCTCGGTGACTCGTCGTACTGCTAAATCACAAGCGTTCGGCGCCTGCTGGCGATCCCCCCCCCAAAAAAAAAGTTGATCTCAACTCGGACCAAGCAAAGGTTTATCAACCAGGTACCGAATTTTGTCGGCTGAGAGTAAACAGCCGAAGCATCTGGCTCCTGGCGACAGAGGGGGAAGTGATATGAGGGCGATCGCAGGGTGTTTAATAGGGAGAAGTAAGGATACAGATGAAGGTCATGGAGTTCATGACCTCAAGGCACTCGAGGCGGTGGGTGGGAATGAAGGAGGATGGATAGCGCTGCGAAAGATCGGCCAACGAAGGAACGGGATTGGACGGTGTGCTATGCGATGGATCCTGGATACAGCTCGGAATGTGAACGAAGTGAAAGAACTAAAGGGGCTTGGGAAACCCAACAATGTTAGTGGTTGCGCAACAAGCAAGAGGAAAAATTTTCGTTCTTCTTTTCTTTTGCGGTCATCGACTGATCAGGCTCTGGTTGCTTCTTTCTTTCTCGTTCGTTGCATGCTTACCCGTGGGATCTGTGCTACGCATTGATCGGCATGACGGGGAGAGTCAAGTGCTCTCAACGGTGGCTGGGGAGGGAAACTCTGGAGCACCGCTAATCGATAAAGGAGAGGCGTGCAAAATTGGATACAGCGATGAAAGCGATAACGAATGGGACGGCCGAATGCAGAATCATAAAAATGATTGATTGAAGAGACGATAAAGGCGGTAGATATGGTAAAGGTCACGCAGGGACACCACTCAGGAAATTCAGTGGTGGGCATAAATGGTCCTATCGATAAAGATTCCACCCCTCCTTTACACCAAGTATGATGCACGATGGCTGTAGCCAAGGGGGGGTAATGCAGCTATTTAATCTACCCTCTGTCACTTGCTTCGAGGTTGGAGTTGGACTGCCAGGTCGCATTCAAATAGGTACCTAACTGGCTATACAGAGCAACCTTAAGATGTTTGTTGTCGCCAAACCCAAGTGGGGTTCGTGATGGACGGACCCTTGGTTCATCCCCAGCATAAATAAACAACAATGCCATGGTACAACCTCAACCTCCCGATCTTGATGGATCATATATTACCTCCTTCACTCTGCATCAACTAGCAACTTGCAAAGTTTGCCAAACAGCCTATCAAGCACTGGACTTCCCCAACAGGAAGTCAAGAACCTCGGATACCCGCCAAACAGTCGAGGTTTCAAGCTGCGCCGACGTCTGCTCTTGCTCACCGCATCGAAGGCAAAGCCTCCAAGATCATCCCCCGCAGCCTATGAGATGAGTTGGCGCACGACCAAGCCTTCGCCATTGGACGTTTTATTATCGTCTGCCTCTTTGACACTGCCCGGGCACTGTCTGATGCTTCCATTCCCATGTTTTGATCTGCTTCCCGTTCCGCCTGTTATCTCCGCAGGTCGCCTCAATTGAACTGACTCATCTCGAGGCTGTTGATACTGCCCGTCTCGCACATTACTTAAAGAACCTTCGATCCGTACTCTCGAGTCTCAATTAAGTGACCACAATGACCTACTTACAATGGATCCTTAGTACTCGAGCAAGACTCGAAATCACCAATCGACTCGACTACAATAATGACTCAATCTCGGCCTCCTACTAACCATACCCACCCAACTACGGGGTAAATCCTCCGTGGGCTGTCATGCATTTCTTCATGCCCAATATGGAGACCTTGTCCCTGCATTCCAGCCATTACCCGACGGTTTTACACACCATCGACTGTGCCCTCGATATCGAGGCCATTTGCAAGTGCTTTCTACTCCAAATATTCACCCCATCTCCCACTGGCGGTGAAGGATTTCTGCACGTTTATCATGCCATAACACTGGTTTAAAACAGGAATCTGCATGATTGAAATCTATTACTATGGTAGCACGGACATGGCGGCTTACGCTTTGTATGCATGAATTTCCCGACTGCAGACTCAAGGTCGCAGAGATTTCCAATACAATACTATGCCTAGCACATCTGTTATCATGGCTGTGGCTCGGATGCGGAGCTTCAACGGGGTCGCTCTAAATATGTTGTACAAGTCATTGTACTACTTACCTCCGTAATCAAGGCATGCAGATTGTTCTCATAGCAAAAATAATGTGCGTATTCTTGACCGCGGAGTCCAATAATCCAGAAAAAAACTACAATACATTCAAGCCACGAGTAAAGTACATCAATAACACCTAGCGGAAAGAAGGCCAGGAACAGGCCAATACATGAGTACTTGAACAAATCAAAATCAATAAGTTCTCAAGGCCCTACAGCACTGAAACCTTATCCCTCTAATACCAGAAATCCCATCATACAGAAGGCATAAACTCGAGCTGCTTGCATCAAAGAAATAAAGAAAGGATATCATGTGTTGGTCGAGATCGCACCGGCCTACTCCTCATCTTCGGCTTGTTGAGACTGCTCCGGAGCCGCCTTGCCATAGACCTCGAAGTACTCGCGCTCGTAGCGTTGCCTATCAGATTTCGCTACCTCTCTGTATTTCTATTCGCACTCGTTAGCCTGGATGGCGAATGATTGTAGGTGCAACCCGTTTGCGTATTGACTCACCTCCTTCGCTGATTCTGACAAGCTCTTCCATTCATTTGCCGCTGCTTGGGTCAAGTTTGCAACATCGTTTCTGCTCTTGTCGCGCTGCTCCTGGTAAAATATAATAAAGGGTGAAAGTGGCTTTTTGACCAACCGATCATCTCGGATTAAAGTAACTTTCTTGGAACCCTTAATTCTCCCCAACCGACGCCGAGCCTTGTTGGCTTCCAGGATTTGAAGAGGCGTGTGAGATTGAACCCATGCTTCATAAGCAGCTTTGTTGGCGGCTCTATTAGCAGTGGCGATATCGGTATAGCGCTATAAATTTGTTAACCATTATCCCTAGATGTGTACAAGCCCAAGGTGTTGGCGAACCTGATTCTCCTCAGCACTGATTGATCGCGCAAGTTCAATTGCCTTCTTGAAGACCTCGGGCCTTGTTATTCCCTCTTTATCCACCTGCTGCGACTTGGTGGTAACTGCTACCACCCAAGCAGACACCGGAAGACCCTTTGGCAGCTTTAAAGAAGTCTCCTTTAGTTCCCGTAGATGTTTCCTGTACGCCGCAGCTTTCTTCTTCTCCTTCTGTTCTTCGGTCATCGGCCCCTTCTTCCTGCCAGGTCTCTTTGCTTTCTTGGGCTGCTTCTTCTTCTTCGGTTTGCCGGCGGTCGACCCCTTCGGACGGCCTTTGCTATCGGCATAGCCTCGGACCAAGTTTCCAACTATGAAGCTTGATTGGGGAACGCTACGGGTGATCGAGCTTGGTCGGGTTTGACGCGCAACAGACGAGATACGGCGGACCTGATTCTGCGGCGTGATCACCCGGATAGAGCGCGCAAAAGCCCCCTGCACTGGGAGCTTTCGCAGGATATTTCCGCCACGGCGGACGAGATTGATAGGCATTGCGAGCTTGATTCAGCAACAAAGCAACAACAACACGGGGTGCAGTAGAGGGATTGGTGATGGAAGTTAAAGGGAAACGAGAGTCTTGGTCGTGCGACGGGGGGGTGGAGTGGCTCTGATACAGAGCTAGCGTCAACCAGGCGACGAGCCGACGATTCGCTGCAGGGGCTTGGGCGAAGGAGCTTGAGCTGAAACCGGAGGCTGGGGTCGCGTCGTTTGGGCTCTACCGAAAGGGGAAGTAAGTAACACGTGACCGATCTCCGCGAGCTCGGTGACTTCATCTTACACGTGATTTAGGTGGCCAACGCCTTAAGGCTAAAAAAGAACAGGACTTCATATCTTGGAGCAGCCAAGACAGCCAAATACCCAACACGGTGGTGGTCTCCTGTCAGGGTGTTATATTGATTTGATTCGACATCAGATGGAATGGTAATATAGGAACTGTTTCGCTTACCTCGCCGCTGCTCGAGTTTTCTTTGAGTCCCAGTACGGAGTAATACTCACTCATTGCTGGCCTGCAACAATGGCTCGCCATGGGGATACTCGCTCACCATCACCTGTAGGCAGCACATATTCATCATCCAGACGAAGTCGCAGAGACGATGACCGCTATGAGCGGAAACGGGACGATGGCCGGAGCTATCGGAGATCTCGTAGCCCTGAGGTTCGTGCCGCCTGCTCATTTTTCGTTCACTACAAGTACTTGTCTAACAGTCTATTCTTTTTTTTATTCAGAGGCGATATCGTGAACGCGAACGTGACCGCGACCGAGATTCGTACCGAAGACGTGACCGCTCGATAGACAGGCGCGACAATCACCGCGACGATGATTATCGGCGGCGAGACCGCTCCCGAGACCGACGGCGCTCTAGGGATAGAGATTATGACCGTGATTACCGTCGAAGGAGTCGAAGCCGCGATAGGGATTACCGAAGGCGAGATGATTCCCGCGACAGGGTCCGAAGACGGACAGACGATTCTGCTGACTTGAAGCACAAGTCTAGACGGGACGATAGCCGAGATCGGACCAGGGGTTCTACGCCCAAGTCTCGAGAGGCAAGCCTCCTAGTGCCGTTTAATTCCTAGATGAACACTACTAATACAGGCTGAACAGACCTCGAAACCTGCCACACCGACGCGCACGGGACCCACGGATGATGAAAAGAGAGCTGAGCGCCTAGCCAAACTTGAGGCGTGGAAGCAAAAGCAAGCCGCCGAAAAAGAACGAAAGCAGAAAGAAGCGGAAGCTGTTGGTGGACCAAAGAATATCTTGGACGCAATTGATAGAAAGTCTGGATTATCCCCAGCCGTTAGTTCTCCCCAGTCTCCTGCCACTCAAGGCGTTGATACCGCCCCAGCCACATATGCTGGGAAATTCGATCCGAAAGCTATCGCCAAAAGCGCTGCTCAGGCACCAGCTGCTCCAGCGGTGTTGGGCGAAGATGTAGCTGTTCCGGCCGCTGCAAAAACCAACGGCCAGTCGTTTGCCAAGGCCCAAGACAACAAACTGTCAACCAAAACTCCATCCTCAGGTACGTGCCCCATTTTGGCAGTCAACTACGAGCTATGTACTTACGCACCACATTCAGCTGCCCTAAAAGCGAAGGGAAACGTTGGAAGATTCGGGTTGGGTTCCAAACAAGCAGCAGATAATGAGAAGTCAATTGCGACGAAGACGCTCGGGTTTGGCGAAGAGGAATCAACGCGAAGGAAACTAGAACGCCTTCCAACCCCACCGATGGACGACACGGAAGCCAGCAAGGTCGTGGATGCGACCGCGGATGATGACGACGATGTTGATATGCAAGAGGGAGAAACGGAAGAAGATGCTGCTGCTGCTGCCCGTGTGGCCGCCGAACGACGAGAGGAACGTTTGCAAAATGAAGCTCTCGCTGAGCAAACCAACGGCGATACACCAGCGAAAGAAGAGGTTCCTGAAAAAATGGAAATCGACGCCCAGGAGGAGGAAGAGGTTGATCCCTTGGACGCCTTCATGTCGGAGCTTGCAGAATCTGGCCCACCGAAAAAGAAGGTTGGCGCCAAGTTTGCCAAAGCTCAGGAGCCTGAGGCCATCTTTGGTGATGAGAATGATGTGGACGTTACTGCTGTTGGTGAGGGTGACGCTGAAGATTTTCTCGCCATCGCCAACAAGGCAAAGAAGAAGAAGGATATCCCGACTGTCGATCATAAGAAGATGGAATATGAGCCGTTCCGTCGGAAGTTTTATACCGAACCCTCAGACTTGGCCCAGATGTCTGAGGAAGAGGCAGCGAACTTGCGGCTAGAACTTGATGGAATCAAAGTCCGCGGGTTGGATGTTCCTAAACCAGTGCAGAAATGGTCGCAATGTGGATTGGGAATACAGTCGCTGGACGTCGTTGACAAGCTTGGCTTCGAGAGCCTAACTTCAATTCAGACTCAAGCAATCCCCGCCATCATGTCTGGTCGGGATGTGATTGGTGTGGCGAAAACTGGATCCGGAAAGACAATGGCTTTCCTCATTCCCATGTTTCGGCATATCAAAGATCAACGACCCCTTGACAATATGGAGGGTCCAGTAGGCTTGATCATGACACCTACCCGTGAATTAGCCACCCAAATACACAAGGATTGCAAGCCATTCTTGAAAGCCCTAAATCTCCGAGCCGTGTGCGCTTACGGTGGTGCTCCAATCAAAGATCAAATCGCCGAGCTGAAGCGTGGAGCCGAAGTCATTGTGTGCACCCCAGGACGAATGATTGACCTTCTGGCGGCGAACGCTGGGCGAGTGACTAATCTACGCCGAGTCACATATGTTGTCCTGGACGAAGCTGACCGTATGTTCGACATGGGCTTCGAGCCTCAGGTTATGAAGATCTTGAGCAACGTGCGTCCTGATCGGCAAACTGTGCTATTCTCCGCTACATTCCCGCGGAACATGGAAGCGTTGGCTCGCAAGACTCTCGCCAAGCCGATTGAAATTGTTGTCGGTGGTAGAAGTGTTGTTGCACCTGAGATTACACAGATCGTAGAAGTCTGCAGCGAGGACAAGAAGTTCGTCAGGCTTTTGGAGTTGCTGGGTAATTTGTACTCAACGGAAGAAAACGAAGATGCTCGGTCGTTGATTTTTGTTGATCGCCAAGAGGCAGCTGATACGCTCCTGAGGGAGTTGATGCGCAAAGGCTATCCTTGTATGTCTATCCATGGTGGTAAGGATCAGATTGATCGTGACTCTACCATTGAGGATTTCAAAGCCGGCATCTTCCCTGTTCTGATCGCAACTTCCGTCGCTGCACGCGGTTTGGACGTCAAACAGCTGAAACTCGTTGTCAACTACGATGCGCCCAACCATCTGGAAGACTATGTGCATCGTGCTGGACGTACTGGTCGTGCCGGAAACACAGGAACAGCGGTTACCTTTATAACGGAGGATCAGGAACGGTATTCGGTTGATATTGCCAAAGCGCTCAAGCAGAGCGGCCAGCAAATCCCAGAACCTGTACAAGCTCTGGTCGACTCATTTCTGGAAAAGGTCAAGGCTGGTAAAGAGAAGGCCAGCACCTCTGGCTTTGGCGGAAAGGGTCTGGAACGATTGGATCAAGAGCGTGATGCAGCGAGAAATCGCGAACGTCGTACATACAAAACTGGAGATGAGGGCGAGGAGGAGGAAGAGAAGGATGAGAAGAAGAATGAACAGGCCGAAGAACAGTTCAACAAAGTTATCTCCTCCGTCCAATCCGCCTCTACACCACTACCTGGTGTTCCCAAGGGTATTGATCTTGACGGCAAGATCACCGTTCACAAGAGAGAAGTCGACCCGAATGCTCCCAATAACCCTCTCGACAAGGTTGGTTCAGCTGTTGCGGGTATTCATGCCCGTCTTAGCCGTGCGGGAGTGATGAGATCGGGTGTGCCCATTGACAACCGCGGCCCTGACGCCGGTGCATTCCATGCCACGCTTGAAATCAACGACTTTCCTCGTAAGTTCCCAATCTACAATCATTCTAGCAGTAATTTGGCTAATATACCTTTTACATTACAGAAAAAGCTCGATGGGCGGTTACAAATCGCACAAACGTGGCCAAGATTCTCGAGGCTACTGGTACATCTATTACCACTAAGGGTAGCTTCTACGCAACTGGTAAAGAGCCCGGTCCCGGAGAGAACGCCAAGCTGTACATCCTGGTTGAGGGCGAAACCGAGCTGTCTGTGACGAATGCGATGCGAGAACTAATGCGGTTGTTGAAAGAAGGCACAATCGCGGCGGTGGATAGTGAAGCTCGGGCTCCGGCATCAGGCCGGTATAACGTGGTATAGAATCACACGGCTGTATCATATTCTGATTCAAATCGAATACAATTCAATCAATTACGATATGTTATGATCTAATTCCGTAACGCAAATCCTAAATCTCGAAGTAGATGTGTACAATCAAGCCTCGCCTCTCTTTCCAAGCCAGCTCAGTCCCATCTCCTCGCAGCAGAGGCACCATCGGCATCCCTAGCAGCTCTCTCATCCCGACTCACCTCGTTTAATGTTTGGTTTTGTGTCTGGGCCTTTTGCGCTGCCAATTTTGACCCTAGTTTCCCTTTATTCGCGGGCCCCGTAGCCTCGGCGCGTTTCTATCAAGCAAACTGTTAGCACCAAGTTCATATTAAGGACAGCGCAATACATCGGCAACAATCAACAATGCCAGCCCAATCTCTCCAAAGGAAGCCCGTGCGCAACCAAGAAAGCACAGGCTAGAAAAGCAATACGGAATAAACATACCTGAGCTGCCAATGCCGCCTTCGCCCTTGCATCATCCGTATCTTCTACCGCCCCTGTTCCTGATGCTGTCCCCGCACCAGGATTGGCGTTTTCCCCTCCTCCTCCTCCGCCCCCCAAGGTCCTCCCTGGCGACTGCCAGTGTGATTTTGACTTTGCATTTGCGGGGACGGAGGCGCGCGGGGCGGAGTTGTCTGCGCTTGACCCGAGGACACGGCCGGGACGGGCGAAGGGTTCGGCCGCGGATTCGTTCTTGGATCTGGAGCAAATGTTTCCCATTATTATTTTGGAGCTTGCGGGTATTGAACGGTTGCGTGGTGGTGATGTGATCTAGGTGTGTTGATTGATTATCGGGTACCTAGGAAGGNGGGCCGCAATGGGGTTATTGGCGGCAGCAGAGAGTGACGGTAGCACAATGTTAATTGTATTATGTATAAAAGTAGTTCTAGAGTATAATCCTCGATGCGTATGGAAAATCAACGACTTAATGGGAGAGTCGAGTCGAATGGTGTCCGAGAAAGGGCATCCATACCGCATGGTTTCTGCCTGTGTTATCCCGATAAGAGATAGTGGGTCTTGGCGGTGAAAACACGTGCTGCGGCAGCCGTTCCGGATTAGGAATGGGGGGTAAAATCTGTCTCGGCCTGAATTTGAAGGTATACACCGGTACAGCGCTCGAGGACCAGAAATTCGGCAATCAAGCACTGTCCAGTTGCATCATCCGCCATCCGGGAATTCCTGCGCTGAAAACGAGCTGCTTCGAGTCAGTGCTCGAGCCGGGAGTCGTCGTTGGCGCCTGAGATATGGGCAAGTCGCCATTCGTGGACTCTCGCGCAGCTAACTCCCAAGGTCCTCCCCCACGTCCGCAGGGTCCTCACTGATATCAGAAATCCACAGCCAGGCGCAAGATCGTTTGCCAGATTGCCGAATATTGCAGGCTGGGTATCCCCAAGGTCCCCAGCTCAGCTTCTTCTGCCCGCCATGCCTCAGGCCAGTGATCCGGGCTGCTGCTTTTGCCCATTCTCGCCCTCCCACCCACGCCCGCGCCGATTGTCATTGGTATGTGATCGTCTCATTTTGTTCGCTTGTATCGGCTCCAGGGCTCGCTAACATCCATCCTTGGGTCCAGCACGAGAAGGAATTGGATGCCTTTCTGCTTTTGTCTCGCTCATTCATAGAGCGTTCACCCGAGTCGACATACGACTCATCAAAAATTGCAGACAAGATGGCTACCCACACGCGAAAGGACGACTTCTGCCTCGAATGCCACTGGGAGTCCTTTCATCTAGACGGGAAAAGCTCGGAGGATTCGTCCGTGGCCCCGGCGTCTGAGTGCTGCCCTGATAAGGAGCAGCATGCCTCAGAAGCGCATGGCGACAGCGCTTGCTGCGACACTGACAACTGCTCCATTACCTGCCCATCAGTCTGCGACGGCTTTGTCGACTGCAACGACGAAGACAACCACGACCCTTGCTCTGTATCTAGATGTGAAGAGTCACATTGTCATGACCCTGCCCCTATCTGCTTTGACGAACACTGCTTTGATCCCGACGCCCACCCAGAAATCCCAGACCACTCATTCGAGTCCCTATTTGGACTGGGGATACCAATGACTACAGACAAGAATGACTTTTCACTCACCCTGGATCAGTGCCAGGCCGACCATCATATGCCCAAACCAACTGAGCATACCGCAGCAGACCTCAACCATCTATGCGCTGGTCCCTTTTTTAGCCCAGACTCAATAGCAATCACTCCCTGCCATCCCCCTCACAGCTATCATCATGATCCTCACTCCGCCGGCCTCTCCCAGGTCCCTCCTGCTCAGAGTATGATGCCTCCATCATTACCCATGCAAAACGATGTCAACCCCTCCGACGTCTTCCACATGCTTGGGATGTGCCCCGACTACTCGAATCACTTTCATGTCCACGAAGCATCAAATTGTCCTGAGAATCTGGACGGCAGCACCTCGTCGAACTCTTTCACTTGCCTCCATCTCGACGACGATAGTTTAAACAGCATACTGAAGAACCCTATATACACAGGCAATAACCTTCCCGCCAGGGGTCCCTGCCGTTCGAACCATCGTTGCCGGTCTCATCACCACGCACACGCCCACCACTTCTCACCCTACTCCCGTCATTCTCGATCAAGCATCAGTTCCCAAATTCTCCCCAGTCCTGGCGAAACACCGCCTCCGCTAGACGGTGGTGTATCTTCAGTCATAACAAGTCCCGACTACTCCGCGGCTGATGGTGAATTGCACGTATGCAAATGGGTTATTAATTCCCGGGGCATCAAAACCGGCTGTGGCGCTTCCTTTTCAAGCGCCAGTGCGCTTCAAGAGCACCTTGTCTCTCGCCATATGGGACCCGTCAACGGCGCCAAGGGAACTGGATACTACTGTTGCTGGGAAGGGTGCAGCCGGCCTGGAGAGCCATTCTCGCAGAAATCGAAACTTCAAGGCCACTTCCTCACACACAGCAACTGTAAGTCACTACAATCAAATTATGTGTGATACAAATTAACAATTTAGACAAAAACTTCCAATGCACGGTCTGCGGGAAGCTCTTTGCTCGACAAGCGACGCTTGAACGTCATGAGCGAAGCCACCGCGGCGAGAAACCCTACAAGTGTCCAGATTGTGGCAAGTCATTCACAGATAGCAGTGAATTAAGTATGTTGCCTTGCCCTGGTTTATCTTTCTACTTTACTAACAGGATAGAAACTCATTCGCGCACTCATACCGGCGAGAAGCCCTTCAAGTGCACGTATCCAGGATGCAACTTTCAAACCGGCGATGTAAGCCTGCCAGCCTTTTTTGTTTTTGCAAAACTACGATGCTAACAACTTATCTTAGTCGTCAAATATGTCCAGTCACAGACTCAGTAAGTTCCTTTCAATTCTACTTCTGTTAATCACAGTGATTCTAATACTATCCAGCACATGGCGAACGAAGACACAAATGCCTTCACGCTGGTTGTAACAAGAGCTTTACTCGACCTGGTACGTTCCGTCACCTATCCTCGCCATCCAAGTGGAACACTACTCACTAACCAACCTTACTTTTATAGACCAACTCAAACGACACATGCGCTCAACGCACAAAACCGAAATCCAAATCCCAACCCCCCTGCTCGGGTCTCCAACAGATGACCAACTCGCATTTCCAATTCAGTCTCAGGTTCCTTTCAGCATGGCGTAACAAACTGATACCAGGCTATAGTGGCTAAGGCGTTATCGAACGGATATTGTGGCGTTGGTAATGGATGGCTAAATGGGTTTATGTCTATATCTTTGTCTTTATACATGCTTTATTGGAGGCGTGAAGGTGAAGTACGTGTGAAGTACTTGGACGAGATGAAATGAGGCAAGGCGCGATGAGATGAGATGAGATGATTAATGATTGGATACCACTACTATTCACACAATGAATATGGATATTACTTCCACGCCTAGATTTCTAGGTGAAAAGTCGAAGATCATGTTTAACTCCTATACGCTATTATAAATTGTGCATCGCAATGCTTCCTTATCCCACGACAGCCAGTCAACTAGGGTTTGGACTTGGAGGTTGGGAGGGCTGAGTCAAGCCCTAATCCATAAGCAGAGTGATGTAAACAGCCCGGCCTTTCGTGCATCGTCTGCATTAGTATCGATAGCATAGGGTTTATTGAGGTTCATAGCTACTGAGTTCATGTTTCTGGGTTTAATGGCATTCATAGTTCTACCATTTATTTTACTCTTTTTCTCGAACCCATTGGGTCGCGGGTTATCGTATCATTAGAGACACGAAATTCTCCAAGTTCACGGCCATAAAGTACGCTGTGCCACAAAATACATATACCTATATACCTAGTACTTCGGCCCGATATAGATTACATACCCCCTTCAGATCAACGAATCCCCAACAAATCAACCCCAAGGACAGAAGCCGGAGGGATAAAGAAAAGACGGAGGGGAGCAAACGACTCAAAATTAATCATGAGCCCTTCCCTCCAAACCCTCCACCGCACTCTTGACCTCCCTCACCCGTTGGCCAACCCTCTTCTTCACCTCCTCCTTAACAGCGTCCGGTACCTCCGCAGGGTCAATCGACAGCTCAACAAAGGCCTCCTCTCCTTCTGAGTTTTCGCCCTTGGCTGGATCAACGTTCGCCGGGGGTTCGGAGGCTGTGTATATATCGTAAGCAACAACAAGGCTATTCAGGGCATCGCGCGCGGATTCACGGTCCGAGGCAGCGTAGATAGTTGCCGAGTCGGTGGACTCAGTTGCGATTTCCAGTTCGTCGGTGGCAGTTTCGTAGCTATATATTTATCATGCCTGGTTAGTATCATTCTCTTTATTTGGGGCTTTGTTCAAGATTTCAAGGGTTTAAGCAACGTACAGTTCTTGCAGTTCTTCAACGATAAGGTCTGCTTGGCTTTTCCCGGAGCCGGAAGTTGCGGCGGGAGACGAGGACGGGGGTGTTGAGGAGAAGGCCCGGGAGATGCTTAGGTTCTTTTGATTGGGGATAGAGTTAAGGTTTGAATGAAGCTTGTGTTGTTTAATTGGTCCAGCTGGTATGGAAGCAATGGAACGGAGAGGGATCCTTGTGCGGAGAGTGGCGTGAGTGCCGGAGCTCCGAAGGGAGGACGTTGAGAGTTTCAATGGTCTAGGAGGCATTTCTGCGGTGACTTTTTCTCGGCAATGAAAGTAATTGAATCGATAATAAAAGGACAATTGAGCGAGCGGATTTGATTGTACAGGAAGAAATGAAGGAGAAAACTGGAGGAGGCTTGAAGGATGGAGTGCAGGTGGAATGGCATGATGCTGGAATGCACGATGACGTTTATCTAATCAATCGGCTAAGGTGAGCTAAACCTCACGTGTCGCCAGCAAATATTTACTAATGCCAGGTCTCTTATACTTGCAAGGAATTGGTCATAATCGAATCAATTCTAAGATAATGAGACGATTTTTTAAATCTAAAGTCCAAACTTCATCCCCCCATTCGCGCAGACCACGCTCCCGGTACACCAGCCCCCATCGCCCGTACACAACATCCCCACCACCCCCGCAACCTCCTCCGTAAACGCCGGCCTCCGCCCGCCCATCTTCTCATTCACAATGCGCACCTGCTCCTCTGTCAATCCCAGCTCAGCAAGCACCGGGTCATTCTTCGGATCAACAAGCTTGCTCAGCGGCGTCTCGTCCTGGAATCCCTGGATCTGATTCCAGAACCCCTCGCCCGTCTTAAAGTACATATCACCCGAGACAGGACCAGGGTTGATCGCGTTAACCGTCGCCCGGTCCGCGAGTTCTCGAGCCCAAGTCCGAGTCATGGCCTCGAGCGCAGCCTTTGTCCCACCATAAACACTTTGTCCGGTGAAGCCGAGACTCGAGGAGACTGAGGAGATGTTCACGATACGCCCGGAGCGATTCGTAGGTAGATACGGCGCGACAGCCTGGGTGAGGAGGAGCGGGGCAAGGACATTGATGGTGTAGTGCCAGTTAAAGTAGGCCGCGTCGATGGGGCCCTTCTCGGTATCGTTTAGGTCTCTGTCTGCCGAAACGCCGGCATTGTTGATCAGGATGTCGATTGTTGTGTTGGGGAAGTGGGTGTTGGCTGCGGCGAGGATCTTGACCACGGCATCGTCGGGGGTAGAGAGATCGGCTTGCACTGACACGCAGCGGATGGAGTGCTTGGTTGAGAGCTCGGCGCAGAGGCTTTCGGTTCTGGAGCGCGAGGACTCGGAGGTAAAGTTTAGCAGGAGCGAGCAGCCTTTGCTGGCGAGGTTTTTGGCGATAGCTTCGCCGATGCCTTTGTGACGTTAGTGACGGTCCAAAGGTCTATAGTCTCCTTAAAACTCCAAACAGATGAAGAGGGGGGAGCTTACCCCGCGAGCCGCCAGTGACGATACCGAACTTTCCTTCCAGTGAGCGAGACATAATCGGTCTGGGTGTTAATGTTGTGGATAAGTAATATTTCCAGGTTGGGAGGAAGGTTGTACTTGTAAGTTCCGTGACCGGTTAAATAGGCTCTCTCTTCTGCTGGTTAATTCGGGGTACTGTCCCACTTCTCGACGTTTCACCCCACCATTCGGGAAATTTCCCATCCAAGAGTCCGAACAATCGAACCATATGCATATCTACCGAGGACTACGGTTAAATAAAGCTCAAACTCTACCAGAATTTCAGGTTCACGACGCAATGCAGCAATGAATGATGCTGCGGTTCATTATATGGTATAATATATGTGGGATCCCCCCATCTACTCTTCGTAAATTATGGCACTGTTGAATGCAAATACTCCACTAGACCGGCCCAGTTGAACCCAGAAACTACCAGAAACCCCGTGTATGCCACTTTTATGCCGTTGAAGGACAATGCTTTTGAGCTCCATGTTGATGAAGAACTCCATATGTTAGTCGTAACATCGTGATCATGTTGAAAAAAGTCTACTCAGGGTATCGGAAATATTAAAAGAAAATGCGCTTAGTAGCGGTAGCTAGAGAAAAGTCAGTTATGAGAGTCTTCAAGCAAACAATAAGAGAGACGTACTGGTCAGCCTTGTAAGGACCCTTGGCATCCAGGCCAAGGTACTCAGCCTGCACAGGGGTGAGGGTGGAAAGCTTGGCGTTGACGTGCTCAAGGTGGAGGTAAGCGACCTGCTCGTCGAGAACCTTGGGCAAAACGTAGACGCCAACATCCTTCTTGCCACTGGTACCGAACTCAGGGTACTTCTGGCCGAAAGCCTTGTCTTCAGCCTTGAACAGGGCAATCTGGGCAAGGACCTGGTTGGAGAAAGAGCAGGACATGACGAAGGAAGAGTGGCCAGTAGCACAGCCAAGGTTGACGAGACGGCCCTCAGCAAGGAGAATGATGTGACGGCCGTTGGGCATCAGGTAGCGGTCAACCTGGGGCTTGATGCTCTGGACGGACTTGGCGTTGGCCTTGAGCCAGGCAACGTCGATTTCAATGTCGAAGTGACCAATGTCTTGAGGGGGGTTAGCTACCTAATCTAGTAATCACAGCCATGTTAAAACTTACTGCAAACAATGGCGTCGTTGCGCATGGCCTCGAAGTGCTTGCCAACCAGGATGTCACGGCAACCAGTGGTGGTGACGAAGATCTGACCGAGGGCAGCAGCCTCGTCCATGGTGACGACCTCGTAACCCTGGACAGCGGCCTGGAGGGCGTTGATGGGGTCGATCTCAGTAACGAGAACACGAGCACCCATGGTGTGGAGAGCCTGAGCGCAACCCTTGCCCACATCACCGAAACCGGCAACGACACCGATCTTACCAGCAATCATGACATCGGTGGCACGCTTGATACCATCGATGAGAGACTCGCGGCAACCGTACAGGTTGTCGAACTTGGACTTGGTGACGGAGTCGTTGACGTTGATGGAGGGAACAAGGAGCTTGTTGTCCTTGAGCATGCGGTAAAGGTGGTGAACACCGGTGGTGGTCTCCTCAGAGAGACCGAAGCAGCCCTGGAGCTGCTCAGGGTACTTGTTGTGGACGAGAGAGGTCAAGTCACCACCGTCATCGAGGATGAGGTTGAGCTTCTGGCCATCCTTGAAAGCAGAGAGCTGCTGGTCCAAGCACCAGTTGTACTCCTCCTCGGTCTCACCCTTCCAGGCAAAGCTACTCAAGTTAGCGGAAGTCAATCAATTAGATAAATACAAGGTTCACGTACACAGGGACACCAGCGGCGGCAATGGCGGCAGCGGCGTGGTCCTGGGTGGAGAAGATGTTGCAGCTAGTCCAGGTAACCTCAGCACCGAGAGCAACGAGGGTCTCAATGAGGACGGCAGTCTGGATGGCTATAAAATGTCAGGTTGGCCCAATAACAACCCGGTATAAAGTACATACTCATGTGAAGACAACCGGCAATACGGGCACCCTTCAGAGGCTGGTCAGCACCGTACTTAGTACGGATGGCCATGAGACCAGGCATCTCAATCTCGGCGATCTCGATCTCGCGGCGACCGAAAGCGGCCAGCGACTGCTCACGTTAGGATTGGGCTCTCGTCGAGTGGTCTAGAGTTGGAAAACATACGATGTCGGCGACCTTGAACTTCTGAGCGGGGGCAGCCATGGCTGTGATTGTGGAGGATATTTAGGAAAAGAGAAAAACTAGAGAGGTTTGTTAGCAATTGACGTTCTGGTCAAAGTTCTCATCGAGAGACTCACAATAGAAAAGGATGAGAGGGATGAGAGGAAAGAGAGGAGGAGGAAGGAGGAAGAGAAAAGGGAGGAGAAGAAAAGGATGAGCAGAACCAGAAGAGGGGCAGCCGGGGGGTCGGTTGGCTGTCCAGTTCTTGCGGCGGGGCTGTCAAAAAATGGGGCGGTCGGTCTTACTCAGCCTATCAACACCGCTCCTCTTGGTGTTTATCCTGATCCTGGCAATATTGCTGCAAAAGACCATTTGCTCCAGATTTATACATTTCCGAAAAAAGATAGAGCGTGTGTTGGTTGTGTAGTGAGCGGCATGTCCTGAATGTTATCTATATAACTAGTGGACGGGTGGAGCGCTTGGAGCGTTGCCGGGGAGGAGATCAAACTTCTTCACTCTCCAAAAGTAGACCCCTCATCGCCAATCTCAAGGGTTTTCCATGTTCAAGGCATTGGAATAGCTCTATTACGACTTTCAATTTGGTTACTGTTCAAGGTGCTCTGGCCCAGCTGTATTCGGGGCATTTCGACGCTGCCAACCCAGCCCCACATTCGGCGTTGGTGAGCGTCCAACGCAGCAGTCTATAAGCATCAACCTTGAGGAACACAGAGGACCACAGCAACAACCCCGAGGATCGGACCTTGCTCGGAGTGGAGCAGAATAAACACGACCGTGAATGGGCTGTCGATCTGGACGTCGGTCTTTTTTCTCCGGGTAGTCTCGGACATTCCATCAAAAGTCTCACAGCAGCTAGAGTCGTGGCGGGGCACCTGCTACAAAGGTACTGTATAAGATCGCAACAATACTCACTGAGTGTCAGGTCCAAGGAAAACATAGTAGGGTGTCATCAACATGACACTTTTTTACGACCAATATTTCAGGTTTTGATTGTCAGGTTTTCCACGGTTTCGGAGAAATAATGTATACTTGGAATATTGTAATATATATCTGGTTAAGCACATCGCAAACCCGATCTCTCCCCAAAAATTAAAATATACAAACAACCATTATGTAATAATCCTGTACTACAATTTCTAGCTCCTAACAAATCCCGAATGCTCTCATTACGTCCATCGCTAACAATAATGAGCTATATCACCTAAACATCTTCGGATCCCGCCGCGTGGCGGGAAGAGATCGAGTAGATCTGTTTATTTTGAATCAAGTTGAATGACTTGCTGAGAAATATTATATTAAAACGTGATATTCGTTAGTTATATATACCCCCCGCTTAAACACCGTCGCCAAAACGATACGCATTCATCCACCTCTGCGAAGCGTTAGTATCAGTTCAACCTGTGGATAGCAGGCTTGACGTACCTTATCATAAGGCTTCGACGAGTCACAGAATCTCAAATCTGTAGCTAGGCGGATAACTCCCTCGGGATCATTATTTATGGTCGAAGCATGGATCTATCAGTTGCTATCAGTCATGTCTAATATATAATCAGTGGTCTCGAACGTACCGCGTGAGGCTTGTGCAGGACGACATCCCCGGCCTCATATGCAGAAGCTAGCCAACGCCGATTGTGCTGCTTGGCAAACTCTGCTGGAAATTCTGACAACAGCCCAGTCGCCATCATGTTCGAATTGAACGCACTGCGGGCTTCGTCCTCTGTCAAGCCAGCATTCTTGGCCTTTGTGGTGAACTCATCCTCGATCTTAAGCCCGACGGAGTCACCTAGATACGAGTTAACCCTCTGGAAATGTAAACTGAATGAAGGCGCTTAGTTGATACATACCATCCTCGAGATAAATCAATCCTCCCCCGTTTAACTTAACATCGCCAATAGGAACCCAGGCCGTCACGCTCGTGGGCTCACCATACCTCAAGAAGATCTGATCATAATGCACTCCAATGGGTTTCGTCCCGGGGGTATTGTTCCTCAACAACGTGCGCTGAAAAGTCAAGGTGTCTTTCCCCCACCCACTAAACTTGGCCACAAAATCATACAACGCGGGATGATGGCACAGCTTTTCGACATACCAGTCCTTATAATGGGCCTCTATGGCGCGATCCACGAACTGATCTGCCTTCTCGCCGCCTGGTCTCCCGTTCCCACCAACAGCACCAGCCCCAATGCCGGGGTAATGCTCTGGGTCTTTGGTGGGGTTGAAGATGCCTTCGACGGGGTCGGAGCCTTCTTTAAGGACTTCGGTGGGGGCGAGGTAGGAAAAGTACTGGCGGCGGGTTTCTAGGACATCTTCGCGCGGGAGAACCTGTTTGAGAAAGAGGTAGCCATCTTCGTCGTAGCGTTTGCGGAGCTCTTCGATGGGAAGCGATGGGTCTGAGGGGCGGAGGAGGGCGGCGTTCTCGGAAGTGAGGGGCCCGTCGTTGACGGCGAGGGTTTCTGTTAGGACTCCTGGCATGGTTGTGATGTTATTATCTAGATAGAGAAGAGGATGCGATATCGAATTTGAGAATACCTGGAGAGACAGTGGCCGGTTAAATAAGTCTCCTGGACTGCACCAAGAGCATCTTCTGTTCTATTTTTTCCGAGTCAGTCACACCCCAGACTTGGTAGCTACCCCCGCCTTCTCCAATCCAATCCTCAACTTTGCTGGGCCCAGTGGATTCACTGCTGCGAGCTGTATCGCAAAAGCATTCACTGTGAGTGGACGATTTCCCGACCATCAACGTGGAAAAATTCCATGACGAAGTTCGAGCTCCAGGCGGACGGGGAAAGATTCCCTTTTAAAGCCTGTCCCATGATCCCATTAAACGTAATGTTCCATTTCAAGTAATCTTCCACTTAAAGTAATGTTACTCTTTAAGGCAATAAAATGTCAAGCCTGACGATATATCAAACCGAGAGAGAACACCAATGGACCACCTAATACGCCCGTATGTCAAAAACCCATCCCATGATTCATAACCGATTTAATCCTTCCACTCCTTGAACTCCCAATCCCCAGCTTTCTCGCCCACCACGAGCTCCAAAGTCGTGAACTCAATTCGCTCATACATTGTCTTCGCAGCCCTTCGCGCCTGCGCATGCCACGGCCCCGTCCCGCCAGCTCGTGCGTCTTCTCGACTCCTCCATACACCTAATGCGCGCCACAAGTTAGCAACCATTACCAACAAATCCCGCCAATAGATATCAGGCAATATCAAACGGACGGACAGAACAGCGTGGGATGAACATACAAGTAGCAAGATTCTCTCTCTTCTCATTCTTACTCCCAAACCAATACTTCAGCAACCCGCCACTCGCCACGGCCTCCGCATGAGACCGCTCATCGAGCAAATGCAGTCGGTCGGGGTCCGCATCTGCGCGCAGAATTGATCGGAAAGCAACTACATAGAAGCTGTGCTGTGTCCAGGGCTGCTCTCCTTGTTTCGCTGCGATATCGTGCAGGGTTTCGAAGACAGAGTTCCAATTGAAGGCTTCGACATAGGGCGCTGTCGCGTAGTCTGGCCGGATGGGCGTGAGTGTTGTTAGGGCTTGTGCTAGGAATTGGTTTGCGGCGTCGAGGGTTGAGAGATCCAGCAGGTGCTCTGCGGTTGTATAAGGGGATGAGATGATGTGGTTGGTGCTGGTGTCTTTGTCTTTGTCTTTCGACGACCTGAGCGCGGACTCGGACTCATTGTAAGACTCTAGAGGTATTGTTGGTGGCACTGCTGGCAAGGCCGAGGGGTTGACTGCGCTGTCTGCAGCCACCACTATAGCTGCGGATGCCATTCTATATTGTATGATGTTCTATCGGACTGAACTGGAATAATTGCACGCTCGCCCAACAACGCCTCAATGTACGCCGAAGAAAAAGTGAAAAAGAAGGGTAAAAAAAGCCGAAAATTATAGGAACCGAAAAGAACAGAGGAATAAAGAGTCGAGCCGAATTTATAGAGCAGCAAAGGGTGAGTCAATTGCAGTCCCAAAATCCAGAGCATAGCAGAAGATTCCACCCGAAGCACGCAATGCGATGACGAGCTCGCCCTGGGAAAGAACATCACCGTTGAATTCACGATTCATGCCCATCTTGAGCACAATATTACTGTTGCGGTGACAAAAACCGTTGCATTCTCTCACCGTATTTTAGTACTACTACTGCTTCAAGTAGTTAAGATCTGGGCTTGGTGGGATTTGCAGGGGTCCTCGGAGTTCGGAGGGTTTGTAGATCGCAGACCGCGTAATGCTGGGTCAGTGATTGGTATCTGCCCCCGGGGAAATGGTTTAGTCTGCGGGATTCCCCGCGCAGCTTTTACATATTAATTTACTGAAGATTCTGGAATGGATGGTGGAATATCTTAATTCTCAAGAATTTTAGTATATCATACATTATCGATGGTATCATGTGAGCCCAGAACCCTCACTCTCGAAACGCCGTGAAATGCTCGCATCCCGAATGGAAGCGATGAAACATAAGTAAAAGAGCTAATACTACTTCGAAGGGGGCGGAGGAGGTCCCATTTTTCCTGCACCGGTATCAACTTTCTTATTGGGTAAGGCAGGTACTTTGAATCCTCCATTTGCCCCTTGAGAAGGATTGCTGCTCTGTCCACCGACTTGGGTGAAGGTGCCTGATTTGAACCACCGGTCTTCTTCCGCCTTGCGCTTGCGATTGAGCTCGGCTTGCGCCTTGGGGTCGACTAGTTCAAGACCCTGTACCGGTGTGAAAGCGATAGTACTGGCTGTACCGCCTGCACCACCGAATGAAGTCCCAATACCCGAGGACCGGAGACCCTTGGCTTGCAAAACGCTCGCCGTCCCACTTGGACCCTGACCGAATGTGCGTAGAGATGAAGCAGTTCCACTGGCCGGAGTCGCCGCGCCCCATCCTTTGTTGGACTTGCTTAGTCTTGCCCTCGTTCTTTGATCGATCTGGGTTGCTCGGATGCGCCCGTCGTCCTGCTGACCCATCATACCAAGACCGACAGTTCCTTCTCCAGTGCCATATCCAATTTCGGCTTCCTCCTTGCCGAATGCTACGCGGTTCTGTGCCTTGCGAAGTTCGGTCATTGCGACAGCCTCCTTGGCCTTTCGAGCCCTTCTACCACCTCGCTTCCTTGAAGGCTTATCATCCGGTGCAGGAAGAGCCTTAGTCCCAGAGTTGGGAGGAGGCTCGGTCAGTTTCTCCAGACGTTTAAAACACTGTTCCTTCAAATCCTCTCCCAGCGAGCCATCGGGGCTATAATTTGAGACGTCGGCCCGAGTAGCAAGAACCATTTTGGCGGAGACAATGCGAATCGCCTGCTTCTTGAGGTCGTTCGGAATGTCTTGGATGAGTTCTGAGTGGTAGAGAAACCCCTGCGATCTGATACCAATATTCGTAGCGAATCCTAATCCTTCCTTTCTCTTCGAACCTTGGGCACCCAAGTTGCACGCCGGAATCTTAGCAAGCTCACGCAGTCCTCCCGACTGATTAAGGAACTGGGCTGCGGTTTCCGGTCCGATCAGCGCTGCCAAATTGGGAGCAATCTGACTCATGCGGGACTGAATACTCTGTGTAAGCGCAGTCCGTTCTTGGTCCAGCTTCAGGATTCTCTCGCAAGTATCCAGCACGGTCTTCAGTTCCGGCTCCGTCATCTCGCGCCCTCGAGTAGTTGTACCTTCCACCGCAACAACCATCAAAGTGGGACCATCCAGAATCGATTTCAGAGGTACCCCAACCATATTGTCCGCGGTGTTGGATAGCGCTTTGATATCCTTCAGCGGGCCATTCTTGAGAATAGCGACGGTTTTCGCATAGTCGATAGAGTTCGTGACAAGGGTTTCGAGTTCAGGAAATCTGATAGAATAATGATCGCGTAGTGATTTGTGGAGTCGTGTTAGTTCATCCGCGGTCGATATCGCAATGTCGAACTCGTTCGTGACCTCTTTGTTAGCGGGTTCTTGAAGAAGTTGCTCTTCGTCCTGGTCTTCGTCGATGGCCTCAGCACCTTCAGCGCCCTCGGCGCCGTCGACGCCCTCGAAATCTTCATCGTCTTCGAAATCTCTCAATAGTTCTTCGGCGGTAGACATGATAGCTCGATTGCCTGCAACAACTGCAGTTACCGCAAGTTTATAGAATATTTCTTTGAGGGTGTGAATTTCATCATAAAACTTGCCGCTGTTAGAGCAACTGCTGAGTCATCCGTGCTAACCAACTAACTAACTATCGGAGTCCGGGTGGCGATATGAGCCGCAAGCGCAGCTTTTTTGCATTTTCGGTAGCTAGGCACTCGGGCATATAATCGTCACCACTCAACCATCCACGTATCTTTTTTTCGAACCATCTCCCCGCCAGAATGGAGGCATCGCGTGGCCCTCCCAGGGTCAAGAATAAGGCCGCTGCCCCGGTCCAGATCTCGGCGGAGCAGCTGCTCCGCGAGGCAGTGGACCGGCAGGAGGACTCACTGCAGGCGCCGACGCAGCGATTTGCGGACTTGGAAGAACTACACGAATACCAGGGTCGCAAGAGAAAGGATTTTGAGGACTATGTGCGGCGGAATCGAATTAACATGAACAACTGGATGCGGTACGCCGCTTGGGAGTTGGAGCAGAAGGAATTTCGACGCGCGCGATCCATCTTTGAGCGGGCGCTGGACGTCACGGCGACCCATGTGCCGCTTTGGATTCGGTATATCGAGTCGGAAATGCGGAATCGAAATATCAACCACGCGAGGAACCTGCTTGATCGTGCAGTTACCATTTTGCCCCGGGTCGATAAGCTTTGGTACAAATATGTCTATATGGAAGAGACTCTGGGGAACATTCCTGGAACGCGGCAAGTGTTTGAGCGATGGATGTCATGGGAACCGGATGAGGGTGCTTGGAGTGCGTATATCAAGCTGGAGAAGAGATACAATGAGTTCGAGAGGGCGCGGGCGATTTTCCAACGGTTTACGATTGTGCACCCAGAGCCTAGGAATTGGATCAAATGGGCTCGATTTGAGGAGGAGAACGGTACCAGCGACTTGGTGAGAGAGGTATACGGAGTGGCTGTGGAGACGTTAGGCGAGGATTTTATGGATGAGAAGCTATTTATTGCCTACGCCAAGTTCGAAGCGAAGCTGAAAGAATACGAGCGCGCCAGGGCTATCTACAAGTATGCTCTTGACCGACTACCGCGTTCAAAATCTACTACCCTCCACAAGGCGTACACCACCTTCGAGAAACAATATGGTGACCGTGATGGTGTTGAGAATGTCATTCTCTCAAAACGCCGAGTCCAGTACGAGGAGCAGCTAAAGGAAAACCCACGCAATTATGATATCTGGTTTGACTTTGCGCGCTTGGAAGAAACTTCAGGCGATCCGGAGCGAGTGCGGGATGTCTACGAACGGGCCATTGCGCAAGTCCCTCCGTCTCAAGAAAAGCGACACTGGAGGCGATATATCTACCTCTGGATATTCTATGCTACTTGGGAGGAGATGGAGGCCAAGGACATCGATCGTGCTCGCCAGGTCTATACTGAATGCCTGAAACTCATACCTCACAAGAAGTTCACATTTGCCAAGGTTTGGCTGATGAAAGCACAGTTTGAGGTGCGACAGCTGAACCTCCAAGCGGCGCGCAAGACTCTAGGTCAGGCGCTTGGAATGTGCCCGAAGGATAAACTTTTCCGTGGGTATGTCGAACTGGAACGTCAATTGTTTGAGTTCGTACGGTGCCGGACGCTGTACGAGAAGCAAATCGAATGGAACCCATCTAACGGCCAGTCTTGGATCCAGTACGCAGAACTGGAACGGGGCCTAGAGGATAGTGACCGTGCACGAGCTATCTACGAGCTGGGAATTGAACAGCCAACTCTGGATATGCCAGAGATTGTTTGGAAATCTTACATCGACTTTGAGGATTACGAAGGCGAGTACGAGCGTGAGCGACAATTGTATGAACGCCTTCTGCAGAAAACGGACCACGTCAAGGTGTGGATCAACTACGCCCGGTTCGAAATCAACGTGCCGGACGAGGAGGAAGAGGAAGAAGAAGAAGAAGAAGAGCGACCGATCAGCGACGAGGCCAAGCGACGAGCCAGAGCCGTCTTCGAGCGCGCACACAATGTATTCAAGGAGAAGGAACTCAAGGAAGAGGTATGTTATCGTCGCCGTTATACTCACGGGAATGAAATACTAACATATGTCCAGCGAGTGGAACTGCTCAACGCGTGGCGGTCGTTCGAACACACACATGGATCGCCAGAGGATATCGACAAGATCGAGAAGCAGATGCCACGACGCGTCAAGAAGCGACGCAAGTTGGACGACGACCGGTACGAGGAGTACATGGACTATGTATTCCCGGCGGACGACCAGTCGGCAGCGAACCTGTCGAAGCTGCTGCGGATGGCGCACCAATGGAAGCAGGGGTCGGCAAGCGGGCAGTAAGGAAGAGCTGGGCGTTGGTCGCGATGGTCGCGATGCATATGTATATCATGATCAAGAACAATCTAATAGATACTCGGCGGAATCCGTCACGTTCCACGTAGAAGGGTCCCCCACAATAATTCAGGAACAGCTAACTGTCGTCATTCGCCGCTCCTCATTGGCAGAGAACCTACCTGTGAAAACCGAGACCCGCAGCCAATCGCATTGCAAGAACAATGCACTCGTGAGCTGGAGGCCCGACCGACGATCAGGGCGCAGGCTCGGGCGCTGTCAGTGGCAGACCAGAAAACCACTCACAGCCATCTGCAGGAACAGGAAACCGTTGCACGCCGTGATAAGCTGAATGCTTGTGATGTCGTTGCAGCTGCTGAAAACTTTGTGCTCTCAGAAATTGGATCTGCCTGCTCTTGACGTATTAGCGTGCCTGCTGTGCCGGAACACCTGAGAGTCGCCGTCAGGGCCAACCATGGGCCGCATGGGATGAACTGACCTCTGCCCCTGAACGATCCCTGGCTCAAGGGCTCCTTGCTGACGCTGTAAGGAACTAAGGATCGCCTAAACAAACAGGTTTGATATCATCCCGTGCCTGACGTCGATGGAGGAAGCTGTCCATTGTCAGCCGGAGTCGAGTCGCGTTTCGTTCTGATTTTCCGGTGCGGTTCTGTGTAGTCTTCGTAGCGTGTTCAGTGTTCTCCTCACTTTTGTCCCTTAGTGTGATCGTGGTGTGGTTTCATCCATCCTCTCGACCCCCGTCGATCTCCCCGTGCTGGTCGCTCGGTTTCCCATCCTCACCTCTGTTGGATTTCTATCCTTCACTCTGTTTTTATCAATTCATCTTCAATTTCATTCACGACGTGAACGATATCAGGTCCAGACTCGCAGCAGGTAAGAAAATTTCCACTTGTTGGTCCAAGCTGTCGGCCCGTTGTTTCACCAAACCAGTGTTCGCCCATACAATCAATGTAAATTAATTACGGAGGCTTCCCACTCTGATTCTTGCGACAGTCTGCCTCCCCTGACTCGGAGTCTTCCGTCACCCTCTCCTCTCCTCATCCTCATCCTCAATCCTTTCTCGTCTCCTCTCGTTTTCTGTTCTTGCGTTTTCTCTGGCCCCTGCGGTCTGTTGTCCCTCGTTTTGCTCTCCCTGCCGGTTTGACATCGTGCATCGGTCGCCCTATGACCTACTATTCCAGCCCCTGAAAATTCGCCGATTGACAGCCACCAGGTCGCCCTTCTTTTTTCTGATTTCTTTTTCCTTCGCTCCCTCTTGGGCTATCGAACCGTCGATCTCTTTTCCCTGCCAGCATCCCAGCCGACGTTTGCTCTGTAAACCCGTCTTGTAACACAATCGAGTGCCATCCTCGTCCCTGGAGACGGCCCTTTACTACACCCCTCGATACCATGAGATAGGACTCTGGCAGTCACCTTCCGTTCTCTCCCTTTACTCCTTATCCCCGACCGCATTCGTTTCGGGTGGCTGGTTACCCACCAGGTCCTATCTTCGGCTGGTATCTTCGAAGACTTCGATCTGAATCTTTGCTATCATTGAGCAACATGCTTGTTCCCGAGCCCCCGGTGAAGTTAGAGGGACATTGCTCCGTGATTCATGAAAACACTCTTTACACCTACTCCGAAAATGGCTTCGCCGCTATTCCTCTCAAGCGCGACGGCGGATGGACCGAACCTCCCACGGAGGGAGCTGAGCTAGTCTCGAAAGCAGCTTGTGTTATAGGCGGTGTTGATGGAAACGAACACCAAAAAGCGCTATATGTAGTTGGAGGGACATCGTCAAAGTCAAAGAATTCAAAGACGCCAGCTCTTCAACGATACACTTTCAAAGATAGGAAGTGGAAATCTATTTCTTTCGATCAAGCCAACCTCGTCAACCGGACATCCCACAGCGCTGTCTACCTGGAATCCATTTCCACGATCGTGGTATATGGTGGCAGTATGACAGACTCAGAGCAGAAGTCGGCTGACTCGTTTTCCGTAACGACCGGGCCGGAATACATTCTTGACTCTATGACTGGAAAATCCCCGGCGATTTTGCCCGCGCTTTTTGCCTGGGACGATGAAACCGCTGTTTTGTTCGGAGGTGATACTACTGAAACCAGGACGCAGTTTTGGTCCAAGGGTGATGGACACTGGAACCTAGGCGAGCAAAACTTGACGTCAGAATTGCCAGAGGCGAAGACTGCCCTTCTCACTAGATCCAACGGAGAAAAGATACTGCAGACTTTCGATACCAGCGCTTCACCAGTCACAGTCAAGCAGTTGTTCAAGTCAAAACAATCCGATTCCTCCAAGAAGCAGGAAAGAGCCGCCAACGATATGCCGAAGTATGATGATTCTCTTGCACCTACCACAACTGCAGAGGGCGCCTCGTTGGCCCAGAGTTACGGCTCAGACGACCAACTTGTGGTGTTATCAGGTGGTGGCGGTACCGACTCCTTGTCCATCTTCAACCAAACCTCGAACAGCTGGGTGAATTCAACCAAACTGTTCTATGGTGACAAAACCGAACAAGAGATTCTTGGATCAATAACACCCACATCGTCCTCACAACCTTCGCCCACCACATCAGAATCCTCGACACCGTCAGAGCCGGTAGGCGGCAGCGGCGGCTCAAGTAACGATAACGTTGGCGTGATTCTTGGTGCAGTTTTGGGAAGTCTTGCAGGCGTTGCCATCATCCTTGTGCTTATACTATTCTATATCAGGAGGAAGAAGGAGAAGATGAGACAGGCGGGCGGTCTGGACAAGGACCGACTGAGCTTCCAGGACCAGGGTGTAGAGCCCCTGGCTCGCTCAGCCTACCCCATGGCCGAGAGTCCTGCACCGAGAGCAGCTGGGTCCATGGATTCGTTAGCCATCTTCTCAGGAAATATGGGAGATGAAAAGGCCCCCAAACCCGCTGGCTCTCTTCCACAGCACATGCAAAAGTCTCAGCCCGCACGGCCTAGTCCGCTCAACAACATCCATTCCAGCGACGGCGATGATAAAGCCATTGAAGCAGGCGCATCCGCTGTACGCCCTGGTGACCGCACGACCGATGAAGGCTGGGGTAAATACTTCCAGGACAACCACACAACCCCGACCCTGGTTGGCATGCAGTCTCCTTTCGACTCGACGCGCGATTCAAAAGCCACCATATGGCCTGGAAATAACAATACGAACTCCCTCCCGCCTTTGGACACAAACTTCCTCCACCAGCCCACCCCATTAGGGCGAGTCAACAGCGGCAGCCCCACAGCAGGAGTCGCGACATCCGTTGTAGACGGCAGGCAGATCGTGATCGCTGAGGGCCAGTCAGCCAGGATCTCCAGTGCCGACTCTGCCAGCATAGTCTCAGAGGAGGACCCGGAGCGGTATAACCCTATCCGTGAACACAGCTGGCTCGGTCGTCCCCCAAGCAGTGCCTACAGCAGGAGCTTTTACAACCCACATAGCAGCACGCGGGAACTTCCTTCCACAGCCGTCCCTTCTACAGCTACCCCCTCGACCGTTGACTACAGAAAGCACGACTCGGCTCGCACCAACACGCGAGGCTCCAGTGTTCTCATCCCTGATGGCCAGCCGCTCCCACGAAACAACGTCAACTCGGATATGAGTTGGCTGAACATCCACGCCGATCGATAATCCGAATCCTCTTTAACCTCTGATGCAACTAAGCTCGCTGCTGGTCATCTCAATCTTTAGCACCATACACAAACAAAAAGCAAAAAACCCCCTCCCAGCCATAATCGGGCCGGCACGCCACCCACTCACCCACTCCCTCAATCTCATCTTGTCCAGCGCGGTACGGTGCTCGACTTGGCATGAATTGTGTACAACTCTTTTCGCTCTCAGCGCTTCTTTTCTTACATCTTACTGCATCTACCGTTTCTTTCATTTCGCGTCCCTCCTTCCTCAATTTATTCATATAATACAGCCTGGCCTGCTTTTCTTGATATCCACGTGGTCATTCATTGTCTCTCCCGCTACCTGTTTGTTTACGTCCATGTTCTTCGTGTTGGATTGCAGTTAGGTACATTGCATTGTATGTACATAGATTACATTTCCTTGGCTAGGTTTGGTTTGGTTGTATGTGGTGTATCGAGTCGTGCCGTTTCTTTTCCTTCAAGGTTGGGCTTGATGTGATGTTGATTTTGTTGTTAACTTGTGCATTTGCATGGCTTAGCTTGGCTGCTTGTCGGCTAGGCTAGACTACGCTTACTTTACCATTGGTATCCCATGCTTGATTTGCATGGCTGGAATGAAATGGATTGACTGCATAACATTGTCTTGCATTGCAATTGAAACCCTTGCTATTCTTCGTAATGATTACTCGGATGGAACCCGAAACAGCCCTGGGGGCATGCTGCATATGGGTGGCCTGTCCCAAACATCCAATTCTGCCCTGTCCACGCTCCACAACCATGTTCTCCAAAAAAATAAATAAAATAAGCAAATAAGAGGAGCTACCCCCATGTTTGGTGCGGTTTCTCTACAAGTGCAAGGCTGGCGTGACCCAAAAAATTAAGTGGTTATCAACGCTATCAGTCATCAGCTGCAGTAAGATGGGTTTCGCCTAAGCCCTAACTCAAACCAAGAAATAACTGCCGGATGTTAAGCATCAATCCCTTGGACACAATTCACCAGCACCAACCAACCTCTATCTGTTTATGCGTAACACAACTTGACTGCTGTCTTTGATAAGGGGACGGGAAAATAAATAAATTAAAAAAAAATGTGAGCAAAAAACATACAACAGCTGGGATTCGCATGTGGTCACCCACCATACTACTAACCAGCCGGCGTGTGGCTTAAGTACGGCTGAGCGGACGGGAAGCCCTGTTTTCCACACCCTGTGGTCGTATGTACCAGAAACAACTAAAGGAGAGTTGATATGGCATCTATTTCTTTTTATCTTTTTAAGGTGACGCTAAGAGTATTCAGTCGAGTCCGAAAAGTTGTAAGGTGTGGCTATAGTCGTGGATTCTGTCACAAAATGCATAACTTCCGAAGCGGAGCTCTATACAGATCCAGATACACTCATAAAATTGAGACATGGTGCTGAGACAACAATGGAACATAGTCCATCCTATGTTAGTCTGTTGACGGGAGCCCTAGGTTCCTTCCTGACTGAGAACTGCGGGTTCACCTCTTTAGACAGTTGCCATTCACGCCATTCCCTTTTAAAGACAAGCATAAAGGAGACCATATACTGTCCCGGGTTAAAATACCTTTATCTTGCTCCATTCACTACCTCGACCCTTCTTCCTTCACAAAAGAGACAAGAGTATAAAAAGAAGTGTCAACTAGCATGCACCTGCCTCGAGACCCGTTCTCCCATAGATCTCATTCTTATTAGTATTTTCAAGACGGCCGAATTACCGCCATGCCCAGCACCGGAAGGCTCCTAGCAGCCAACACGGCCTACCTCCTCGACGAAGCCAAAATCAAACACGTCGCCATCGGCTGGCAAGCCCTCGACACAATCGGAGACGAGAAAACCCCCGGAGAAGTCGACATCGCCATCCTAGACGATCAAATCACAGACGCAACCAAGCACCTCGTCTCCGCAGGATTCGACCAGCCCTGCAGTAGGCCCAACTGCGCCGAGTTCAAGATCGACCGCGGCGACCCCATAGTCAAAGAACGAGAACGAGCCAGGGCGAGGAGATTGAGACCAGCGCCAGGCTCGAAACCAGCACTTGACCCCGAATCTGGGTATGCCGGACATGGCTGGGCATACGCGCGCTGGCACGGAATCGCCGAAGCGCATTTCCACATCCACGGTGCAGACTACCTCCTCTCTCTACATCGCAAGTCACAAACGCTCTGGTGGATGAGTGATGAAGAATTTTGTATAACCAAAGAAGATCTCGCCATTGCAAACGCCCCGGGCAGTGAGAACCGACAACCGCATTTGATCCTCTCGACTGACACAGAACGCACCCCGCCGCGTGGTGAGCCATACAATGGTTCTGGACCCTGGAGCACACTGTACGGTGTGAAAATCCTGAATCCGGACTCGTTCACGGACGCGGTGCTCTTCCTTTTATGTCGGTATCTTAACCACGAAGGGCATCTCGACAAAATGTGTTTGAATATGATTGATTGCTTGAAGGATAAGTCCCCGAATAGGCTTAAGAAGAATGTTCGACCGGAGTTCAAGCACCTCTGGGACGCGTTTAATGGGCGTTCTACGTCTAAGGTGGTGCCCTTGGTTGCAGCGAAGTATCCAAGGTCATATCTTGCGGGCAGGAATGAGTTGGGGCCCTTGCCACTGCCGCCTGCGAGGGAAGAGGGACTAGATTGACGTTGATGTTGGGATTTTAGGATTGGATAGCTATGTATGTGCTAGCATGAGTTATGTTTGTCCTGTATTTTGTCTTTCTTTTTGGATCGATTTGCTCCATATTAGATTGTCTTCAGATTGATATCTGAGCGTGAATAAGACCTTTTATCCAAGTAATATCCATGATCTTCTGCCCGGTCCATTTGATTGCACGTAATCAGTTAAACGTGTAGCGTGGTAGATACTGCGACGAAGAACCGTTAGGTTCAATTTTACGTGTACAACTCAAGTCGCTATATGCATAACGTAAGGTAGTAAACCATAGCATACAAAACGAGCGTAGAGATTAAAATGAAAGCAGAAAAGAAAAGGTAAAAAACCGAAAATATTGGAATTGTGAAGTAGACAACGTCGTGTACTGTGTCATAAGCATTGTCATAAAAATCATAAAACATTCAATCGCGAAACGGACAACATCGTGTACGGTGTCATGGGCATTATTATAAAATATCATAAAATATTCAAGCAATTTCGTAGAGCAGATAATTTTCGTTCAAACGATCAGTCATAAAGGTCATTTTTGTCATAGCCGTGTCAGGTCATAGTATGGGAACAGGGTTGCCATATCTCATCAATCATGTAAAGGAAGAAAAAAAAAAAAAAAGGATTAATTTGCAATACAGTTCAGCTTCATATTTTGCTTAAGGGCGAGAAGGACGAAAAAGACAGACGTGTGATAAATGGGGAAAAAAAAGAAAAGAAAAACAAAAAATGGTTAAACCACTACCCCAGGAGACCGCGCACCACTGACCGAATATCGTCGATCTGGAATGGACCAATTTTCTTCGATCTCATCTGGATAAACTGTCCGCGGAGGGCGGTGGCTCAGGCTCTGGGCTCGTTGCGGTCGAGAAGAAGTAGAGTGTCCGGAGTGGCGATTGGAATTCGAATTGGAATGGCCTTTCGACAAAGACTTGGACCGTTCTTTGCAAGCCTTGTGCACGCTGGCTCGCTCGCGGCGTTTTGCATCGAAATGCCTCCAATCTTGAACGGCGGACTGAATACTTAGGGCTGCGACGCCTACACTGGCGACGTCGGAAAGCTGGTTTTTTCGGCGGCGGTGGCGGGCTTGGTCCTTCGATATCTCACCCTCCTTAAGCTGTTTACTGCGTTCTTTGTGCTTTTCCATGTTTTCGGTTAGGGAGTGGGCGGCGTGGATGGTCGCTGCGGCAGCGATGCCGGTGGCCCATAATGTCTCCTTGTTGAGTTTCTTCAATTTTTTTGAATCATCGATACTATCTTCCGCGTCAGAACCCTTCTTCTCCTTCGAATGGTGCCGTGGCGCGTTTTTTGCGGATCGGGAGCCAGAGCGCGAGCGTTGTGCCACGGCCGAGCGATCGTAACCGTCGTCGCTTCTGGCTCCCGATGTGGGGATATAATAAGGTCGACTCACATCTTTGGAATGCCTGGTTCGCGGCGGGCTTGGATGACGGCGGTAGTAGTCGTCGTCACTGTACCGGTCATCATCAGAGTAGTCATCGTAGCGCGATGACCGATGGTGACGACGGCGCCGATCATCCCTGTCGCTCCTGTCGCTCCTGTCCCTATCGCTCTTTTCATCCAGGCCTAGGGCTGCTATACCCTTGTTGATATATTCGGATACACTCTTGCTCCGTTTCTTAGGTCGAGGCCGAGAGTCGTAGCTATCATAGCCATCTCTCGAATCGGATCGGTCACGCGGGCGTGAGCGGTCATGGGACTTCTGGTACCGATCATAAGCCTCCTTCCCAGCAGTGGCTAGAAGGCCCATGAGAGCAGCATCCTTAGTCTTCCCGCCGTGGCTCTTAGAGCCGGAGTGCCTCCCATGTCGAGAACGAGAGCGGGAGCGCGATCCGTTGACAAGCCGGTTCGTAGCAAGGCCAGCAAGCGTAGACTCGATGAAATGGCGCTTGGAGTGGCTGTCAGGGTCTTTATCGACAAGCCCATCAGTGCCTCCAGCAGCCAACGCAGCAGTGAGGACACGCTTGCCCTTTGGGCCGGACCAGTCACCGGGTTCCTTGCGCGCACGGAAAGCTTCGACAGCTCCCGCAGTCACTGCAGCCTTGACAGCTTGCGCGATACGTGCTTCATTCTTGCCACGGGCACTGCGCCCCCCACGGGTTGGAGACGGCGAATAAGAGTAAGATCTGTGGTGACGACCATGAGAACGGCCTCGATTACTACCACGGTGTTTGGAACCCGCAGCACCTTCTAGACCGACTGCACCGAGAGCACGCTCTGAAAGGGATCGTCGGCGACGGGGTGGCGAACGGCTGGTTGAAGGAGAGTATGCATATTTCTCACGTCCGCCTGCGTGAAAGTCAGCCTCGTGTTTTTCTTACCTTCCTTTTTAATCCACCGGGAAAGTGAAAAAGGTTTATACGCACGTCGTTCATCATGATGTCTAGATCGGCGGGAGCGGGGTTCATAATCATCGTACGGGTCATCGTAGCGCCCGCTTGCTGAGTGCGCTCTGTGGCGGCCCTTGCGTGAACGCTTCGAGTCGCGGGGGTGGTCGCCATATCCGTATTCATATGCATCTCTTGCAGGGTGGTTGCGGTAGTATGAGTCTCTGGTTCCGCCGGTGGGGGCGGCGCCATGTGGCATCACTTCTGTCGAGTGGCTTCCACCGTAGTGGTAAGGGGCTTCCGAGTATTCAGGCGGGGGGTAGCGATCGTGGGGGGAATATGGGATTCGGCTGTCGTAATATGCCATGTTTATCGGAGTTGTGGTGATGGCAAGGGAAGAATTAGATGAGAGAGGAAAGAGTCATGGGTTCAGTAATTCAAGAAGAAAGAGATGATGGCCGTGACTGCGAGGGTGAAGAGAAGAGGTCATAAGGCAGACTGGCAGAGAGACAATGTTTTAAGTGTGGCGAGTTAGCGGGGGGCCACCAGCCGCAGTTACTTGCTCTGACGTAACTTCTTTAAGCCCTTTCAAGGTGAAAGCTGCGTTAAAGCCACAAACCACCAGGTTCTCGACTGGGTCCTCTGTGGCTGGCGGCCATCTCCGCGGCGGGGGACTGTGAAGGGCCACGGCTGAAAGACCGTCATTAGACCCAGAAAAGATGAATCGAGAACGACTGTGACTGGATAGAAAATGCAGCCTGAATTCATCATGATGTTCTGGACTATAATTCGATGCTATTATTATTTGCAGGTGACAATGATGTCATAAGGCTAGGTCGGTGAGCGTCAAGGCACAAAACCAAAAAGAAAAAACCTCAGTTGTACAAGCATATATTGAATTGACCGAAGTTATAGTATAAGGCGTCAAATTAGCTCCACTATATCAAGCCCAACCTTGGGGCGCTCGGGTTCCTGATCCAGGCCCAACTTCTACCCCGGCTCCTGTTCCATGGTTCTACGGACTTACTCATGTGAGGCGGCGACTTCAAATCCAAAGACAATAAAACCCTCTGGGTATCATATGATTGGGGCTTGAAAATGAGCCCTTTTCCAGTTGCTAGCGTCGCTCTCTGGTATTGTACATGCCGATTCGGCCCCGTGACCTTTATGCCCTTTCATGATAGATAAAAAGCAAAACAACAAAACACGCTGATAACATACATGCAAGTCTTGGTGTGAAATTGAAACAAAATATGCAATGAAGTAAACAACCATGAAAAATAGAAATGAAAATAAGAAAAATCCTCGCCGACGCAACACCAACGTCGTGCGTTTTTGCCTGAAGGCATAAGTCTATCCAAATTCTATCCGTCATTTTCAGACGGCGGGGAAGAAAAAGAAAAAGAAATAAAAGCGCGAGCAGAAAGGAGGTAGCACCAAGTACCGCCCAGTAGTCACCCCGTCTTAGTCACAGGAGTCTCTTCGAATCGAAGCCTTTTTGAAGGAACAGTGAGCGCTGGGACCAGTTTCATCGGCACCGGGGTTATGCTGGGAACCTAAGAGGATAAAGGTCCTCTCGGACATCCATTATTCACCATGTTTCATGATGGCGAAACGCAAGGAGCCCTGTGATGGTGGCTGCTGCTTTCACATCGGAATCGTCGTCCTCGTGTCATCGTAGACAGTCGTATCTCCGAGAACATACATCCCAAATCTAGTTATCGTACAAAGTATTGTTTCTCCTGGCCTCCCATTCCCGGCTCATTTCCGGACTTCGTTGAGACGGGTTTGAGGACATATCATCGGAATGTGTTCGGTGCGTCCTGATATGTTGCTTCATGTTGTCTTTCCGGGTAAACGCCTTGTTGCAAATCGGGCAATGCACGCTCTTCTCGCCCGTATGCTTTTTACCGTGCCGTGCTGCATGTCCTGACGTTGTGAAGGTAGCAGTGCAGGCGTGACTGGCGGCAAATGGGCAGGGGTACTTGTTTTTGCGAGCTGGTTTTGGAGCAATAGACTCTTTCGAGGTGCTGGCAATCGATGTTTGAGGAGACGGCGGTTCCGCCATGGAGTTGGCGCTGAGCCGCTTTTCCGGGTGTTGTTGGTAAGCGTAAGGATCCTGACGGCTAGGATAGTGTGCGTGGTATGAGCTTGCAGAGCTGGCAGCATAATCGTAAGAAGAACAATCTGAAGAACCCGGTGATGTTGCGCGGGTGGCCTCTGTGACAGGATCGAATGGTTGCCGCATTACCCTCGGGGACGGGGAGTCGGAGTATGTGCGGCCATAGTGATAATCTGGCGTGACCCTTGCTGGAGGCTCCAATGAATAGTGATGTGAAGAGGTGGGATAATGTTTGGGTATCCCGTAAGCCGATCGAACCGCGAATGCCGGGTTGTCATCGTTGTTCAAAATCGACACAAAACTTGCCCTTGACATTTCCTTTACACTGGGGATCTGAGCGGACAAAGTAGGAAAGGAAAATAAGATATTTAAACCTGAATGTGAACAGTCAGCTGGAAGTCTGGCTTGATAATTCCAAACGACTGCTAGGAACGGAGTGGTGGTATTTTAAAACCCTATGAGCAGAGCAGAGCACGAAAGGGAAAAAAAAAAAAGGAGAAAAGTGGTGAGGGAGAAAAAGGAAAGCGACGACAAGGAAAAAAGGGTAAGAGTGCACACACCAGCTGTCTTCGATGATGTTTGTGGTTTCGTTCGTGTAACGCGCCCTTCGATCTGTAGAAAGGCACCTGGGCGCAAATCTAGCAGCAAACCGATGAGACGAATCGAGACCAGCCCGATTTGCTTCAAAAGTGGATAGACAGGGCTCCAATAAAGTTGGCAGGCGATCTGATTTTCAGGAATTCAGGCTGGATTGTCCAGTCGTGCTGATGGTGGGGAGCTGCTGGAATCAGGATCCCGAGACACAAGGTCGACGAGACGGCTCAGTGCAGCAATGGATTGCTTTTATTGTCTTTTCTTCGCAATCCCTGGTCGAACCTAGAATAGGAAATAGAAAGAGCGAGTCCTGAAGAAGACAGCAATTGCAAACTGGGCCAGGAGATGATCGTCCTGGGTTTCAAGAGGCGGGAGGAGGAAAAAGAAACGTGGTGGGTGACAGAAGGTAATTAAACTCGAGCAGAAGTCTTCCAGAGAGGTGCGAGAGTCAGAAAAGCCAGCAAGCAAGCGGCTGAAGATGCGAGGTTGAAAGTCGGGACTCGAGGGGGTATCCCAGTGACGATAAGGTAGTGATAGATAGAGTGGATGGTGAAGAGGTAAAGAGGCCTTAAATATAAGAATAGGCGATATGGGATATGCAAAGTGTCAGTGAGGGAGAGAGTGAGGAGTAAAGGAGTCAAGAAACAGAGGGCGAGATGCAGCAGCCAGGATGAGATCGCACCGGAAGGGAAATAGATGAAGAAATAAGAAAAGCATCCATCTTGAAACTCCAGGGTCTCTCCAGAAGCTCTGGCCATCAAGCCCGAGAAAAACGGGGCTTGAGTTAGTGTGCACCTTAGTTCGTCTGCGAGCCCACCAGAGTGGACTCGGTCACTCGAGCTTCATTCGGGTGGAGCGGCCGCTAGGCAGCATAATTCTTCACTGCTTCACATTGGCCTCTGGCGCGACGACAATTCTCACTCTTTTGCCAGGCATTTGCAATGACAGTCGCCCATTCTCGCTGTCAGCCCCCGGCTGCCAATGAGCGGCGCATATCTTCTCAGCCTTGGGGCTTTGAGATTAATTCCGATTAATACCTCCTTTTCCTCCAAATTTACGTACTGCCAGTGTAAGCATTTCAGGTTCTATACACAGAGTATCTCCGAAGTACACCCACCACCAAATGGCTAGTGCCCTCCACCCGTCGCCTTGCTCCCCTCAGGCCCTTGAAACGAATACGTGGTACGGCGCCTCTGTTCTAACTATCTCCGACCGAATAACATCAACCTACGCGGCGCTCAGCCACAGATGCTCTCTGATTCTGATCCATCGCTATCCTGCTCTAACCCATGAAGACGCCGAACATCCCTCTTTCAGGGCCCTCACCCCCATCCACAGGCTCGATCTGACTCAGTGGAGGCTTGTCTAGTGCGTGTCTTTTGTCGTCAGCATCTATTAAGAGAAAGCCTATATACGAAGCCGAGTGCGTCAGGGCCTGATCATGGTAATAATAATAAATTACACTGGGAACAGGCGGAAACCGCAACCTTGGAAAGGCCTGGATGAGCATGGGGACTTGGTCGACGACGAGTCAACGACAGATCATGGGTTCTGGGTTCCAAACTTCCAAGACATTGCTAAGGCTTGGTCGTGGTCGGCAATGCCAATGAGAGGACACCCGATCCTTGGATGACGATTATCACGGAACCTCTGTGTAGAAGAGTAAGCTGTCTGCATAGGTGGCCTTGACTCAGGGTTCTACGCACCCTCTTTCAATCGAATTCAACTTCCAAGACGCTGATTACAGACATCAAGAGGGCAATGATATACTCAAAAAATCTATAAGTTAATCGCCAGTCCAAGACCAAGAAATGCCGGGAAACAAGTGCAGTCCAACGATCCGTCCAGATCCGGTATATGCGTTTCGCAAATACACCGTAAGATACGCTATATCAAGGGATTCAGAGCGAGTCAAGCAAGACGGGACCGGCCTCCGCCCATCCCTGCCCATCGCGGTAAAGCCGCCCTGGGGGATCCAGTAAGCTCTGCGGAAGAGCCCTGTGGACAAGCTTTTAACCACGCTGTCTGAACCGCCGGATGGTGCTCAATCTGCATTAGCCCTCCTGAGCCCACGTCTGTCTGTCTGTAGTCTGTCGTCTGTACAGTAGTCTGTACTCTGTAACCACCGTCCGATTCACATTCAAGACCAACCAAAACACATCCCCTCCTCAGCCTCCATCTGAACCTGTTCCAGGTTGTTTCCTTCGGCCTTTTCTTGGAGTACGTGTGTCGTTGCCCTGCGTATTGACCGTCTCAAACAAAAGACCCCGGCAGTAAATTCCCGTCCAGGAACCCGCCCGGAAGATCCGACCTCGGATTTAACGAAACGACCCCCGAACAGAACAGGACTGGACTGGACAGAACCAAAGCTCGGGCAATATTCGCGATTTTACAATAATAATATTCTGGCCAAACAGCTTTAGCACGAGGGCAAGCGGGTGTGCGAGTGGAATTGGGTTGTTGGATCAGAAATCTGGTTCCAACGTCCCAAACTTTCGACGTTCATAAGTGAGGCATAACTTCCTTTTGACTGCGCCCGTGTCGGTTCCAGCGGATCCCGAGGGACCCTGTATGTACACAAGTTATGAAAGGTCCATACTCCATAAATATTCAAGGTTTGGCACACGGCTGCGTTGATCCACATTTTGCAGATGAATATGGAGAACGGTTAATCTGTTATGTTTTGGTTATGGTGTCTGCCTGTTTGGATGGATGGAGAATAATAACGATATACATGATTTACTACGAGAGAATACGAAAAGATGACCTCACCCTGTCTATCCATGATTATGATTCATCCTGGACTGGCAGACCCTGAACCGGCAACCAGCCGCGAAGGCTACTGCCGAGACCAGCCCAGGGCCCAAACGTGGCTCGATCGCACCCTGCTTCCAATGGATGCAGGCCGGCGAGTCAAGCGTCAAGACTATGGATTTCTTTCTTTTCTCCGTGTTTTTTAGCCCGAAGGGTCGGCCGTCGAGCCCTTTCTGGACTGTGGCTTGGGGTCCAACAAGAATGATTACGTATCTGTCGAGCCGAAGTTCCGAGATTTTAGCAGGAAACTGACAACCGCTGGCTGTATGGAGAGTACGGGGTTGGTATATGTAAAATTAATGATTGGATGACATTTAGGGAGAGTTGACAGTTCATTCCAAGGTTTGACTTTGGGGCAGTGAAGCTGGCGATTATCTCAGATAATCATGGTTTCACTCGCGAAATATTCCGCTATTTCTGGACTGGCTGTGAATTCGAAGTTAAACCAGTCTTAGCTTTGAGGGGAATACGGAGTTATCGACTTGATCTGGTTAGTGGCAAGCAGGTCCAGGCCGTGAGAACCACGCCATCATCCATGAAGGCTAAAGATGGTGATCTGGCGCCAGGCTACGCAGTCTGTGTACGAATAGTCGTCGAAAGCACAAGTTGCTTGACTTTGCTCCGTTCAAATTTCAATTCCGATAAGGTGTTCTTGCCGTACTTGCCGTATCCTAGCCGGAGCTTAGCTCGGAAATAAACGTCCTGGGGCCGCGAGTGTACGTACGACTACACCACGGAAGGAGGGCTGGTTGATGAGCATCAGCTGAACATCACCTTGTCCAAGCCGTAATGGGTTGTAATACATACACACCGAAGAGGCTGGTACTTTATGTCTTATGAGAAAAGCAAGTCACGCAAAATATGCATAATTTACAGTCATTGCTTATTTTTCCGAGCCCTTTTACCTCACAAGGGCAATGCACAGTTCCACTTATCAACGACCAAGAATAGGATTCATGAACCTGTCCTCTCAAGTCTCAACCTCGACCAACTCAACCCCTCAGCCCACAGGGCCACCGGCTTCGGCTAGCAGCCGCCGAGCCCAGAGATTAATATTTCAGCCTGGAACTCCAACTGCATCCAAGTCCCTGAAAACAGTGGAGCCCGTGTCTGGAATCCCGAAAAAGGGCTGAGACGCCAAGTTTCGCCCGCAGATGTTGATCTCAACCTGGAGTCTCGGCAATCTCATCTGCTTGGCCGCGATGGCAGATGGAGACAGGAAGGGTTGATCGGGCGCTGGCTTGTTTATGGATGGGCAGGGACTCGTTGTCGCCCTGCATCGTAGCTGCGGCACTCCTTTGCGGTGCTGCAGTGCTTGCGGGTATTGCAGGACTGCTGTGTCGACGCCATTACAAGAACGGTAAATGTACTTGTGATTTCGACCCTTCGGGGGTTTGAGCCTGAGTCCAAGGCTGACCCTGACTCTCAACCGGAACTTGAACCTGAATGGAATTGCCGTTTATGTTCCATTTGTAGTTAGTCGCAGCGACCCCTGCTCACGGGCTGACGCTATTCCCCTCGGCGCTGTCCACTCCCTCTTGGCGAGTTGGCATAAGGCTGAGCAGCGACAGTGACCAGTGAGCTTTTCATAGAAACTGGAGACAGTCCACCAAGCCAAGTTCTTAGCATTGCACACGAAGGCCGGAATTAGAAATGATTTGTACCATGCCAGGACCCCGAGTATGCCACCTCAACGTTAGGTAACTATTTTTTTTTTTACCAGGGCGCAGCGCCGCGGCTAGTTCAACGACAGTTCGATTGGCGCACACTGCACAAAGGGAAGAAACCCACATGACGGTTTGATGGAGCTGGATCAGGGTCCTTTAGGAGCCACAAATCAGAGTGAGGGGTGTGGGCCATGGACGAGCCCTGGCGAGGATGATCGAGTCTCGTCAGTCTCAGCGAAACGACAATCGTCGCCCTGACAATCCGCCAATCCAACCCTGCAATTTCTCGCCGATGCTGAGAAGTGGGAAGGCCATGTGGATGAGGTTCCAGTTGTCCCTCATGCATGAAGTCCCGTCCGAAGCCGCCGCAGGGGACCCTAAACTCCCTTGAGGCATTGCTAGTGCTGCATTCATCGCCATCTTTGGTCTTGCCCAGCGCCCACTGGACTCTGCTGTCGTCGAGAGTTCGCCCCTGGTTCCGGCCCGAAAACTGTCCAAGTTTCGTGCTTGGAACTGAGCCTCGGCAGGATGTGAGTGGCAGGCCAAGCACTCGGCGGGTTCAATACGGATACGAAGGTTGCTCGTCGAGACTAAGGCCAAGCAAGCAGCGCGAGGGGAAAAACATTGAAACATTGAAACATTGGCGAGGGCCAGTTTCTCGGATCTTTGCTGCGAGATCTCGTCCTGGTGTCCATGGATGCGTCTGCCACAGGGTCTCGGAATCAGGGACGAAATCCACAGGCTCCTGGCTCGACATGCACTGAGACTCGAACGGGCTCGGTGTCAAGATCTAGAAGCAGTGGGACCGGGAGAGAAAATCCCGCTGACAAAGCATGGCTGGTAACTTACGGCATAAGTTTCCGTAAATTACCGCCAGCAGTGAGCGCTTTTTGAGTCAGCGCCGTGCGATCTTCAGGGTCCGGACCAAAAAAGGGTGGAACTGACCATCAGGATTAAAATCACAAAATGCCGTCCGTGGACGGTAATCTTGAAATGCACTTTCCAGTAATTTACCTTGTGCTACTCGGGGTCGGGGCTTACTCGCCCCGATCAGGGCCAGTGTGGACTTGCACTGTCAACCACACGACTTCGGATCCAGCAGCCGGGCCTTCTCCTCTGGAATCCACAATCTATTTGAAAATTTTCTTCAGGTCCAGGGGCTAGTTCAGTTCGTTCGTTTCCTGAATCGCCTGTGGAGATGGCACTGTATCACTGCTCGAAATCTTTCCATCCGGCTCGCTCTCCGACACCTGTGCCCTAATCAGCAGCAGGATCAGCAATCATGGATCAGCATACGTGATAACGCTTGACAAAAAGTATACAAGATTAGAGTACGTCCATCTATGACTCCTCCCTCTTCATCCCCGAGTCTCAACGCGTACACACTCCAATGTCCGGAATTACAATAGAACCCCCGAGAACTGACGAACTGACTTCCCCTCGTCACCCCAAAGCTACGTAAGCGGAGTCGTCACGCAGTGGGTAGCCTTTGGTGTCAAGTTCGAGTTTGTCCAAGGCCATCTCCCCAGCCTCAGGCCAATCCCAGAAGGGAAAGCACATCGTCCTGAAGACAATATTAGCCCGGCCCTTTCTCTAACGCGAAATATTTAGCTTCTACCTTTAACTTTTGAGGGGTCCTTCTGTGGCTAGTACACGTAAGCCACACACTCAAACACATCTCCAGCCGAGCGAAACGAGCTGGAGCGAGTCACGACCTGCGGATACTAATACCAAAGTAGTAGCATCCGATCAGGCAGAAACAAAGTGACAAGCCCCAGCAAACAAGTTTATGGACCCAACTAGAGAGGTCCCGAGGTCCAGAGCAGAATTAGCTCCGACCTTCATGATTCATTAAACGCCTGAGTCCTTCATCTGGAGGCATCAAGGCGTTGAGCTTGTTGATAGCTCGCTCACTTACGTAGGCGCATACGAATGCCCTAGTATAGGTGGGGTTAGCTTGTTTGTGACTTTGTATGGACAGATTGGACTTCATCAGGCGATTGGAGGGAATGCGAGGCCCCAAATGCGCTTTGCTCGGCGCCACGCGTTGTCGAGTCTGTGATGGTGCTTCATTTCAGCTTCGATGCAGGGATGGAGTTGGGGTTGGTTGGACTCGGTCTCCTGGATGAGGTGTACTCTCGTACAAGGCGACGAGTAGACGAGTAGACGAGCAGATGAGCAGTAGTAACTATCGTCCGATATACCGGCAAGGATAGGCCCTGACGGCTCTACTGCATCTGCATGATTGCGTATACTTGCATGGTTAGACGTCGTGCAGCGTATTTGGTTTTGGCGAGATATCGAAGGATGAATGGATGGTAGATGCCCACTACCGAGCTTCATGCCGTGGCATACGCAACGTCCATGGCCTAGTCAAGGTACTCTCGAGCCGTGTGCTTGAGGAGATTCTGCCTGGGTAACCTCGGCTTGATGTTGTATACTTCGTTCTAGTACCTTCAGTATCAACTACTCACCACACATCAGAGTATGGGAACTAATAGCCTCTGCAGGTCCTATGCAATCTACCGCATTAATTCCCCATACCTTGGAATTATTCCATTCTTTTGTATTTCCCTAATCTGCTTACTTTTGCAACATAGACAACGAACGATATCGAACCGAACCCATACCAAAACACAATCAACAGACAGATCAAACCAACTCCCTCTTAATCTCCCCTGCCCTTTCCATCTCCCCCAAGATACCATCAACAGTCCTCATCGCCTCCATACCCGCCGGCGCACCACAATAAACCGTCGCATGGATAACAGCCTCGCGAATCTCCAACTCGGACAATCCATTCCTCACCGCGCCGCGAACATGCATCGCCAACTCAGGCTGACGATCAAGCGCAATCAGCATCCCGATGTTCATGAGCGACCGCTGCTTCCTGTCTAGCCCCGGCCGGTTCCAGACGTGGCCCCAGGCCCATTCGGTGATCATTTCTTGCATGGGTGCTGTGAAGGCGTTGCTGTTTTGGACGGAGCGGTTTACATGGGCGGGGCCGAGGACGGCTCGTCGCGTGTTGAGCCCGGTTTCATAGTCGTAGGGATTTTGGGAATTGGTGTTGTTGTTGTTGTTGCTATTGGTATCCTGGGTAGAGGGGTTTGAGGTTGTGGTGGGGTTGGATGGTTGATTGTGGGACATTGTGGGAGAGTGTCTGGTGTTTCCCGCGGTATAGATACGAGATAAATTGGCTTGCTAATTCAGTTGATGCCAGGATTCCGACCGGTTGCTTGCAGCATTGATCGTGTTTAACGCGATGGGGATACATACAGATGGCGAGATGTCGATGGCGGGCCGGGTCGGGTGCTTGCGGAGCGATTCCGCGGTTGAATGGATGGTCTGTCTACGTCTACAATATGCTTTTATCGGGATGCCGATATAGCCTCGCGTCTCTACGCAAGTATCGATACGGGGGATCCTGTATTCCGGAGAATACATCTTCTCGGGTTTACTGTTCAAAGATACCATCCGCGGAGAATCGAAACAGTCCGGGACTCCGAGTAGGAGAAGGGCATTGAAAACATTCCTCACGCCACAGCTCCCCACCATGATTCAAGCCCCGGGAGTTAACGAGCAATGGGAGCCTGGGAGGAACCGAGGAGACCCTCGGTGGATAAACATTCTGGTGGAGGGCTCTGAGGCCATTGGAATGCGCGGGTGAGCCCCTTGTTTCAATTGATCTCACCCTGAGTCCGCAGTGAAACCGGACAACAACCCTAGAAGTGGGTTGCTTCCACTTCTAGAAAACGGAACCATTCACTATTGAGTTAATGTATACGAGACAATTCGATGCATGCGATGCCAACAGGCTCGTAGGACAGAAGAAGGTGCTGCGTGGTCAGGGGTTTGCTGTATACTTGCCGTCGCATTGGATAGCGACTGGTATGTCCATCCCTGGAAACAACGGTGCATCGCACTCATTCCTGACGAGAATCGAAAAACTCCTTGACTGCCCTTCGGGGATATATAGGGTATATCTAATGGCCAGTATCTTGTCCTATGTTTCGCAAACTCATATCTCTGTATACTTCTACCTGTACTGTACAAAAAACGCACCTCCTCTATCAGCCTCCAAAAGCCGGCACAATGACCCCGACAACATCATGGCCCTCCCTCCTCCTCGGTTTCACACTCCTCTTCTCCCCACTCGCAACCTCAATCCCCCTCCCCCTCCCAGCCAAGGACTCCAATTGCAACAACCTGAACCCTAGTTCGGGTCCCGAAACAGGGCTGCAGCCTCGATCTCCGATCCCTGACCCTGTATGTCCAGTCCCACCCATTATCCACTCCGAGCGAGCAAAGTAAAATAAACTAACAAATCGCAGCGCATGATTCCAGGCCAAACAGACGGTGTTGCAAGAATCCTTGCCGGACTAGGCCTGGAGAAATTGGCCAACCTCAACAAGCTGAATCCGGAGGAAGATACCCAGGAGCAGGAGCAGGAGCAGGCGGAGAAGAAGCAAGATGCTGTTCCAATTGACGACAGCAAGAGCAATACCCCGACTGTGACGGCTCACGACAACGAGCCGCCTGTCGACAACCAGTCTAACCGGGTGGAGCCGGTGCACGGAAACAACAAGCAAACTACGGAGAGCGCGAAGCCTAAAGACAATGAAAAGGCTAAGGACGCGAACTCGTTGAATCCAGCAACCAACACCGATGGCTACCTGGATAGTCTATTTGAGAAACTGAGGACCAAGATTCGTGAGGCCTTTAACAGCAGTGATGAGGTTACGCTTAACTAGGTTGATTGGAGTTTGTTTGTTGGACTGGATTGGAACGGGTGCTTGCTTGCTTGCTAATATCCTTGCTACGGCTGATGTTGGTGTTGGGGTTCAGGGCTGGTGGATTTGTCTTCTGAAGGTCGTTGACTGGGAGGAAGCTTAGCGTTAATGAATGACGACACGGAAGTGTTATTGTAATATTAGACATAAATAACAAATGGAATTTGATTTGCTGAATGTATCTTGATGTCCAAGTTCTCTATAACTCATTTTACCTACTTGGATCGCAACGTACAACGTGTCTGCAACAGTCATGCAGAAGTCGACTCCCCCTGGTATCTACAAACACGAAGCCATTTCATCGAGGCAGGGTTCAAGCTAGCATGTCGAATGCGTTTGAGCACCTACAGTATGATACGGATAGGGATGCCAAATATGGCGCAGTCGAATCTCGACATCTTGCGAGATGGATGCGACGAAGCCTTTGTACCAACACTCGATCATCAAGGCGTGTACTGACGTCTTCCACGAGGTAGTCCCTTAGCACTATGAATGCCATAGGACGAACAACGCGCGAACCAGGCTGATTCGGTAAAGTCCAGAAGCAGCTGCCCGCGAACCCTGACTGTCGCCTGATTCCTGGTGACACGAGTACAGTTACTCAAACGTGTAAGGAGACCCTCGCACATCAGCAGATACCATGATAACGATGAGCTCTAGGCGAGATCCGAATTGCTACCCTCGGCGACTGCCTGGAGCTACTCAGAGAACCGCCAGGCTCAGGGTTTCATCGTCAAACACCCAGTCAAGCAGTGCGACCGCCATATTGAAATCAGACCTGTAGAATAACTAGAGGCAGTTGTTAGCCTGGTTCAACAACTTTCGAAAAGAGTGTCGCGGCGAAGAAAACAATCAATCAGGTCAAGTGTAGAAGGTCAACACGCAATCTCACAACAATGCGGAGATTGTCAGAATTGCAGAATTCTTGAAAGGATCATCATTGAAAAAAAGAAGAAAAATCAAACAAAATGCATTAACTTACCCATTAGTTCAGCGGACATGCCGGACAATAGGTCGGGGGTTGTCCAACGTGTCCGTCAGTATTTGTTGTGGGGAGAAGAGAAAAAGTTGTGGGAGACTTAAAAGCAATAGCCTCATCACGTGCCAGCTGTATACTCGAATCCTCTCCAGAATCCAGACGCCAGCATCACGTCAATCAAAGTCTGGATTCACCCCAAAACTGCTCACTGCCTTGTTGACCCCGCTTTTGCCCCATCAATTAGCTCATTCATCCGACCGCAACGCTTCCCATTCCAATGGCAGATTCTCCCGGTTCCCCCCTCTCCTCCGTTGCCGACGACGATGTGTCGGATCGCGAAGACACCAAGCAGGGTGTCTCAACTCCAACATCCAATATGCCTCCCTCGAAGCGTCGCCGCACCGGCATGGCCTCTTGGGACCGTAACACACCTGTATCAACATCATTCCAGGATGAGCTGCCTCCGCCTCCATCGCCGTCGTCTTCAATATCGTCCGATACGTCCGGCGATATTCCCAACTCGCCTAGCACGCTGTCTCTCATAGGGGCAAACCAGGACGAAGACTACAGCGGCCAATGCAACGACCAGGTCACTGTGTGTCGATGGGAGGGATGCGATTTTAAAGATCTCGGAAATATGGACGACTTGGTCCAACACATTCACAACGAGCATGTCGGTAGCCGACAGAAGAAATACTCCTGCGAATGGTCCGACTGTCCTCGGAAAGGCCAAACGCACGCCAGCGGCTACGCACTCCGGGCGCACATGAGAAGCCATACAAGGGAAAAGCCCTTTTACTGCGCGCTCCCTGGTAAGGTTCCCTTTTCCATCTTTCCCCCTCTCCCTACCTTGCCTGCTTGCCTGCCCCTGCCAGTTGGCTCGCGTAACCATAAGGCAGTTTGACTAACGACAATGCTCGCAACCTCAACAGAATGTGATCGCAGTTTCACCCGCTCCGATGCCCTTGCAAAGCACATGAGAACAGTACACGAAACAGAAGCCCTGCGCCCGTCTGACCCCGTCCCGAAACGTCATGATCTCCTCTCCGCCGCAGGAACGCCGGTCGGCACTCCAGCTAGCAAGCTCCAACGCATCAAGTTGAAGCTGTCGCACCCACCCAGAGATGACTCGGAGCAATACAGCGAAAGCGTCAACGACGACACCGCCGGGACGGAAGACCTCGACGAGTTCGAAGTTCCCGAGTTCAGCTCCGACACCGGTTTCGACGATCACGAGCTTGAAATGAACCCACACCAGTTGTACAGGCTTCTCCGCCGTCAAATCCACTGGGCCGAAAAGGAAGGGGTAGATCTACGAGGCGACTGGGATAAAATCAGGCCAAAGAGGAAACAGGCGTGGTCAGAAAAGGAGGCTATATTCGATGACTTGATGGATGCCGAAGTCAGGCTCTTCAGCTCGCTCGTTGGCAATGAGGGAGCCACGGCCCCAGCTGCTTCAGCGAACGGGGTGGCTGAGAAAGAACCATCACATCCGATAGAAACCTCAGGCAATGGAGAGCACAATGGGGACTCTATCGCGACGTGAACGTTCAAGGGAATGCCCTGTTTCATCTACTTTCTACTTCTCCCTAATCAGAGACCGTATCAAGCGGTTTCCTTACACGGGTTCTATTTGTTATTATTTCTCTACTATGTATTAAGATGGCGGGTTCAATGACGGTTCAAGTCTACGCTTTTATTATTTTGATCCTTACACTATTCTGGCGCTAGTTCCATTTACTGCTTTTCCACTTGCAAGACCTCAGCCAGAGCAAAGCATGCACGCTTTAATTCACTGCAGAATACAGTACAACTTCGGATAAAATTTCGAATTCATGAATGTATTCTCAACACTTTTCATCAATTATATAAAATCAGAAGAAAAGAGCAATCTGGTAGCCAGCCACCCATTCACTCGACTTCAATCATCCATGGTATAATATCATAGAAAGCGGGATGTTGGTAGAAAATAGAAACGAAGTCTAACGACATTTCAACATATCATCCCATAATAGGCAAATGGATCATCCCCGTAGCAGCAATAGTAGGATACATGAAGATCCGGGTACACCCCCAACGCCAGCGCAGAAAGAGGCAAAGCGGATCTAGGTGAATAAGGTGGGAAATACAGCTGAACCCGGTTCGTTCCAAATATATGGTAAAAAGACAAAGGGCCAAAAGAGATATTGGAAATAAAAAACAACAACAAAGTATCTCATGCAACATCGTATCAAGTCCACCATATGGAGACCGATGTTCAAAGTTCCCTGAGGTGGACCACACCAGACGCCGTCGCCATGCTTTCCCAAGTATGCATAAATGAGGAAGAACAGGAAAGGGGAGAGTAAATGGATGAAAGTGGGAGGGGGGAAATGGGAAAATGTTTAAACAAATTTAGAAACAGCGCTTTTTGATGCATATCAAGGGAGTTCTCTAGTCCCTGTTCGAAGAGACCTTGGCTACGGCCGCTTTTTTGTGAACATCAATCAGTTTGTGGTACATTTCCTGGAGCTTGGCTCCTCCTGCGTCTTTATTCGGCCAGTAGTGAGCCGAAACATAATGCCTATACATGAGGTATTAGATCTAGATTGGTCAAGGAGAAAAAAAGAAAAATAGACGCAATTTTCAACATACCATAACCGAGTTTCAAGGGAGGAGAGAGAAGCTGAATTCTCCCCCCCAAGGTTGCTGACGATAAAGTCACCAATTTTGTTGAGCAGGCGTCTAAGCTCCAGGGCGCGTTCTGCCTTGTTGGGGAAACTGTCTTTGGTGACATCTGCGACCTTTTTGAGATCGTCACGGATCGGTTTGAAGAACCGACGTGACATGTCCTCTTTGCTCTGGGAATGGCCATTTTCACTGTTCTTGCGACGACGGACATCTTCACTTGAGCCATCGGACGGTCTGTGCCGGCGTTCAGGTTCGAGGGCAGATCTTCCTCGAGAATCGCGGTTCGGCGTATTGTGCCGCTCCATGCTCTCTCGGCCACCATGGGTGTGGGAGCGATGGCGCGTTCGATCCTGCTCTCGGTGCCCCTTACGTTGAAGAGATGGCGCAGGAGACGCTGAGACACTAGCTTGTGGGCGAGAATGGCTCTTCCGGGCATTGCGATGATGGTTTTCCACAGTTCGCTTCGTAGTAGTGCTCGACCCGTTGCTAGCCTTGTCCCTAAGGATAGACAGAAGATAATCGGCTCGCCGAACAAGGTGGACAGCGCCGGGTGATTTTGTGGTCTTGTCGTCTGCATTCAACCGCTCCGTCTTGCGCTCAACACGGTGTTCTTCCAGGAAGAATTTCTCTGCCAGTCCGAGATCGGGGTCATCCCGAATCTGCATCCAAGCACCATACCCATGGCGCGAGATACCAACGCAGAGCATGCCATCTTCTCTGGCACCCCATGGGCATGAATAATCAGGTGCTTTTGTTGCCTCCGGAACGCGGAAGTTCCTAAAATCAGGTATCGCTAGCGTTGCTTCTTTTAGTACACGCATCTCGGCGGGACGCTCAACAATAGTGTATGCATTGAGGCGTTTGACACCATGGAGGTCAAACAAAACCGCCTTCCTCTCTTTCTTGGTGAGAACTTTGCCAGCGTTTTCGAGAGCTTCTAATCGCGCCACGTCCTCCTGAACCAAAGCCGCTGCCTTGTCGGTTATCTCACGGAGTCCGCCCTTGACGGTATCCCTATCGCGTTCTGTTAGGCGTGCTTCACGTATAACCTCCTCTTCTCGATCATCAATGTCACCATAGCGTAGGAAGGCCCTAAGGAGGTGACGATACTCTTTCTCCACAAGCGGACGCTTTGGGTCTGCCTGTACATGTGAATCTGAATCATCACCATCTCCATCATTCATGCTGACCTGGACTCGTGCTTGGCGTTTGGCCTTCCGTTCTGCGCGGGTGTCCCGTTCATCCCCTGCGATAGCACGCTTGCGTGGCCGATTCTGCTCAATCATATCTGCCAAGTATCTCTCGTCCGATTTCTTCTTTTCCTCGGCTTTTATTTCTTCGAGTTGGTCCTTGGGAATTATATCATCCCACGTGAGGTCGTCAACCTTAATATCAACGTAATCAAACGCTTTAAGGAACTCTTCGCCTCCATCCGCTTGAATACCTTCAGCCTGTTCTGTTTGGTGTAACTCAGCGTTTGCGAGTACTGAATCAATGTCAAGCTGCTCCAATTTCTCCTGGTTGCCAGTTTGCTCGAACATTCTCTGCCCACGGCGCTTGAGAATTCGGGAAATGTCATCGGTAGAATTGGGTTCGCCAAGAGTGACACCTCCTCGCGCCATTCTGTTTTGAATTTCAGATGCTTCTTTATCTGTAACGCCTCTTTGGATCGTGATAAATTCCAGAAGGAGTTTGTTACGGGCTCTCTCGATCACTTCCTCCTCAACTGTGTCCTTAGACACCAAACGATACACGCTGACAGGCTTAGTTTGGCCAATACGGTGTGCTCTCGCCATAGCTTGAAGATCAGCTTGAGGATTCCAATCAGAGTCAAACAGAACCACGGTATCTGCAGTCATGAGGTTGATTCCGAGACCACCTGCTCGAGTGGACAAAATGAATGCAAAATCGCTGCTATCGGGTGCGTTATAATGCTCAATGGCAAGGCGACGTGAGGCTGAGGGTATTGTCCCATCAAGGCGCTGATATGTGTAGCCACGGTACTCCATGTAGTCTCCCAGGATATCGAGCATCTTCACCATTTGACTAAAGATCAAAACACGGTGCCCATCCTTCTTCAGCTTGGTAAGAAGCTGATCAAGAAGCATCATTTTTCCACTGCTGGTAATCAGAGCTCGCAATACGTCTTCCCGACGGGTGCTACCCTCAAGAATTTTGGCTTCCGCATTAGGAAACATGAATGGATGATTACTTGCTTTCTTCAACTCCATCATGATGTTTAGGAGTGACTGCTTTTGTCCTTTGGTGCCTTCGTTCAGCGCGGCGTAGTTTTTGGTGAGAATGTTTTTGTAATACTCCAACTGGACGTCGGAGAGTTCAACACGGATGATTTTCTCTGTCTTGGGCGGAAGATCAGACTCTACTTTTGTTTTCGTTCGGCGTAACATGAACGGTGAGATCGCCTTCGTCAGCTCGGCAAGCTTCTCGGATGCAACCTCAGAGTTCAAATCCATATCCGCATCGACTTCGACCAGGCCTGGATTCAAGAAATCTAAGAGGGCCGAAAGCTCGGCCAGGTTATTTTGAATAGGCGTACCGGTGATCAGGAGACGGGCGGGTGAGTTGAATTCGAGAAGTTTGATATATAGTTGAGACTCCCGATTTTTTAGTCGGTGAGCCTCATCAACTGCCATGAATTGCCAGTTGAATTGGCTGAGGAATGATGAGTCCACTAAAACATACTCGTAGGTGGTCAGGAGCACGTTAAACTTCGGTCGTCGAGGGTTGCCGTCCACCATGAGCTCATGTTCTTTGAGAACGTTGCGAGAGGCTTCGTTTCCATTATAGACAACGTAATTCAGATCCGGGGACCAGTTATCGAACGTCTCAGCCCAGGACGGCATTGTAGATAGAGGGACGACTACCACAAAGGGGCCTTGCTGACGTCTGACGTGGCGCAACCAACTGATAAATGCGACTGTTTGTACGGTTTTTCCTAAGCCCATCTCATCTGCAAGGACAACATTGCGATTTTTCACCCAGTTGAATGCCATGAAATTGACACCTTTGACTTGAAACTCCTTGAGTTGGCCATTCTGTAAGAAGCTCGGTGTTCCCTTGATGGGTTCGAAGGGTTTGCGACTGGCCGGGATCGACTCCTTTTTATCCGAGACCGGTGGCCGCGAGGAACGGTCTAGGAAACGGTCTATCTCGCGTTGAGCAATATGACTAACCAGCTCTTCACCTTCCCATGTACAAGAGTCATAGAAGAGGCGCTTCCATTTCACCAAATATTCTGTGCCATCTTCCCCTTCGCGCATGCCAATAACTCGCTCCACGAACTTATGATCCTCAATAGCATCCACATCCCTTTCCCGGTCGAGGTTCCATTTCTCTCGATCCTCGGGCGGTACGCCTTCGTCATAGTTCAAACGTAAGTCTTCAGCAAGGATTTTCCGGACGTAATTGTCAAGACGGCGTATACTCCGACAGTTGGCTAGGGTTTCAGTTGTCTCCCACGTCGCGTGGTAGTGGGACTTTTCTTGCCATTTGATGCAAAATTCGAACTGATGACGATCAACATCCGGGTCACTGGGATCGACGCCCTCCTTGGGACGATGATTGAGCACAATGTCTATTGCTGGGCGGTCATCTTCCACCGCATTTACCCAGTAACTCGGCGTTAAATCTTCCACATCATCCTCGAACATTGAGTCATCATCATCCTCGTTATAGTTGGAGACCCTAGCAGCATTTCTTGTTGAGAAACGAACCTCCGCATGAGAGGGAACATTATTTGCAGACGCTTGAAGTAGTCGCCGACGCTTCGCCTTGCTTGCACGAGCACGACTACCCCCATATTCATCGCTATCGGAATCGTCAGAGAATGTTGACTGGGTCGCGGAACGTGAGGGAGCTTTGGAGGATAGATGTGACGGGATAGCGCGTCGACGCTTAGAGCGAGGTGCCACGTCATCGGACTCTGAGTCTGACGATTCAGCTATTCTGCGTGTCGTACGAGCTCGACCGCTTCGACGAAGCCCGTATAAGTCAGGATTCTGTCGAATTAGGTCCGCATCATCGACAGAGGGCGATTTGCGCTTCGTGCCCCGTGTTGGTTCGGGGGAGGAAGAGTTTTCAGCAACGGATGGACTGATAGCTTTCATGCCATTTCCCACCCCAAATCCATCAGCTTCCCCCTCTGCATCGGGAGAATCGGAATTATACGAGTCGTCCGCGGGGTCTGGATCGGCGGAGGACACGGAGGCAGCGTCATCATCTTCGGGGGAATGAGGGACAGCGCTCCCATTGTCATTCGCTGGTGACTCGTCTTTGAATCTGGTAGCATCGGCGACGGGAGACACCGAATACCCATTGGTGAAGGCACTTGTGACCCCGGGTTCGGAGGTAGATGGGATCACCATGCTAGTTGCTATAGATGAAGAGAGGCATCAGCATTGTAGCTCAACAGAAGCTTAGAGATGACCATAAGACACAGGGAAGTGTAGAGCAGCGATATGCGACTCAGTTTCGGAGTATTAGAAGCTACAAAATCGGGAGAATGAGATAGGAGATGAAGATAACATGGATTGACATGATTTTGATGATGGGTTAGATGAGACGCGACGGGACGGGCACAGGAGAAAAATGGCGATTATCGCAGGCAAAGCAAGAGAAAAATCAGATCCAGTAAGAGATACAGATGTAAATTTCGACTTGACAAGGTCTACTAGACCCTAAGTCCAAGAAATATCGAGGAATCCTCAAATCTCAAGTGGGTCGAAGCAGTAGATGTACTCAAGCGGCAGCACCTGAACACGCCGAAGATGACAATGAAAATAGGAATAAATACTTACAATCCATAGCTTGGTGACCCCGGATCACCGCAAAATAAGGGAAAGAATTGTGAAAAAAAAATAATAAGAAAGGTGGGGGAAGGGGAGGGGGTGGATGGGATGAGACGGTGGAGAGCAGCAAAGGAATGATGGGAGGCCGCTGAGAATATGATGAGGGAGTGTTAGAGGGAAGAGAGTTGAACGTCGGGCTGGGGGACGGGCGAGTCACAGTGAAGGGATTGGCTGCTGGCCTGAGGCTTCAGGCTGCACTGTCATACCAAGCCCCATTAGTGTTAGTCAATTCACAAGCGAGTTCATTCTTGTGTTAGTGGCGGCTTCTAGTCACGTGCAAAACGGTTCGGATCAATATTAGATCCGACGAAGTTTTGAAGGTCGGGCGCTCATCCAATCAGACTTCAAGCAAATAATAGGTCCTGATGCCTGAGGCATTAAACGGTGCCCACAATGAGCCGGGCATCGATTTCTGTCGCGAGAGCCCCTCCTCGTTGAATCCACGCAACGTCTTCCTCTTCTTGAATCCGGTGGTTGCTGCGCGGATATCTGGTATCGTCAACTTCAGGCCCACAAATTCGTCGCTGAATAGGCCCTATCCCGCTGGTCCAGTATCCGCATCTGTGGGCTTTGTTCTCTTCTTCCGAGACCTATATTTTGCTCTGGTTTTTCATATTTGCCTCACGACCCCGTCAACACCATGTCGGACAAGCTTACCCGGTATGAACGTCCCAACCCGACGATACTGATTTCGTAGCTGACATCTTGATTTCTTCTAGTATTGCCATTGTCAGCACTGACAAAGTGAGTCTTGAATGCCCCGCTAACCATAAGAGAGCGTCATATACTTATACCAACGCGTTTGTTACAGTGCAAGCCCAAGGTGAGCGGAAATTTCCAAATCGGTCTACTATTTACCGCAATTTCGCTGACTCTTCCTGTCTTTACTATAGAAATGCCGTCAAGAATGCAAAAAGTCCTGCCCCGTTGTCCGCACCGGAAAACTTTGCATCGAGGTCACTTCCGAGTCCAAGATCGCTTTCATCTCCGAGCGCCTATGCATTGGTTGCGGTATCTGCCCGAAGAAATGCCCGTTCGGTGCTATTCACATCATCAACCTGCCGACCAACTTGGAAAGCCAAGTCACCCATCGTTATTCCGCCAACAGCTTCAAGCTTCACCGTCTTCCTATGCCTCGTCCCGGTCAGGTTCTCGGTCTTGTTGGAACAAACGGTATTGGAAAGAGTACTGCTTTGAAGATTCTCAGTGGAAAATTGAAGCCCAACCTCGGACGTTATGAAAACCCACCAGACTGGGAGGAGATCCTCAAATACTTCCGTGGTTCCGAACTGCAGAGTAGGTCTATTTGCGTTTGTCCCTAACTAAAAAATCCATATCTGACCTCTTTAGACTATTTCACGAAGGTGCTTGAGGACGACTTGAAGGCTGTGGTCAAGCCTCAGTATGTTGACCAGATCCCTCGAGCTGTGAAGGGCCCTACCAAAAACGTCGGGGACCTCATCAAGGCCCGCGCCCAAATGGACAACATGGAAGAAACCTTGAACAACCTTGGTATGTCGCGAATCGGCCAAGGAGTTATAATGTTACTAACCGTCCAATACAGAACTTAGACAGGTTCAGAACCGTGATATTGATCACCTTTCAGGAGGAGAGCTTCAACGGTTTGCCATTGGTCTAGTTTGCGTCCAAAAAGCAGATGTGTAAGTGCTTCATCTATGTATAAAAGACACCCTTGGGTGCTGACGAACCGAAAAGCTACATGTTCGACGAGCCGTCCTCATACCTTGATGTCAAGCAGCGTCTCGCCGCCGCCCGCTCTATCCGGGACCTCCTGCGTCCTGACGACTACGTCATTGTTGTTGAGCACGATTTGTCTGTCCTTGATTATCTTTCTGATTTCATTTGCGTGCTATATGGAAAGCCCGCGGTCTACGGTGTCGTTACCTTGCCAGCTTCGGTGCGTGAAGGTATCAACATCTTCTTGGATGGTCACATCCCAACAGAGAATCTTCGATTCCGTGAGGATTCTCTCACCTTCCGTCTGACTGAAGCCGGTGACGACTTCATTCTCGACAAGTCTCGTGCGTTTACCTACCCGAGTATGGAGAAGACCCTCGGAAACTTCCACTTGAAGATCGAAGCCGGTGATTTCACTGATTCTGAAATCGTCGTCATGATGGGCGAGAATGGAACTGGAAAGACCACATTCTGTAGAATGCTTGCGGGTGCCGAGAAGCCTGACGGAAACGTTACCATCCCTCGCATGAACATTAGCATGAAGCCTCAGAAAATTACCCCCAAGTTCCAGGGAACTGTCCGTCAACTCTTCTTCAAGAAAATCAAGGCTGCTTTCTTGTCGCCGCAGTTCCAGACCGACGTTTACAAGCCTCTTAAGATCGACGACTTCATTGACCAGGAAGTCCAGAACTTGTCCGGTGGTGAACTGCAGCGTGTCGCCATTGTGTTGGCTCTTGGAATGCCCGCTGATATCTACCTCATCGACGAGCCCAGCGCCTACCTCGACTCTGAACAGCGTATCGTGGCAGCCAAGGTCATCAAGCGTTTCATCATGCACACTAAGAAGACTGCGTTTATTGTGGAGCACGATTTCATCATGGCTACTTATCTCGCTGACCGTGTCATTGTGTTCGATGGCAAGCCCTCCGTTGATGCGCGTGCCAATACTCCTGAGTCACTGGTTACTGGGTGCAACAGCTTCTTGAGGAGCCTTGATGTTACTTTCCGACGTGACCCCAACAGCTACCGCCCTCGTATCAACAAGTATAACAGTCAAATGGACCAAGAGCAGAAATTGAGTGGTAACTACGTAAGTGGAAATTTTCTTTTGATCCCCAGCCATTATGCTAACACTATATTCTCACAGTACTTCCTGGAGGAGGAGAAATGAAGAGGGCATCCCAAAGAGGAATGACCGCGAGCCTAACAGGCGTGACGGCCGCGACTCCGACCAGCGACGTCATCGTCGCAGGCACAGGAGAATCCTTCGGTTAGGGGCGTTCTTCGGCGTTACCAAGGCATCAGCGGCTCAGCTAAAGCGGTGGCCCCGTCGCGGCCTTGAGGTTTGCAGTGATGCGGAGGAAGCGTCCGAGGAGAATGATGAAGAGGACGACGTCGTGGCGACAAGTATAGGTCAACTCACAGCAGTTATGTGGTTTCTCTACTCAGTGAGAGTAAGCGAGCCCATACGTGCCTCAACTCCAGATATGATCTTTCCCCAAGGAAAAGCCGATCGTCGCCCATCATCAACCCCTCTTCCGCCCCTTCGCAGATGCTATGTCAAGCAACATTCGATTCTCGAACTATTATAGTTTCCGCAGTGGCAGTAACTGAAAGACACTGGGTTTTTTTTTCTTGCATGTTCTATATCAGACCTGGGTCTTGTTATTTCATGGGTAACGGCTTTCTTTTTTTTTTTCTCGGTCGGCATGATTGATACCGCTGGAGTTGGGTTGAGCCTGTTCAAAAGTTTCTTCTGACTGCTGCACCGCCATACAGGGCCACCGTTTTCGTTTACTAGTATTCATGATTCTCCTGCCAAAACCAGTAAATACTATTAAAAATATTATTATTATGCAGTATTGCAGAGTGGACACTTTGTAGTTGTAGAAGAGAAAAGTTCTTCATTCTACCGGACCACCATGGACAGGAATATATATAAGTACCCTGTCCGTTTCTCCAGGACCAACATTGTGAATATACAAGGGTATCGTTGTTTACATCACGACACCAAAATTCGCTGGATGCAGATAGCACAATGGATAAGTATGCAAGTCATTATAGATAATTAGTTCATATTTTGGGTTATAAGTAATGGGTTCCGCGATGTTACAAACTGACATTGCCCATAGCGTCCAAATATACTAATTTCGTAGTTTGTACTAACACCACAGTTACTCCTCCTCAATCTCACCCTCCTCGCTACCAGAGTGCACAGCCTTTTCCTCTTTCGCTTCATCTGTAACGGTAGGCGTCCGCTCTCGACGCTCTCTATCCTTTCGAGCGCCGTTGCTACGATCACGACTATCACGCCTGTGACGCTTGGCGGAGCGACTCGCAACGCTCTCCGTGTCGCTATCGCGTCTACGCCTGCGGTCATTGCTAACAACGCTTCGGGTATCGCCGCCGTAGTCGAGCTCGTCGCGACTGCCGCGTGGGTCACCGCGTGTTCGATAGAGGCGTTCCCGCTCGTCTTCACGATCACGGCGCTCGCGATCGTAAGGGCGGCTGCTTCTCTCGCGGTCATGATCTCGACGATCCCTGTCGCGGTCGCGCTCGTCCCATCTCTCCCGAACGGGTGACAGACCGCTAGTCTTTCGGTAGGACCGTTCGCGATCGGCTTGGGCCTTTCGGCGATCGGCTTCGTAGGCGTCTGGTTCGGGAGTCCGGCTTTGACGACTGGAAGGCCTTCGTCGTTCGCCTCGGTATGAGGTGCCGCTGCGGTAGTCACGATCACGGTCACGGTCACGGCGACTGCCCCGGTCTCTGTCGCGTGATTCACGGTCCCTTTCTGCGTCTTCTTCTTTCTCTTTTAGGCGGCGGATGACCTTCTCGAAGGCGGTTTGGCGGAGATCGTCAGATTCAAGGGACCTATATTCCTCGTATTTCTCCAGTCTGGGTTTCACCTGGTCCCATGTGTCGGTTGACCGGAGAGGAGGTTCCAGGCGCTTCAGCCGTGAGCGCAGAGCGTCAATAGCACGTCTTTGATGGCGATCTGCGGCATGCTTTTCTTCTTCATTGCGACGGAAGGCCTTCTCCTGAATGCGTTGGAAGATGACCTGAAGAATATCAGGGTCAATATTTGCCGTCCGGCGGTCTGAGAGTACAATGTCATTGAACTCATCGAAGCTGGTTTTGGAAGTAACGTCAAATCGTTTATCCTAAAACGAGGTTAGTCTTTCTCAACCAAAGTGATACCGCTACTACTGTTACACTCACATCAAGGACGTCTAAGACATCATTGCGTGGTCCGCGTAGAGTCCGTTCTTCCTCTTCAATCACATCCCAGAAGAGATCCAAAGGAGACGAGCCAGAGTGTCCAAGGATACCAAGGTAGCGAGGGTCTTCGCGTATCGATGGGTAAATATTAGACCACTTACTGCCAGCTTTGATAACGCCCTTGGACCTCAATTCCTTGAGCAAGTCAATAAACTGTTCACGCGCATGGCGTTCCTTCCTGGCCTTCGCCGCTTTCTGCTGCTGACGGGCATCGTTGAAGGCGCGCTCAAGAGACTTGATATGGTTCTCGAACGCGGTCAAAATGTCCGACTTGCTGAGGGTCTTGAACTTATCCTCATTTTGAACTCTCTCGTTTGATTGGATGATGTTTTGAGCCTCGGACCATCGGGTGTAGGGCTCAAGGTCCAAGGACTTTAAGATTGTAACAAGATCATCCATGGCAGCCTTGCGCACTGCAGCCTCCTGTTCAACATGCTCCTTTTTGAGTTCTACAATGTATTCCTCGAAGAGCTGTCGCCGTTCATTTTCATCATTGGTCGACCTGAAGATGGTCTCGCCTTCGATGATGGGACGGATTGTCTTCCATCGGCTATAATGCTTAATTTCAGGGTGACGTTTCAACATAGTATTGAAATCTGCTCTGAGCTTAGCGAATCTCTCTTTCGCTCGGTCTTTTTCCTGCAAGCGAACCTCGACCGCATATTTCTCGAAGGCTGCCTTGCGGTCTCTGGGGTCTTTGAGAGCGCGGTACTGGGAGTCTTTGATAGTTTCGCGCATGGTTTGCTCCCATGTCCAGTCAGGCTGGACATTGTGGCGCTTGAGCATCTTCATGAATGCTCCCTCGGCTTCTTCCAGAGATCCATAGTCCGGTTCTTGTGTTGCTCCTAGCATGGAACCAGCTGCAATGCCATTGACATCGCCAGCACCAAAGCCTCCACGGGTATCGTTGTATCCTCGGTCATAGTCATCGCGATCACGCGTTTGGGGGTAGGAAGAGAATGAGCTAACTCCGCCGGCAACGAACGTTGGGGCCCTAAACAGGAATTGATAAGTACAATATATAAAACAGGACGAGGATGAATCACTTACGCGGCAGGTGGAGGCTGCGCCGCCTGAGCCTGCGCCAACGCATTTTTGTACACCTCTGGCATTTCCCATGTACTCTGCTTGGTCTCCGAATTAGACCAGTACTTTCGCCCACCCTCAGCAGTATACTCTTTCCACGGCTGATTCGCCAAAGCCCGCTGTGAACAGAGTAAACTGTTAGAAAACTAGATAAATATGCGAATGAAAACCACACTAACCTCGACAGGCGTCATCAACTCGGCGGGTTTTGCCCATTGTGTCGCTTTCGTCTGAACGTTGTAGTAATAGGTTCTCCCTTCAGCAGTACGGGCTTCCTGCCATAAAGGAGCAGCGCCGCCAGGCGCACTCATTGGGTTCATCTTGCAGCTTCAGACGAACCTCTTGATGTCGGCGTTGTTCGGATTGCTATCTTGCCCAACGAGGTTCGGGGAAAATTAGATCGTCAAGAAGCTCCTCGGGCTCCGTGTGTTTGTCCTGTTTGCATTATTTCCCGTCCCCCAACATCGCGCCGCCTCATGCTAGGTTCCAAAGAACAACCCCCGATTGCGAGTAAATGCATGGTGAGTGCAGTCCATAGTCGGCGCTTATATTGAGCCATTTCTGATTACGAATTTTAGGTGGACATGCGACTGCCCCCCCCGCTATGCCTAGTTTCGATGTCCCTGGCGAGTTCTTGAGACATGCTGTTCTAGATACTGTTGTCCCACATGCATCAAACATCGATCTAGAAGGGGCGTTGACGTCTGCGCTCGAAGACGGTGCAGAAGATCTTCCGTCTGTCCTTTCAAATATACCCCAGCGGTCCATTTTGTTCTTTGGTAAGATATTATCTGGTATCCTCACCGAGCTTTATCTCTTACTCATATACAGCCTGGTATAGATGAATTCTGCACCGCCCGCGTTGTCCTAAGACTCTCCAATTGCTCCCAAAGCAGCTTAAGATCACATCTCCAAAATCTCGATATACGTGTCGATGTCTTTGCCATTGACCCTGCGGAGGCTGTCGCCGAGAACCCAACGCCTACGCGGGACCTTATCTTCTCAGGGGTTGTAGACACACAGGCGGACCCGCTAGTCGTTGTAAACGAGTTTGAAGGTGAATCTGGAGAAGGAAACCATATATATGTTATCTGGAACGTTGAGACTTTCCTCAGTAAGGACTTCAACCCTGATGCTCTGGAAATTGGGCTAACCGTGACTCTTTAGAGCGCCCACGTATCCGCATTCAACACCCCTCCATAATTTTTATTGCCAACGCCAGCCTTAATCCGGCGGAAACTCGACATGACGCTCGTGAGGATACATACCTACCGTCTCTGGTCCCTGCTTCTACGAATGTGTTGCAGCCTCTCACAACAGACTCCGCCTTCGGTCACAAGGACCCTTTCCTTCCAGCTTCTAGGCTTTTGCGAGTCGTGCCCGCAAAATATAGTGAAGACCCTATATACAATGTGCTACAAGAATCAGGACATCCGACACGGATAGTGCCCGCTGCCAGTGCACGAATACGTTATTCTAGGTTGAATTCGTTTTCCAGTCGACCGACAACCATCGCGAACCTTGATTTCGAAGTTACGCCTTTCTTGAATTGTGAGGTGGTTTTTGACAGGGCAGATCTTCGGCTATCGGATGGGTCAATTGAAATACTGACAGATGGGACGGGGCTTGTCCCGCCCGTTACATGTCACCCACGAGACGATATCACTTTGATGTACAAATTAACCCCGGAGTATGGGCCAGACTCGAGAGATTCGACTACGGTGCTTGTGAGCACGTTGGAAATATCTCTGGAAGCCGTTATCAACGTATCAGAGAACTGCAACCCTCGGATCTTGATGCAATGGACGACGAATATCGATTTTTCGCTAGCGCTTAACCCAAATTTCGGTGCTCCAGGCCAAGCCTTACAGCGGACTAACCGGCCTACAAGTCTTTCAACTCTACCAAGTCAGGCTGGAACTGTACCTGGAGGGAATCAATCAAACCGAACGTCTTTAAGGGAGCGGGCGTATTCTGTAACAGAAAGTATGGGCGTGACCATGTCTTTTACGGGCCCTCAGACTGTGGACGTTGGGAAGCCATTCTCCTGGAGTGTTTTCATCGTGAACCGCTCGGCAACACCTCGAAAATTCGCCATGATTGCCATACCTCGACGGAAGGTAGCTAATGCGAGAGGGCATGTAGCCCGGCCATCGTCCTCGTCAATGACAACCCGTCGCAGTGATCAAGTTGCGGAAGCAGTGACAGACGACAATATCGTTCACGCCATGCAGAAGAGTGTGGCTGGCCAGGAGGCAGATCTTGTTTGCTTGAGCACAGACGTGCGCGTTGGGTAGGTCTTCTCTATGACCCTATGAATATGGCGGGTAGAGCTAACAACTTTTGCGTTCTAGTCCATTACTGCCTGGAACTTGTTTTGAGACCGAATTGAAGTTCCTCCCCCTAGCGCTGGGCTCTTTACGGCTGGAATCAGTACGCCTGATTGATGTAAATACCAACGAAACAACTGATATCAAGGATCTCCCGGATATTTTGTCCCTGGGGCAGAATACATAGCTTTACGACTAGAAAATGATGACTGAGTTTGGACGAAGATAAACTCACTCGCTTGAGAATAATATGAGCATACCGGTGTAACCAAACGTAGTATGGCTGGCAGTCCCCGGCCATACAGTGTAACCATCTAGTACTGTTATCCATAGCATCCACTTGAGCATATATTCTGGGTGGTATGAAGTTTACAACCAGAGTGGAGATCTGAGCATTGGTTTTTTTTACGAGGTGAATTATTTCGGGCTACCTGCCTTGCCATTTAGAGACTGAAATAAGATCTTCATCATATGAAGAGGTGTCAGAAAATACGTGAACACGAACAGTGAAAAATGAACCATTCCGGGGTGAAGTGTCAGACTCCTAGCGTAGAAATGGTGGCAGGGCAGAGGCTAAGCGCCCAGAACCTCTTGGGGACGGATGAACAGCGGATCTTGAAAGGTGAGGGGGTCATGCACAAAAGACTCGACCAGACTCTGAGACTTCAGGCGCCAGAGCAGACTCACCATCGATTTATCTATCTTGACACTCCCTCGCAGTCAAAAGAGGCTTCTTTGATCGACTCTTTCCTTTGTATAATTTGTGGTCCCTCAATCGTCACCCTGGGCCCAGCCGCACTGGGTCACTCACAGGCATCCACTTCTCGCTCACATTTCTTGTCCTGAACTCCCTTTGCGTCATACTAGCGCCGACCGGTTCTTCGACTTGCCTTCGTTCATCTCCTCCACCCTTATATATCTTTACTTTCTTCCCCGGGCTGTCTTTACAATGTTTACTGTAACTCGCCGTCGAGTCCTGGATGGTTTGAATAGAAGATACATTTACGGTCGCTTGGTGAGTTGTGTGCCTCGTGTTCCCTCCCTTTTTGATCGCCACTCGCTTTTTCCTTTGCGAACCGGATAAGCGTGGGTCTTTCTCTGAGCAACTGTTCTGATTGTATCATATCTTCGATAAACAGCCTTTACTTCATACTATTATATTCTTGATCGAGATGGCGGCAGCAACGCGTTTGGCGGCGAAGTTCAACTCCTACTATGCGGAGAAGCCGGTCCTGACTACAATGGTCACGAACGCAGTAAGCTTTCCTGAAGCTCGATGACTGGCAGACACAACCTTTGCGGAAGACACACTATTTGCGGCTTTGCGAATTCAGGTGCGCGGGTGCGTGATACTGTCGTACTGGCGAATATTCTAAAGAGATTTTCGGGCTCGTCCGGTCTTGTGTCCCTTGCAAGGGGAGAGACACAAGGGCATTTCATCCCCGTACCCTCTGATCGAGACGTCCATTATCACCCTGCCAGCCCATGAATATCGACGAAAAGCATAAGCAAGTGGCGTGTCTGAAGTGATGGTTGTGTGGCAGTGTCGACTACTGGCGTTACCTATCCAACTTCAAGTTGCTGACATGGCATAACAGATCCTTGGAGGAGTTGCAGACACCGTTGCCCAATTGATCACAGCATTTAGAACACGAGCGACAGCACCACAGAGTGATGATTTTATTTCGATCGAGATAAATGATTTGGACAAGGAAAAGCCGCCTGCCTTGGGAGAGCTAGGTCATGCTAGCCATGCACCTCCTCCGTTCGACTTCGAACGACTCACTCGGTTCATGTCGTATGGTTTCTTCATGGCTCCAGTCCAGTTCAAATGGTTCGGCTTCCTGTCGAGGGTGTTCCCACTCGCAAAGAGGAACCCGACCGTCTCTGCTATGAAACGAGTTGCTTTTGACCAACTTCTCTTTGCTCCTTTCGGTATGGAAATAAAAGTCAACAGTAAATAGCAGTAACTAATGAGTTATAGGTTTGGTGTGCTTCTTTTCGTTCATGACGGTTGCTGAAGGTGGTGGGAGACGGGCCTTGACCCGCAAGTTCCAGGACGTTTACCTGCCAACTCTTAAGGCAAACTATGTTCTCTGGCCAGCAGTCCAGATTTTGAACTTCAGAGTGGTTCCTATCCAATTCCAGATTGTAAGTATTGATTGAAACCTTCTCTTGTTTCCCTTGTCTAACAGCTCGCCCAGCCGTTTGTCTCCTCCGTTGGTATTGCCTGGACTGCGTACCTCTCCCTCACAAACTCTGCAGAGGAGGAGTAAATCATTGTTCGTGTCTATCATCACTAGAGCCTCGTTGAGGAGAAGCAATGCACTTAGTCGGTCAAGGTACTGGACTGGCATAATATAGCGGAAGCTCGCTTCTCTTTGGTGGGGAAAGGCGACTGACTTTGACTACGGGCTTGACAGCACACTGGTTGGTGCTGTTCTGCCCTTTGCATACGGTTATCTCGGGATTTTCTTATATCTCTGGCTGCTCTTTTCTTCCTTCATGTTGCTTGCTTACCAGGCGTTGTAATTGGATGGGCCATGTTGTCTTGGAGTTATGTTCAGGGGCGTGTCCCAATTGTTTATATGGATCACACAGGGTTGTGAAGTTCTTGCAGATAAATGTTGATTCTTACTATGCAACAAAATATCAATTACGCCATATTTTTTAACCGGACAACGTAGGCAAACCCCGCCGTCATGCACAGGAGGGGTTGGACTCGGGCCCTGGGGACGAAAACGGGACGGCTGTTTATAGATCCTTGGAAGGACGGAGCATGATTGCAGCTCATTACTACTCTATCCGAGGCTATCGAGAATGCGCAGGCTCAATGTTCACCCCCTAGACATAGAAGCCCGAAGCATTCCGTCATGATCGTGACATCAGTCCCGCATCAGCCCGAGCCCTCTCTCCCCTTCACCGGGCAGCCCCACCATGCCGCCAAAACAAATGGAAGCTCTTCGATTCCTACCCCGCCACTCACCGTGATACGGTTTCAGCATTTTCTTTCTCTTTCGACAGTAAAAGGGTAGTCTAGTCTCCTGACACGGGTTATTTATCCCTGGTTTCCCTCCGATTGCTGTTCCTGATCGACCATCTCTCCCGCTGCACAAGCTCCAGTCACAATGTCTCTCACCAGCAAGCTTTCCATCACAGATGTGGATCTCAAGGACAAGCGTGTCCTGATCCGAGTACGTCAATGAGTCTGATATCGAAGAATCCCGTTGAATTGATCACTAATGCGATTGTTCATTAGGTTGACTTCAACGTGCCCCTCGACAAGAAGGACAACACCACGATAACCAACCCCCAGCGTATTGTCGGTGCTCTGCCTACGATCAAGTATGCTATCGACAATGGAGCCAAGGCCGTTGTCCTGATGTCCCACCTCGGCCGTCCCGATGGCAAGAAGAACCCCAAGTACAGCTTGAAGCCTGTTGTGCCTAAGCTGAAGGAATTGCTCGGCCGCGACGTCATCTTCACCGAGGATTGTGTCGGCAAAGACGTTGAGGAGACCGTCAACAAGGCCTCCGGCGGCCAGATCGTCCTTCTTGAGAACCTGCGCTTTCACGCCGAGGAGGAGGGCAGCTCCAAGGACGAAGAAGGCAACAAGATCAAGGCCGACAAGGAGAAGGTTGCTGAGTTCCGTAAGGGACTTACTGCTCTTGGCGATATCTACATCAGTGAGTAGCAGCTTTATCCAGGGTTGTATAGATATTAAGCAGTAACTAATTGTTATGCAGACGATGCCTTCGGTACCGCCCACCGTGCTCACAGCTCCATGGTCGGTGTCGACCTCCCCCAGAAGGCCTCCGGCTTCCTCGTGAAGAAGGAACTCGAATACTTCGCCAAGGCCCTTGAATCGCCCCAGCGCCCCTTCCTCGCCATCCTCGGAGGTTCTAAGGTCTCTGACAAGATCCAGCTGATTGACAACCTTCTCCCCAAGGTCAACAGCCTGATCATCACCGGTGGTATGGCATTTACCTTCAAGAAGACTCTCGAGGGCGTCAAGATCGGAAACAGTTTGTTCGACCAGCCCGGTAGCGAGATCGTCGGTAAGATCATGGAGAAGGCCAAGGCCAACAACGTCAAGGTCGTTCTCCCCGTCGACTACGTCACCGCTGATAAGTTCGCTGCCGACGCGAAGGTTGGTTACGCCACAGATGAGCAGGGCATCCCTGACGGCTTCATGGGTCTGGATGTTGGCAAGAACAGTGTCGAGTCCTACAAGCAGACCATCGCTGAGTCCAAGACCATTCTCTGGAATGGCCCCCCCGGTGTTTTCGAGCTGGAACCCTTCGCTACCGCTACCAAGGCTACTCTCGACGCTGCCGTGTCGGCTGTCCAGAGCGGCGCTACCGTTATCATTGGCGGTGGTGACACAGCTACCGTTGCCGCTAAGTACGGTGCTGAAGATAAGATCAGCCACGTCTCCACCGGCGGTGGTGCCTCTCTAGAGCTCCTTGAGGGCAAGGAACTGCCTGGTGTTTCTGCTCTGTCAAGTAAGTAAATGACTATGCAAAGGAAACAAAGCATTTCCATTTAGAAACGAGATGATCTATACCGACCTCAACCTTGGGGGGTCGGCTACTTTTGCCATGAATCTAATGTACCATGACTTTTCTAAAATAATAAATCAATATTTTAACTACTTCGTTCCTATTTATGCATATTTCTAATTCAAAGTCATTGCTATAGCTACGGGACCTAGACTATAACGGTGATACGGCATTGTCGGTTTATAATTAGATTTGGAATATGAACATGCCTGTAAATTCAGTAAGAAGATCAGAGATATCTCGTGCAATAAACTAGGCTCCAAAATGCAGGCCTTATACTGACTGCACCATCATCACCATCGATTATTCCACGACCTCCTTGACCGAATATACTATCTTGGGAGCAGGTAGCGTAGCGAGAAATCGCAACTCCCGAACTCTAGCGAACCGCTCGATAGACTCGGCTATATATGCAATGTGGGATGGTTTCCATGGTTTAAGTGTCGTTTTCATGCATCGCTCTAGAATTCTGTTCCCCGTTCACAAACTATAAGGTGAATGGACGGACCCGTACGTAGACTGGAATAGGATTTCGAGTAATGGACACGAGAAAAGGTATGGTTTATTTAGATTATTATTCTCATAGTCATTGTCACTGTAGTTGCAATCGAATTAAGAGGAGGCGTCGACTTTCTTGAGCTCTTCCCTGTGATGAGATATGTAGGTTAGTCAATGAAACACGAAACAACGTCAAATGTGTAACATATCCATGGATATAGACAACGAAACACTCGGGTAGATAGGCAAGATGGTGGGGTATGCATCAGGCTGGAAACCAGGCATGGAATCGGAGGTGACAAAACACACTTCAATTGCTTGGAAAAGTCCTCAGCGGCGTCATCGTCATCCCAGCTCTCCTCCCACAAGTGAACATTATTCCCGTTCGCGGTTGCCTGCTCTGTCTCATTCTCTGGCCAGTCTGTTATATATCACGAAAAGATGATTAGTTATTTCCTTAAAAATGCTCGTCTTTGTTTTGAAGGACGAGGGATAGGGAAAATGGCGACTTGTGAATGGTGGGCAGTTCTCACCATCAACAGGGAAATCCTCGAATTCATCATCTTCCTCTAGAACGGTAGGCTTTTGTTGTTGGGGCTGTTCGGAAGCTTCTTGCTTCGTATCCTGGGATTGTGTGTTTGACATTATGGCGGCGGGTGGTGGGTAGGTCGTAAGACGGGAAGTGAGCGGTCTGCAGTTCGGTCGAGTTCTTAGGAGACAGCGCTATATATCCAGATGCGAGCGTGATGGGCGAGAAACAGGGGAGCTGGAAAGGTGAAAGTTGGAGTGCGGAGAACAAGCTGAGGTGCTCAGGTAGATCCAAGTTGAGGTCCAGGTCCCGCTTTGGCGTTGCCTTGTTAGGAATGGGCCGTCACATGTCTTGGCCTGTTTGAATTGCGCTCTCCTTCGGTCACCGGTCAACATAACTTGCAACAGAGTCAGACATACGGATGATTGAATTTCTTGTATCTCAGTTAAATGATCAACTACCGAGAAAGGACGCTTCTTGATAGAATTTTATGTCGCAATAGAGAGGCTCTTCCTGACGATCTGACCGGGCAATTCTCCAGGTTACTAGGTAAGGTGTATTTATTAGGTACTATTTACTCGGTGCCTCTTTTGGGGGAATCTGTAGCCACGACAAGAAACCCAAGAATCTAGCCCCGTGGAGATAGACGATTGCCGCGGCGCCATTTAGCATAAAATGCATAAACGAAGGGATTCAGAAATAACTATGATGTCACATCATTTGTTTCCGTCGGAACGAGGATGGTCGCAGCGGTCAGCAATGGCAGAATCCGTATACAGCACACCAGCACGAGGTCGTCTGTGAGACCCTGATTCGGAAATGGAGGCTCTGAATCGTTGGCCAAAAACGCTCTTTCAAAGGGCCGGATATTATTCGTGTCCCCGCATTCTGATATACGTCCCTGGGATCAGCCTTACCGCCTGATATCCTTCAGTTGTCCCGCTGCGATCAGAAGCTGAAAATGCTCCGCCTCCCCGGTGGACCACGGTTAGCTTTGTCCCGTTTGGTCGCTTCTTCTTCTCCTTAGTGCGAGCTGTGTCTCGACAGGAGTGTTACAATCTCCCTTGTCTCTTATAAGTTTACCATATTTTCGGTCCTTCGCTCTGTTGCTTCTGTTCGCTTGCCATTTATCCTTACTGTGGCTCAGGGCTGACGCTCCCGGGGATTCCTGCTCTTACATTGGAATTCGACCATTACGTCGTTTGTCTTACGGGTTTCGGACCGCCCGGACCACCATCTGGTTTTGAACAATTGAATTATTGACGGCCATAAACTACTTTCTGCTCTTACTTTCATTTTTTGGTCCTTCTCTGGTGATCTTGCATTTTAAGATATGTTTGGCGGCTGGTTCGGGGGCAAAAAGCCCAGTCCCAACGGCTCGACTCAGTCACTCGATGCTTCGTCAGAATTGCAGGACTGTAAGTAGTGTAATTGGCGGTTTTTTCTTGACTTTACAAGTTCACATACTGATGCTTGCTGCAGTAGAGGATGCAATTTCAGGTACGCCAGAGTTTATCAATGTTCTCGGCGCTTGGATCGGCGCCCAGAATATACTCTGCAAGGTGATCGATGAACGCTAATCTTTCCTCTTTTGATGTTTCTATCAACAGCTGCCGAGTTGATCCTCAACGACGATGTTGATGGTGCTGAAGAAGGCCTTTCTGGGCGAAATTCAGCCTTTCACTTGGTTCGTAGAGCTTTCTCCTGTTATTTGGTTCCAACCTACATGGATTTTGGTTGACAAGACTTTGCTGTGTAGATTGGGAGGGCTGTGGTAATGTTCATTAGGGCCACATTGGGCTTCGAGCAAGATATCATGCGCCAAGGTTTGCAAATTTCCACCTAGTCTCCATGTCAACTTTCTGTCCTAGCAACTTATGCCTTGCAGCGGCGGACCGACTCAATGACGCTGAGAATAAAGCGTACAATGATCAACAACGGGCCAAAAACCATTCCCAGTCCCCAGACACCTATCACTCCGAAATCTATGAACCGGGAACAGAGTTTGTTCTCATCCAGGCAATGGCGCAACTCATGTGTGCGGTTGTTGGTGTACTCAATGAGAGTCTCACAGAAAGTATAAAAGGCTTCTATAAGCTACGAAAGGCTTACTTCGCGCTGGATGCAGTTTTAAAAATGGAGGAAAAGTTCATGCAATCAAAACAGGCTGCTGTTATGAGTAGACCTTCGTCAGCTGCCTCTTTGAAGGGTAAAGAGGGCGGTTCTGTGAATGTCTCTGAAGATCTCTCTAATCTTAAAGTTGATGACGCTGGCACTGGCCCGGTATCAAGCAGTACCAGCACATCGGAGCTAATTAACCATGACCCGGAGTCCGATATTTTCAAAACCCAAATCGATGTTTTTATTCATTCTGGGGCTAGTTTCTGCTATGGAGTCCTCCTTTTGCTTATATCCATGGTTCCGCCAGCGTTCCACAGGCTTTTAAGCATCGTTGGATTCCATGGCGATAAGGACCGTGCTCTAAAATTGCTTTGGCAAGCCAGCAAGTTCCACAATTTACCTGGTGCAATTGCGGCATTGACGCTCCTTGGGTACTACAATGCCTTTGTTCGCTACTGCGATATCATGCCTGATGCTGTACCCGGCAAGGACGGAGATATCCAGGGTTATCCTCAGGAGAGACTCGAGGCTCTTCTCTCACGAATGAGGCAACGGTTCCCTAAAAGCCAGCTTTGGCTCCTTGAGGAGTCCCGTATGCATGGCGCTAACCACAGACTTGATGTTGCATTAGATATTTTGTGTACGAAAGAACACAGCCCACTAAAACAGGTCGAGGCCCTCAAGGTGTTTGAAAAGAGTCTGAATGCGTTGTACATCCACAAGTACAAACTATGTGCCGAAGCCTTCGTTGAGGTTCGCCCCCACTAAACCCATCTGGTGATACGTAGTAGGCTAACAAAAACGAAGTGCGCTGATCTTAATTCTTGGTCTCGTGCATTATACTATTACATTGCAGGAACCTGCCATATTAGTTTGTACAGAGAGCTTGCCGCAACCGACCCCGAGAAAGCAGATGAACATGCTCAAACGGCAGTCAACCTGCTCCATAAGGCTCCCAAATTTGCAGGAACGAAGAAGTTTTTGGCACGCCAATTGCCGTTTGACCTGTTTGTTGTCCGCAAAATAGCTAAATGGGAAGCTCGAGCCAAAGAATGGAATGTACCTTTCGTGGACGCCGTTGGAGTCGATCCTGTAGAGGAGATGATTTTCCTCTGGAATGGACATAGTCGCATGACGCAGGCACAACTCGAGGAGTCGTTGACAAGACTTTCATGGTCTGAAAGTGATGCGAACCGAACATGGGCTCGCGAGGGAGCGGAAGAGAAGGGTATTTACCAGCTCCTGCGTGCCGCTGTGTTGCGTTCAATGCGGCAGCATGAAGAGGCCAAAGAAATCCTCCAGACCTCGATTTTCACGTTAGACCGTTCCACGTTCAAGGGGCGCCATAAGGACGACTGGGTGTATCCCGTTGCCCACTTTGAGATGGCAGCAAACCTATGGATGGAGCGCCCGGCCTATATTGCACAGCATGGCGGACCGACGGCTCAGAAACAAAAGTCAGATGATTCACACAATTCTGAAAAGGAGCTGGTGCGCGAATGCAAAGAGAACCTGCAAAAGGCTGCGCACTGGGAGAGCTACGAGCAGGAAGCTCGCTTTGGGCTGAAGGTGACTGCTGCGCTGGAGGCTGTCGCGAAGTGGGAGAGCCAGCACTCGATGACACTGTAATGATGCTTTGTTATATATGGATGAGCCACTCGATGTACATGAACCGTGCTTTTATTTACTAGGCAATTGATAGACTGTTCCTGTTATATTATCCTATATTCAATTGTCTAACTATCGCATATGGATTAGTCATTCTGAGCACCTTGATCACGCTCTTTTCGCCTATATTCAGCAAGTATATCCTCGAAAGGATTAGTATAATGCTGACAATCTGTTTGACTCATCTTTGATGCAATGATGTTAGCCCGCTACGTTACAACTGCCCTTATACGCACAATTATTATTTAGTTTGGAGACGGTTTCCACCATTCTCGCGGTGGCGATCCACACTCCACTACCGCCCATGTCAAGCTCCCGGATAAGAATCCGGCGCCTTTCTCTCTCGATCTTTCGCCTCTTGACTAAAAATTGACCCGTCGACGCTACTTTCCAGTATATTGGCGTCTTTATGTCTTGCGCGGTGTTATGGATTGCCACTTAGATGATTCGGTGCTACACCATATCAGACCATAATGGCCTCCCGAGCCAACTCAACGAGTCTTCCCCTTACAAACGTTGGACGGAGTAGCCCGACGTCTGGAGTACAAAGTTCTGCCGACGATCATCTCCAGACTCCACCCCATACATGTAGGAGCGAATCGAGGGACAGGCTTATCAGACAGCCCACAGACAAGCGTTTTGGTGCTGGTTCTGGGACCTGGCCGGCTAAGACGGCTTCGATTTCCGAGCTTGGATAGGTCTGTCGCGTGGCCCAGAACCTTCAGGCAGAACTCTCGAAAGACCTTTTAAGTTATGGTTCCTGCTGGGCAGAGGTTTATTAACCGTTGGTTCGCCCAGATGTCGTCAGTCGTGGAGTGACGTCTGAACCGAATTCTCCACCTCCAAAAATTTCTCAATGCTGGGGTCTTTTTCCTTTGGTCTACAATCGCATTTTAAAAAAAAAATATTAATTCACCTTGAACGATTTCGGAGGTTATCTTACCTTCGAAAATGAGAAGAGAGGATGATCACACATCGCGCGCTTCCACCGACGATGCCGATGATATATCTTCCGTCGAAGAGCACGACCGCGGCCTCGATGCTTTAGAGAAGCAAACCACCGCATCATCCGCCTTTTCGGCGTTCGAACAGCGTGCGCAATCTGTCGTCTCTAGAATCCGAAGTCGGGAGCCCGGCCAGACGGCTCGCTTTACACATCCGCTGTCGCATACCAAAACCAAAGACGATGTGATCGTTGACTTCGATGGACCGGACGATCCTTACCGTCCGTTGAATTGGGGCTTCCGGAAGAAGGCGATCACAACGGTTTTATATGGGCTCACCACGATGGGTAAGCATATCCTTCCGCGGATCTGTAGGAAGCAATCGAAGCTAACACCTTGCTCTGCATAGGCGCAACTTGGTCGAGTGCTATGTAAGACCAGAAATGTGCTTCAATGAACACTCCGCGCGTTGCTAATGACGAGATAGCTATTCAGCCGGCACAGCTCAAGTAAGTTCAAGGTTCGGAATAGGCGAGGAAGTTAGTACACTGGGAACAACATTACTGCTTCTTGGGTTCGGTATGTCAGCTCCATCTGCAAGCGCGAGCCATCACTTTCTCGGCGCAGCTAACATTGTATACCCTAGGTTTGGGCCCGCTGGTTTGGGCACCCTTATCAGAAGTTTACGGGCGCAAGCCTGCCGTTTTAGGCCCTTACTTCATCGCCGCAATGTTCTCGTTTGGTAGTGCAACTGCGAAAGATGTCCAGACCCTCATGTTAACCCGGTTTTTTACTGGCTTCTTTGGTGCCGCGCCTGTCACCAATACTGGTGGTGTCCTGAGCGACATCTGGACGGCAGAGCAACGCGGGGCAGCTATAGTCGGTTACGCCATGGCAGTCGTCGGTGGACCTGTCCTTGGCCCTATTGCTGGCGGTGCAATCACCCAGAGCTATCTCGGGTGGCGCTGGACTCAATACGTTTGTCTCCCCGCTCAAAGCCATTCAATCGTTTGCTTTCTGACATACGCAGATAACCGGGATAATGATGCTATTCTTTCTAATCCTTGACGTCCTCTTTATCGATGAGTCCTACCCTCCGACCCTCCTACTCTATAAAGCTCGCCGCCTCCGTTTCCAAACCGGAAACTGGGCCCTCCATGCCCGCCACGAAGAGTGGGACGTCACACTCAAAGAGCTCGGAAACAAATATCTCATCCGCCCCTTCGCCCTCCTCACAACTCCAATCTGCTTCCTCGTCGCCCTCTACGCCTCCTTTGTTTACGGAATCCTCTACCTTTCCCTCGCCTCCTTCCCCGTCGTCTTCCAAGAACTCCGTGGCTGGAACCAAGTAGTCGGCGCGCTGCCCTTCCTCGCATATCTAGTCGGAATCCTCTGCGGCGCCTGTATAAACCTCGCCAACCAAAAATTCTACATCTCGCGCTTCAAAGCAAACAACAACCGCCCCGTCCCCGAAGCCCGCCTTCCACCAATGATGCTCGGCTCCGTGTTCTTTGCCGGTGGCCTCTTCATCTTTGGCTGGACTTCCCAGATCCAAATCCACTGGTTTCCGTCCATGGTTGGCGGAGCTTGCATGGGACTCGGTTTCTTCACAATCTTCCAAGCAGCGCTAAACTATCTCATTGACACATTCCAGTCTGTGGCTGCGAGTGCGGTTGCAGCGAATACGTTCCTGCGGAGCGTGTTTGCAGGTTGCTTCCCCCTGTTTGCGACAGCCATGTTTCGGAATCTGGGGGTACCCTGGGCGTCAAGCGTGCTGGGGTTTTTCGCGATTGCGTTGATTCCGATTCCATATCTTTTCTATATTTTTGGGCCCAGGATTAGGGCTAAAGGGAAGTGGTCGAGGGCGTCGGTTTATTCGTGAAAACGTTACTGAGCTTTTCGTCTTTATTTTTATTTTTGCTAGTTCTTACTTCTATTTTCTATGATGAGCTGGTGATTATTTATACCCCTGATTGAGCTCTTGGTTAACGAAAATGGTTGTCTAAGGGGGCATGTTGGTCATGATTGTTTAAGCGCTTCGACTTTTGCATTAATACCCAAAATATCTAGACATATTACTTTCACGTATATAGTGAAGTTAATTAAGGACAGGCATGGTAAAACAAATAGAAATGAAACAAATGGATGATATAATAAAACAAATATAGTGAGAGAAAGGCAGTGATCACGCACGCGCAGACAAGCCACCAAGCTTGGTGATTTTCTTCGCTAAAAGTCTAGCCCTGTCCAGGGCACTCCATTCGCCCTTAACAGGAATAATGGGCAATACTTCCTGTGCCGGAAGGGACATTGTCTTCGACACATCGGCAGGGACATAGGCTGGCGCGACGTCTGAAGAGTTCTCGGATCCCGCATCAGGGCCAGCGAGATTGAAAGCCAGTACGGCCATATGGCCAAGGAACGTCGAGTGTGCCAGAAGGTCTTCAAGGCGGATATGCAGGCCAGTTTCTTGCTCTAGGATCCAAACAACCTGTGCCATGCTCACAATGTCTCCGCCAAGTCTGAAAAAAGAGGAGTCGAGCTGGAATGGTGTTTGTGGTTTGCTCGCACTTGATTTGGTCGGCAGGACTTGCTGCCAGATGCGGGTAATGAGGTCAGAGTGTGCTAGGATCTCTGATAGACTGCGGTTATTTAATGAAGAAAGAAGGTAGCTGTCGCTACCTGAGATGGCGGGGATATCTTTAACGCGCTGCGGAGGTAGGGAGCGGAGCGTGGATGGAGAAGGAAGTGCAACGTTGGGGTTTGCGACAAAGCTCTGTGCTGTGTCGCAGACCATATCAAGGACTGTTGAAACGAAGCTGGGATGCATAGGTCCTTTGAGCGAGTATCCCAGGGAAACGGTGAGTTGGCTGGGTTGGCCAGCTACCGGTTTAGAAAAGAGTGTGAGGTCGGTGAAATTGTCAATGACACCCACGCCACCCATCCTGTAGGGGTTGTTGTCAAGATGCATTTCCCCTTCATAGTCGACATTCTGGTGCAATATGGATGTGGTGAAGTACGTCGACTCTGGCCAGTCTGTGCAGTACCTGGCAATCTCCCTGAAGCCCAAGGATTCGTAGGCCATATTCGCTACTTGCTGGTCCTGGAGGAAGCGGAACAGGTCCAGTGCAGTCCAGCGATCCTTGAACCTAACCCTAATAGGGATGTGGTTCAGACATGGTCCTACGGTGTTTTCGACCCCAGGAACTGCATTTCTTCCGCTGACAGTGAGGCCGAAGACGACATCATCCTGGGCACACAATTTGGCAAGGGTGACAGCCCATGCAGATTGCATTACAGTGGCGATAGTGACACTCTCTGTTGCAGTAGAGGGAATCTCTATAACCTTCTTTTGTTCCGCAAAGCCACCTATATGTTGGAATGTATTTGGCCTGTCTCGCTGCACAATCTCTGTCATCCTCGACCCCTTGAGCAAAGTACTCCAGTGTTGGTAGTGTTCAGGTGTAATTGTTCCAGGTAGGAGTCGCATATAACCCAAGAAAGACGAAGGTGAAACAGGGCTTCCTTCGTAGGCCATTTTAATAGCAGTCATGATTTTTGATAGGCAAACACCATCAAATTGAGCATGCGACATGCGTATGAGGATTCGGTGTTCGTCACTGTTGACTTTTCTGACGACATAAAACTGCACATATTGCACCCCTTGCCCTGGAGGCTCGCTCCGATCTCGCTGCTGCAAGGACTTAGTATATTCGTCTAAACCCTGCTCTGTTTCATGGACAAAAATATCAGGACGAATCTTGCGCAGGACAACCTGGAAAAATTGTCCATGAAAGCTTATGAAGACTGTCCTGAGAATGTCGAAAGCGTCAACGACGCGGAGGAAACTTTCCCTCAACCTCCGGATGTCCAACGAACCCTTTCCATCGAGGTAGAAATAGTTTAGCATCCATCTTGACTCAAACATTGTCGCTGCGAGGGAGAGAGATTGGAAATCTGTGACAGGCAAAACATCGACTATGCCCCCTTTGAATACACCAATCTTGGGACAGATTGCCGCACGCAGGGACGTTTCATCAAGCTCGATCGGCCTCAAGATGGATAGTTCCTGGGAGGATTCGATTCTTGGTAGTATAGGCCTATCTTCAGCCAGCTTCTCCATAGTCTGAATGTTCTTCATATTGTCCATATTCTCCACATGTTTGGCCATGAGGTTTGATGTCACTGGCTTCGCCCTGCCATTGATTAAAGATGCCAATGTTTCAAACACAGGGTGCTGAAACACATCACCAACGCTCAATTTTATTCCTTCATCTCGTGCAGCGCGAACCATTTTCATGGCCGTGATGCTGTCACCACCTAGCTTGAAGAAGCTGTCTTGGTACTTTATGGGGTGTGGTGGCAGTCCTAATGTCATGCTCCAAATTCTCCAAAGCTGATTCTCGATGGTGGTCGAAACTTTGTCGTCTGGGGTAAGTGTTTGCATGGACTCTGAAGGCGTCATTTCCCTCGCAACAGCTGAGATTTGAAGTGAGTTCTCGATATTATCACGGATATTTCTTGATAGACCTTCGTCGTGGGTTTTGACCAGAGACGATGCGAGTTTGCTGTCACCGAGCATCTGCTTGATAATGACCTTGATACGTTCATCAACAATCTTTTCAAGTGAGTCCTGGTCTATAAGATGCTCTGTAACCCTAATATTCTCTTTCACTCCGATCTCCAGACTTGAAATTGGCGTGGAGGGGCCTTCCGCAAAATAGGTGAGGATCCTCGCAACAGTACCGGCAAAAGTGGCTGCTTCTGCCTCTGTGATGGCATTAGCCCAGTATCTCAGCAAGATCCCCTCATGGCCTCGTGCAGTCTGAACATTGGCAGTAAGCGGGTACTAAAAATCCGGGAATTAGTATGCAGACGTCTATACGATGTATTGTTGATGGAACTAACCTCGCAAGGATCGTGCGCCTTTTGGAATTCATATGCGATTCCCGCAATCTCAACCTTATCAGCTGAGTGATTTTGTATGGAGATACAAGTGTTAAACAGAGGCTTGCCTTGTCTACCAAGTGCATGTTGTATCTCTGCGAGCGAAGCGTGTTGATAGGCAAGGCTATTGATATGATCTTCTTGCACAGACTTGGAGAGACCGAGTAGCGTCTGACCCGACTGGAACTTGACTCGGCAGCAAATGTTGTTGATGAAGATACCCACCGCATCCTGGATCCCGGAAACGGGCAAGTCACGGCCGGTGGATGGGTATCCGAAACAGACATCGTCAGAATGTGTATAACTGCGCAGGAATATTGCCCATACTGCAAGTACTAGGTTTGCAAGAGTGATCGAATTCGTCTCACAAAAACGTTGAAGCTCGGCGAACCTACCAAATGGCACCATGCGAGTACCTAGTTGGTGGGCACCGTCCTTACCCGTAGCAACTGGCAAATGACACGGACGGGCACCGGCGAGGCGCCTCTTCCAGTATTTCAGGGCTTGGACAGAGGATTCTCCCCTGAGGTATTTGATATAGTCGCTAAATAATGGCCCTGATCCTGGTGGAAGTTGATTTCTGTAGGCTAACGCCAGCTCCCGCATTAGAATTGAAAAAGATCCACCGTCAACAATGAGGTGATTCAGTTCAAACTTCACTAGTATTCTCCCAGTAGATGTTCTGCAGAAGACCAGCTGATGATAGAGTTTTGTGGACTTGTCGCAGTCCCGAAGACTGATGGTGTCGAGTTTGCTGAGCGCAGACGAATCGTCACACTCAATTTCCACTATTGTCTCCCTCGCTCCCTTGACCACTATTTGGTCGAAGGACTCGCCTTTGCAGCTGCTGTCAACGAAAGCTGTTCTCAGGATAGGGTGACGTGAGACAACCATCAACCAAGCGTTTCTCAGTTTCATTAAATCAATTTTCTTTTCTCGGGAGCATCGCATCTCAAAAATTACATTGAAGATATACTCGTGCGGATCACGGAGCTGGCTGAGGAGGATACCCTCCTGGATCGGAGAGCAGGGGTATATGTCTTCCACCTGGTCCCAGTGTGATATATCAAGTCTCGGAAGCGTATTCTCGGTAAGATCTTTCAACCCATCGTATGTTATGGGGAGTAAAGGATAATCGCTCAGTGTAGGCTCCGATGTAACGTTCCTGAGGTTGGGCATATCGATTTCGAGAACGCGTTTACACTCGGTCATCCAGGCCTGGATTCGGGCCTGGTGGTGCATAGTGCGATTGTAGGTGAATGAGACATGTAGTTGCTCCTTTATTATCACCGCGGTGATCTCGAAGAGGGAGAATCTCGGTGTCTCAGATCCCATATCCCCAGCGGAATCCATCGTCTCGGCGTTGAACAAATCGCCGTAGTGCTGGAAAATTGATTCATCGTGTTCCAGCTGCTGAAGCTTGCCGAGGTAGTTGAAGAGGATCTCAAGTGGTACAGGAAATTTGTTGCTATTGTTGTGGAGAACATCCTGTGCGAAGAAAGTGCGACTGAGCGCAGCAATCTGACGCCGTGTGTCTTTAACACGCTTCATCGTTTCGAGAAGATCTATACCAATTAGTACTAACAATTAATTTGCTTAACCATGTGGTTAACTTACCTGAACGCGTTTGAGCACGTATGGGGTTTAGAGTGGTAAACCAACCAACTGTTCCAGAAGGGTCAGAAGAATCCCAAGCTTCACGCCCATGACCTTCATTATAGATCGTGGGAGCATTTCTATCGGTAAAGATGCGGCTGAACGATTGAAGAACAGCAGTAAGCAAAACCTCAATTGTCTCGGTTCGAAGGATTTCGTGGCATTTCCCGGAAATAAATGCAGTGGTTTGTTTGTCCAAAGTGAAACTTTGCATCTTGACTTGTCCATAGTTGTTGGGCACTTGAGTCATGCCCCAGTAACCAATGTTGGGCAATTCGCAGGGAACTTCGACGGACTTGGTGGTTTTGCTGCTCTCACGTTGTACATTGCACCAGGATTGGAATGAAAGCGGTGCATCGGAAGATAGTGACCCAGTGCGAACGAAATCTTCAAGCTCCTGAAGAACGATGCGCCAGGAGACGACATCCACGCACAGATGACTCGCTACCAAAAATAGAACTTGCTGGCCGTTCTTTTCGAAGAGGTCTGCAGCACATACAGGTCCTGTCTCAACGTCCAAAGAGCATTGAGTATCTGCGATTCCGCTTAACATCTCATTGGAGTTTTTGACAGAGTGAGTTCGAAATTTGTAAGATGGATCAATCTCCTGTATCAGTATAATTAGTTTCAAAGCAAGAATATACAAGGAGTTGTACGCACGTTTGTAACAACTTGGTGCCATGCTCCTTCCTTGGACTTGACGAAGCGTGCCCTAAGCATGGGGTGCTTTTGGACAACAGCCCGTAAAGCATTCTCCAGTACACTTGGTTGCACTCTCTGCTTGAGGCTAACAGTCATGCTCTGGTTAAACCGCCCAATGTTCTTGGGTACGGCAGGCGATGAGCGGAAGAATAGCTTTTGAATTGGAGACAGTTGAAAGGCACCGCTTGAATCTCCCTCAGACTTGACTTGGCGTGGCTTAGCCCCAAGGCTTGTAGAAAGCTCAGCAATGGATTTGCTTTGGAGAATACGGTTGAGAGGTAGATTTAATCCACGCTTACGCGCTTTTGATACCACCGCCATTCCGGTGATGCTGTCCCCACCAAGATAGATAAATGAACGGCTTGTATCGATCTTGTGCAACGGTAGATTTAAGACCTGGGAAAAGATCTCTCGAAGAAGTGCGGGGGCTTCATCTTCATTTTCTTGCACTTTCCCCTCCATAATGTCATGACTCGCATCGTCGTAGTCCCGCATCATCCGATCGTATACGGAGTCCTCAAGTTGCTCAAGCCAACTTGTGACTCTCTTCCTGTCCAATTTTCCAGAAACAAGCATCGGAATGCTTTTAACAACTGCCCAAACTTGTGGGACCATGTAATGAGGCAGTTGCGCTTCGATGCTCTTTTGGATTGCCTTGGCTTCCTGATGTCCGCCTCCCAACATGTCCCTTTGGCTCACCAGCTCGCAGGCTCCTGTTGTAATTGTGGTTGAGTCACCTGCCAGTGACTTAAGAGAAATAACTGCAGCTAGCTTCTGTCGGAGGGGACCAGTATGAGGAAGAATGACAACTGCACTTCGAACATTCTGGCTTTCAAGCAAGCGATGTTCGATCTCCCCGAGCTCCATACGCTGTCCATGAAGCTTGACCTGGTGATCCTTGCGGCCAATATACTCTATCGATCCATCGGGATTATACTTAACAAGGTCGCCAGTCTTGTAGATTCTCCTAGGAGAAGACAATGAGCTTGGAAAGTCCTTGGTCCAAGCAGGTTCATTGACAAAAGTGTCCGCTGTCTTCGTAGGATTGTTGAGATATTCCCTTGCAAGAGCCGGCCCTTCTAATGCAAGTTCGCCAACCGTCCCCAAAGGCATCAGTCGGTGATGGTCCTCAGGATCAACTATCCAAGTTAAAGTGCACGGGATTCCATAGCCGATACAGGAGAAGCCATGGTTGACAAAGTCGTTGTTCACAACTGCAAATACGACTGTTTCAGTAGGACCATAGCCTCCAAGGAACTTCAGTCTGTTTCCCCATTTCATTACCACTTCGCGAGATAGTGCTTCCCCTCCGCAGGAAAGGACTTTCAAGGAGGGTACAGATGATGGTTCAAGGATAGAGGCGACAGAAGGCGTCAAGAACGTCCATGAGACATTCATTCGTTGCATTGCTCCTGGAATATCGTTCAATCGTTCATCATCACTTGGAACACAGATGCAGCCACCCAGCATTAGAGTTCCGAGAACCTCTAATATGGCCGCGTCGAAGGTAAGGGACGCAAATTGGAATACTCTGGAGTCCTTGTTCAGATGCATAACAGAAGCAAAGCCCATGATACTGCTGCATAATGCGCGGTGGTCAATTACTATCCCTTTAGGACGGCCTGTACTGCCTGAAGTAAATATCGCATATGCCATATTGGATGGCGAAAGGCTGGAGCGCGAGTTCTTGTTGGCTGTGACAGCAGCGTAGGCCGTGATGGTGTCTCTGCTCACAGGGACAATTGTGCCAACAGAGCCTAGATAGCGGTTGCGTAAATGTGGAGAACAGAGTATGATATCTGCCTCTATCTCTTCCAGGATCTCTTTGTGCCTCGAGGTCGGATGCGAAGGGTCGAGCGGAACAAAGGCTCCTCCCGCCAGAAGGACGCTTAGTATTGTGATTATTGCCCAAAGAGACTTGTCCACACAGATTGGGACAAAAGTTTCCGGACCTACTCCAGAAGATACCAGGTATTCCGCGAAGGAGGAGGCAAGTTCAAACATTTCCCGATAGTTAAGGTTCCCATCCCATGAGCAAATGGAAGGCGCTTGTGGTTGTGAGAGAGAATGCTCCCGGATAATGTCATGGACACACTTGTTGATACATGGCACCTGTCGTTGGTTCCATTTGGCAATATCCTTTTTATCCAAAGGACTGGTGACATCAATGCCGCCTACCATGAGTGAACTGCTTCGAGGAACCTTAAGAAGCTGCTCGAGAACAAAGCTGAACCGCCCTATCAGCCTTTCTGCTTGCCAATTGTCGAGAACCAGTTCATCGTGATGGACTTGGATATTTAGCGTTGAACCGGATATTTGGCATTGTACAACGAGAGGATGAGTGAAAAAGTCTCCTCGAGTCTGCTGGTTCTCCGAGCTCCATATATTTTGGTTGAGCTGGCCGCTGTCAGACTGTATCACAAGCAGGTTCTGGAAATTGCACGCCAGTGCTGCGTCCCCGCTGAGTTTCTGTATCCTCTGAAGACCGTGGTGTTGATGAGGTATCATAGCTGTTGTCATTTGTCGCACATCGTACAGATATTGGACCAATGGAAGCTTGGTGCCCACTCGTATGCGCATAGGAACTGTTGTCAACACGGGTCCTGCAACGTCCGTGACTCCTGCCATATCAATATTCCTACCCATTAGGGTTTCACCGAAGCAGACGTCATCAGACCCGGTGTGCACCGAAAGCACGATGGCCCATGCAGCACGAATTAGTTCGGGAATGGTGGTGTCAGCAACCCCGGTTGTCCTTGAAATATCTAGACTTCTGAGATGAATGCCTGCAGCCCCAGAGGAACTCGGTTCCTTGCTTTGCTGCGCGGGAAAGTGCTCACAGCATAGGCCGCCCAGATATGATTTCCAGAACTCGTCCGATTGCGATATATCACGCTGGAGTAGATGGTGAATAAAGTGCTTATACGAAACTGTTAAATTCTTGCCTGGAGAGCCAGAGTAGATGTCCTCGGCCCTCTTCAAAATGCGTGGGATGTTCCACCCGTCATACAGGGCATGGTTGACTGTCCAAACAAAGTAACGCACGGAGGGTCCAAGTTGAACAATTGCGTACTTGGCCAGGAGGCCTCCATCGTTGCTCATGGGATCATCATTTGAATCATCAAGCGTTGTCTCAAGGGTCCAGGAAATCCGCTCCCTTTTCAGGACGACTTGGAGGAAACCAGCATCCTCAACGTGGACAATTCGAGTCCGGAGGATATCAAACTCGTCAGCAACCTGCTGCCAGGTGGTTTTGAATTTCTCAATATCAACATTGTTCGCGAGTCGATAAATGGACCGTGCAACATAAGCCCCACGATGTTGAATTGAGAGCGTAAGCAAACCTTCCTGCACTGGGCTGCAAGGGTAAATATCAGATAGGGCATCTTCAGCAACGCCACATTTGTCAGAGACTTCGTGTATAGTATCATGCAATGGTACCGATTGAGGGGCAAGGCTGAATTTCTCAAGGTCTGGTTGTTCCACGGTCTCTTCAGCGTTCTCGCAGCACCCGATCATGTCTGTTAGGACGGGATGTTCGTATATCTGGGCAACCGTCAAATAAATATCCTGGGACCTCGCGGCTCCCACTAGCTTCATCGCGGAAAAGGAATCGCCGCCTAATCCGAAAAAGCTATCCTCCGCACTAATGGAGCCTGGCTCAACCTCCAGAACCTCTGCCCATAGATCCCGGAGTGTCGATTCTGCTGCTTGCTCTATCTCCCGGCCAGATCCAGAGTTCGAGATCATGTAAGGCTTCAACTGGTCTCTGGAAAGGGCCTGGACCATGTTTCGGAGTCCTTTGCGATCAAGCTTGCCAGTCGTACCCAGAGGTAGATATCGGACGGGGAAATAGAGCTTAGGTATCATAACCTGCGGCAGAACCTGGCTCAAAGAGCTGTGAAGCTTCCTTATTGACTTTTGGGTGGAATCAGATAAACCAAGTAGCACGCTTGCGGACACGTCCTCTTCCAGAGCTGGGTGTGCCTCAGTAGTAAAGAAAGCAGCGAGTGTTTTCGCGACAGCTTTTGATTCTGGTACCACGATGTCGACCGCCACCTGTGTATTAGCTGGTGATAATGTGGCACATTGCTGTTCAATCTCCTCCAATTCGATGCGCTGGCCATTAAGCTTTACCTGCGTGTCCATGCGAGAGATGAAGCAGATATTTCCGTCGGATTTATAACGGACCAGATCACCGGTCCGATACATTCGTCCAGTGCACCTAAACACACTTCCCATCCCTTCAGTGCGACACCACTGAGGCTCGGTGATGAACACCTCTTCCGTTTTCTTGACATTGTTGAGATAACCACGAGCGATGTTGTACCCTTCCAGGACTAGTTCTCCTACAGCCCCGACAGGAAGGAGTCGATTATGATTATGGGGATCAACAATCCAAGCTCTTCCGCACACGGCAGTACCAATAGAGTTGCTGTCATCGTCCAGCCGTATTCCATCCTGGTCTATTTTCAGGCTTGTGGTGGCAATGACCGTAGCTTCGGAAGGCCCGTATGCGTTGAACATTCGTCTGCCTGACCAACGGGTGATCTGACTTTCAGTTAATTTCTCGCCTCCGTTTATAATAGTTTTCAATGTCGGAACATTGCTTGGGTCCAGTGTACTGGTGACAGATGGAGTGCAGCTTATCAGGTTCGCTCCCATTCTCGTAATTGCGCCTGACAAGTCGTTCAGACGTTCTTCATCACTGGGAACGCATACACAGCCGCCCGTCATGAGGATAATTATCGTTTCAAATATGCTCACATCAAAGGTGTAGCTTGAGAATTGTATCACACGAGTCCCTGTGCCCATCCCAAATCTGTCAGCGAAAGACACCGAGGCTACCCCAAGTGCAGCGTGTTCAAGGACGGTCACTTTAGGTTTTCCAGTTGTTCCAGATGTGGAGATTGCGTAGGCTGCATTATTTACGCTCAAAATCGGGGGTGGCTTGACGTTTGATGGAGTTGGAATTTGGTCCAATGTACTTTGACTGACATCTAGCGCAGCCTTACATACTCGGGATACCTTCTCCAGATATAGAGTGGAGCACAGCACAATCGGAGCACCAATATCAGCAACAAGGCCTTGCAGCCTGTTTTCGGGGTGCGCGGGATCTAAGGATGCAAAAGCACCACCGGCTTTTAGAACAGCAACTTGTGCAATGATAGCCCAAGCTGATTTCTCGAAACACAAACCAACAAAGACTTCCGGGCCAACACCTCGATCCATCAAGTAGTGAGCAAGCTTAGTCGTTAATAGATCCAGCTGTGCATATGTGAAGTTCTCATCCCAAGAGCAGATCGCTGGTGCTGAAGGCCGTGCAAGTGTCTGCTGCTGGATAACCGTATGCGCGCACTGTTTCGGCATTTCAGGGAAGGTTGCGTTCCACGCACGCATTTGTTGGCGAGAACGCGCTCCAAGAAATTTCACGTCTCTAATAGACCGAGCTTGTTCAACATGGGTGAGGACCGAGTTAAGGGTGCATTCAAAGCAATCGATAATATTTTCGATATCATTGGCCGAAATGTTGCTTGTCTGGTATTCAAAGTTGATCTTGGCTGCAGACCCAGACATGCTAACGTCAACAACGATAAGATACCGATCTAGCTCATCTGAAGCCGGACCAAAAACAATGTTGCTGGAATCTGCTACTCCTGTCGAAGTCTTCCTATATCTTAAGGCCGTATTGAAGATCGGAGAGTTCTCCGAGCCGATGGCCCGTTGGATTTCGAAAAGGGACATCTGATACCCCAGCGTCCGCTCCACATCTTCTTTTCTCTTCTGTAAGACATCTCGGAGTTTGAGATCATCATTCAATTTAAGTCGGCAAGGTAAGACCTCGACAGAGGCCTTTCTGCCGGTGACATAGTAGCCAAAGCAAACTTCGTCCATGCCAGTGTAGCACCGAAGAACCAAGGCCCATACAGTCTGAAGGAAGTAGCTCGGGGTAATCGATAGGTCTTTGCATGCGTCCTGTATCATTGACACATTCGATAATTTTAGTGCCTCCGAACCAAATCTGCTTTGTTCCTTTTTGAAATTGGCCGTTGGGAATAGGCATGGCTGAAGCTCGGCTAAGTATTCTTTCCAGTAGTTGACCGTGTCATTAAAGGCTTGAAGGCTTTCGCCTCGTTTGGCAAGATCGCCAACCTTTTCCCTCAGCCCAATAGTTGGTCCAAAACCATTTATACACTCGCCAAATAGTTCCAGTACCTGTTCAACCTGAGAGTGGTACAGAACCCTATTGTCATAGCGAGCGGCCAGCTGCACACCTGTGTCTTCGATAGTACAGAAAACAACGAGTGGGTACACGAGGAGCTCGGGGTGTACATTTTCTTCTGCCTCTAGGCTCTCCAGGTACTTCTTTTGCCGATCTGCCCCCACTGATGAGATAGAGAGCACAGTTTCAAAGTTGCAGGCGCGGGAAGTATCTGCGTTTAAATGACTTATTGACGAAATCGATGCTGCCTCGAAAGGCTTAGATCCAGTCAAAGAAGAGCATGTGCGCTCAAGGAGCCCGGTGATACTCTCCGTTTTGTCTACTCGAACTCGTCGAGGCACTATTGTTCGGGAGCTTCCTTCGGTGCTCATCAATAACTCGCCCAGAATGATATCATCACATTGAGTATAACTGTGGATTGCCAAGGCCCAGGCACAAAGTAATGATTCTCTTGCCCTCGACTTCTGTATGGCACCGGCCCACGATATCCTGATACTCTTATCAACCATCTTTGGAGCTGGAGAACCTTGGGTAGAAAATGGCTGCAGCAGGAGCTGCCCCGAAACTGACGGTTTCTCTAACTCGTGGCGCCAGAACTCCGCAAACCTCTTCACGTCATACTCTAGTAGTGAGTCAATTGGAAGAGCTCGCACTGCGTCCTTGAGTAGCGAACGGTTCACTGTTCCCAGTGGGGTTAACGGTAACCCTACCACCGGTACGTACAGGCTGGGAGTTTGGTAGGTAGGCAATGAAGCTGCCAGGTGAGCATGAAGTTTAGTCATAAGCTGATGTGACTCGCTGGTCTTCGGCGAAATTACTGTCGTATTCTCCGTCGTCGTCGTTGGCTGCGCATCTGTCGAGAGAATGAAAAGCACAACGCAGGTCTCCGGGTATTCTTCAACCCCCAAATCAATTGCTTCGACGGTGCATCGATAGCCCGGCAACTCCATTGTATCAAGAACCAGTTCACTCTGGAGAGCAATCATATGGGACTTTTGGCTTATCTCGCCGTCTTTCTTTCCGAGGTACTCCAGTGATCCGTCGGAGTTGTAACGAGCCAAGTATCCCGTTTTGAACATTTGCTGGCGGGCCCTTGGGAAGCGCGAGTGTGTCGCAATCCCACTTTCATTTTCAATGAAATTATTTGCTGTCTGCTTTTGTCCCTCTTCACATAGATATCCGCGAGAGATTCCGGGACCCTCGATGGCCAGCTCACCAACACATCCCACGGGTACCAGGCGGGCAGAATTGGACGGATCAACCAGCCAAGAACAGCAACCTGCGCTGGCTTTAATCGTCATAAATTCACCCAGGTCATTTGACTTGATTTCTTGGATGGAGGTAAAAGAGCACTCAAGTGTTCCTAGGAAAGAATGGAGCTGAACTTTCTCTGACCATAGTTTCCGAACGTCTCTTGTTGAAGGCTCCCCAAAAAGAACCAACACTTGAATCCCCGGGATTTCTGACGGATCAAGCAAAGAGGCTACCGACGGAGTGAGGCTGGCGAAATTCGCGTCCGTCGCATTGATCGAGTGTGTCAGTTTGTTGATGGAGCCACTTTCGGGGATGCAAACGGAGCCTCTATGCATAAATGTACCAATTAATTCCTGCAGAAACATATCAGACGTGTAGGGCGCAAACTGAAATGTTCTCGTTCCAGAACCCATATTTATTGCGGACGCAAAAGATGCTGCTCGAGACACGATTGCGCGTTGGTCCAAAATCACGGCCGACCCATCGGCATCGAAGACAACATAGCCATCGTCATAAGACTGTGCCTGGCTGAAGGTGATGGTGCTAGAACTTGGCATGGCTTCAACGATCGACTTATCAATAGCCAGGACAACGGGGAACATTCCCTCTAGCACTTCAGCGCCATTGAGAGACGTAACTGCGATGTGTGCACCGTTATCAATAAGCCATTTGTCAAGACTACTCCCTGGTTGGGTCTTGTCTCTTGGAACACACACACCGCCGGCTTTCAGAATAGCCAATATAGCCACAACTTGCAAGATGGATTTGTTGAAATGGATAGGCACCAGAGTCCCCGTGCTCACTCCAAGTTGCAGGAGGTAAGTGGCCAGGCACGACGACAGGTGCTCAAGTTCGGTGTAGGTAAGAGTTCCATCCCAGGCTACAATAGCAGGTGCGTTGGCTTGTGAGGCTGCATTTTCTCGAATGATATCTTGGACAAGCATATCAGTTTCTTCAGGAAGTTGTTTATTCCATTTCCTTATCCGCTGCTTATTCCACTCGCTCAAGGTTTCCAGTCGGTCAACCTGATCTCCATGGTGACGAACAATATCATCAAGCAATTTCAAGAATACACTGGATACATTACTAGCCTGTTCATCTGATAATGTGTTCGTCCAGTAGTTCAGCTCGATTTCCGCAGCCTTGTCCGAGGCCACGACATTGACGAAGAGCGGATACTCAGCAGGATCCTGGATGGTACAGGCTCGTGAAAAACTTATTTTCGAAGATGGTTGAGTTTCCATCCTGGCCATCTTCTGGTATGATATTCCGGTATTGAGCAGTGCTGTGTCGGATAGCTTGAGTTCATGCTGGATGTCGATGAATGACAGGCTGTTGTGAGACAGCTGTTGCATGCAGTCATTCTGTACCCTTTGCAGAATGTCCCGGAGTGGCTCATCTTTGGATATCTGCATTCGACAGGCGAGAAGGTTGATAACAGGCCCGACAATCGACTCAATATCCTCAACCATTGCATCTCTCAGAGAAGTCATATAACTAAAACACACATCATCCGAGTTGCAGAAGAGGCGAATTGTGAGCCCCCAGGCGGCAGTAAAAGCAGTTGATAGGGTCAGAGCTTTATTCTCACAGATAGACTGCAATTCACGGAAAGAATCGAAGTTTAATCGCAAAGTTCTGAGCTGCTTCTGCGAAACATTCTTGCCGTCGGTAAGTGCCGGGAAGAGGCAAGGCTTAATTCCAGCCAGGTAATTGCGCCAGTACTCAATACTGGCTTCCTGTGGAGTATTGCGCAGATAATGCATATAGTTCTTGAACAGTGGCTTATGGGTATCGGCTTTTCCGTCGTACGCGAGCTGCAGGTCTCTCAGGATGACTGCAATTGACACACCATCCATAGCCGCGTGACTTATTTCTATTCTGAAGAACAATCGGCCGCCTGGTGTCTCGCAAACGGTTAGGCGGTGGTGTGGCTGATATCCGTTGTGATTTGCAGGCTGTTGGCTGTTGAATGTCGACACCACATCGCCATGGTCTGAGCAAGTCAAATGAACTATAGATGGCTCACATTGCTTCAAGACCACCTGGCAGAATAGATCTTGGCTGGTCAGATTCTCTACAAACAAAGTTCGTAGCATCGCATGGCGGGAAATAACGAATTTCCATGCCTCCACAAGCTTACCAGCATCAGGCTTGCCCTCAAGGCCTAATACTTCGTACGTGTCGTGAACGGCATACAACGAGCTATCTCGAGATCGAGCAAGTAATATGCCCTGTTGCATACGAGAACACGGGTAGATATCCTCGATAAGTTCCGGGGAGCTTACTCCGATACTCGGTAGCTTCTTCAACAGCATATTATCGAGCTGCGAGTAAGTCAAAGATAAAATCGGGAAGTCACTCAATGTCGGTTTCGCAGGAATAGTCTGGAGTGTTTTTCCCAGAGACCTGAGCACGTCCGCACATCTAGCGATCCACGTCCGGATAGTCTCTTGATGCTTCATATATTTGCTGAAAGAGAATATGAAGCGAATCCTCCCATTCACAGCAAGAGCCGAAATCTCGAATAGTGCAAACCGAGGAGTATCTCGTCCAAAGTCAGATGCGCCTCCGCCTTGACCAGTTTCACCGGCCATTTGATTCATGAGCTGGAACAGGCCATCCTGTCTTTGTAGATCGCGGTGTTGGCCAACGTAGTTGAAGGTTAGCTCCATCGGGCAAGGATGGCTTTGAGCAGACATTCGACTCGCAAATTGCTGTCTTCCATTATCCGAGACGCGCCTCCGAAGATCTTTGACGTGCACGACGGTTCCAACGGGGTCATCCGGCACTTGACCCGCGATTGAGATGGGATACAGTGTAGTGAACCAGCCAACTGTACGAGATATATCAATAGTAGGATCCCAGACTTCTCTTCCATGTCCTTCATTGAAAATCGCAGGTAATAGCCGGTCTATAAATGTCTGGCCAAATGAGTGTATGAGCGACGCTAGAAGGATATCAATTGGTTCAGTTCCTAGGCTTTTATGGCATCCCATTAGTATCGAATGAGAATCATCCAGGTCAAGCTCAAATGTCTCGCAGGTAACATCTCCATAGGTTACCACCTGGTTTTCGACTCCCCAATAAGCGAAATCGGGCGTGGTAACATCTCCCAAATCTTCGCTCAGGGCATGTGTCCTCTCATCCTGCAAGCCACACCATGTTGAGAACGGGAGAGATTGGGTATTGGGGGCCTCCTCTTCGGGATGAAGCAAGATGTCTTCGAGGTCCTCCAAGATAATCCTCCAAGATACAATGTCAACGACCAGATGATGAGCAACCATGGATAGGAAATAGTCATCCCCAGAGGAGAATAGATCCACAGACAATACTGGCCCCTCTACCGCGTTGATGCACAACTGGCTATCGGCCACAACCCTATCAATCTGAGCCTCCTCTTCAATATTGTGAAGGCGTAATCGATACGACGAATCCACATCTTCAGTGATACGCTGTTGAAGACCTTCAGTCACAGCATCAACAACAAGCCGAGACCTCAACATAGAATGCTTCTTAACAATCACTTCGATCGAGCGACGCATATCCTTCACACTAATCCGCTGATTCAATCGTGTCCTAATTCCCTGATTAAAGTAACCCTGGCCCTCATCCCGGATCATGAAATGAAGTTTCTGAACAGGTGAAAGGTCAAATGGTTGCTCAGTCACTTCTCGGTATTCCATAGGCCGACTGATCTCTTTTACGCGAGTTGCCAGGTCTAGAATTGATCTGCTTTGCAGGATGTCCTGTACGGTAACCCCCATGCCCTGTTTCTTGCAGTAGCCCATGCAAGTTATGGCAGCTATGGAGTCGCCACCTAGAGCCAGAAAGCCGTCTTCGAGGCTAATCTTGCTTCGTGGTGTAGCGAGGACGCGACTCCATATTGAGATCAGTCGGTCCTCGACCGTTTCTTCGACTTGTGTTGCTGGTGTAGGCTCGTCATTGCTGGATTCCCCATCTTGGCTTTGGAGATTGTCTGTTTGATTGGTTGCCCAGCTTACGATCTCTTTTCTGTTCAATTTCCCGGAGGGTAGTAGTGGAAGGAATTCGGCGCATAGCCATACGGACGGAATCATGTAAGTCGGAAGTCTTTTCAACAGTATTTCCCGAGCCTCCGCGACAGCTGAATTCCTCTCCGGCTGTTCTAAGAGCTTGAGTGTCTCAGTACTTGAAGATGATCTGCCCTGTAAAGATATCACGGCCACAATCTTCCCCTTGGCGAATCCTGATTTGCAGAAGAATGTTATGCAGTGCTTGATCATGGGAAGAGTGCTGATATTGTTTTCAATCTCACCCAATTCAATTCGCTGCCCATGAAGTTTAATCTGCGTATCTTTTCGCCCTATGAAAATTAGCGAGCCTTTATCAGAGTTGTATCTTACCAAATCCCCCGTCTTGTAAAACCTGCGATCGCCGCGGGAATCTTGCCGCGCCCACTTAGGGTTATAGATAAAGACCTCGTCCGTCTTTTCCGGGTTGTTGATATAACACCGCGCAAGAGTGGGCCCCTCAAGGAGCAATTCACCGGGACTTCCCACCGGAACAAGCTGATCGTGATCATTTGGGTTTACGATCCAAAAGTGCACACCTGTGGGCAATCCGATATCGCGGCAGTCAGAAGCCATGTGGATTTCAGTATTGATCGCAGCACAGACGGCACTCTCTGTGGGCCCGTAACCGTTCACAAGCTTGATATGGGACCACGTTTCTAGGTCTGCGCGGGACATTGCTTCACCGACCAGGATAATGGTCTTTACCCCGGGAATGCTGGATGGGTTGATGAAACGCACAAATGACGGTGTTAGGCAGACAACGTTGACTCTCATCCTGTTAATTGCCTGGATTACGTCGTTCAGGCGCTCGTTGTCGCTCGGGACACATACACAGCCTCCATGTATCAGCGGGGATATCGATTCGAAAAGACTTGCGTCGAATGTGTGTGCTGCGAATTGCAATATCCGGCATTCGGAATCCATATCCATTGGCTGGCCATAGGACATTGCGGCCGAGACGAAGGCCCTATGCTCGAGCAAGGTACCCTACAAGATATTAGTTGGAATGCAAACGTACATGGTAAGTGATTTACTTTGGGCTGCCCAGTTGATCCAGAAGTAAAGATCAGGTAGGCTGCGTTATTGCTGTTCACTTCGTTTTGCTGGACAGCTCCAGCAGGTGATGGAGATATCTCGTCTAGGAACTGTTCATCCAAAGGTATCAAGTTCTCCGCTACCGTGCTCAAAAGCTCTTCTCTATTTCTAGAGCAAAGGATGATCTTGACCTCCACTGAGCCGATTAGGGACCGCAGACGAGAGGTCGGGTGAGTTGGGTCAAGGGGGACAAATGCGCCGCCGGCCTTTAAAACACCCAGCATCGCCACAATATTCCATTTCTATAGACTCGTTAGCAAAGCAATTTAATATTGTGGTAATAATCACATTCGAATAGAAGAGAACGAACGCACCGATTTATCAAAGCAGAGGGCGACACGAGTCTCCGGACCAACATTGTGCGCTTGCAAATGAGACGCAAGCTTAGTAGCATGGCAGTCCAATTCTTCGTAGGTAAAGCTCCCATCCCAGGCACATACAGCTTCTCGCTGTGGATGAAGGCGTGCTTTTTCGTGTATGACCTCGTGGATACACTGATCACAGTCCTCGGGAATTACGGAATTGAACTCGCAAATCCGGGACCAGTCATGTTCAAGGAAGCAGCCTGCGTCAATAGCCGCAATGTCCTCGTCCGAGAGGATCTGGTCGAGCAACTTTTCAAAGTGGCGAGCGACACTTTCCATCTGTGTCGCCGAGCTAAATGTATTCCACCATTCAAGAAAGATGCAGATGTCTTCCTGCAATACTTTGACGTGGAGACGGGCAGCACACTAGAGAAAGATGTCAGGCGATCATTTTAGGGTCATCTATTCCCACAGACAACTTACCTCCTCTGGAAGAATAGTCGGGAGCATTGGTCGTACAGGATTCCCTGCTTTTGCGCGGTCACCGCAGACCCGTACCATGACGGTAGTGTTGAATAGCGAATAATCATCGACATTGGCATTGGTCTCCCCACCCATACCAACAACTTTCTCGAGATCTCCTCTCTCCCGGAATTTCTTCAGGAGGGTATTGATCGTATCGCTCTCATCAATGGTGAGCTTGCACACCAACAACCCTTCGGAATCTGACAAATGGGGACCCAAAGAGCCATCGCCAAAACCGTAGTGTTGATAGCCAAAGCAAACATCTTCTAAACCAGTATATCGGTAGAGCAGCAAGCCCCACGCGGTCTTCAGTAATGAATCTAGTGATTTATGCTCAAATGCGGAGAGTAACTTGGCATTTTGCGAAGGCGTTGTTCTTGTTCTGATTGAAACAGGTCGTTTAGGGCCATCAGAGGTGGTACCGAAGCTAGGTAGACAACACCGCGCATGCTGGGCCATTTTTCAGGTCAATTAAAAGTATTAATCAAAGTATAATTATTAAAGAAAGGGAGAAAGTCGAGAAAGGCCGCTTGTGGTTGTTAGCGAGGCACGCCAATCTACCTTTAAGAAGAATTTTATATCATCATGCGGGCTCTGCTCCTAAGGGACAAAAATAGCCTATGGGGGTGGTGCTAGCAAATGCAACCCCCGTGGAATCCCTCGCAATTGTTGCAAACACCATCGGCAACCAATATGAACGCCTCGAGGGGGCCAATGGCAAGGTACCGCAGTGCCATAAGGGACATGGGAGGGCTCTGGCCGTCAAGCGATTAGCTTTACCGAGACTATTCTCGGTATGCCCTTGCTTATCCCCGAGACAAGTGGGGAAGGTCTAAACTGGCTCAGTGACTTTTGGGCTCTGCAACGAGACTCCCTGGGGCAATTTCAAATTGATTCGGCCAACGGACCACATGGTGGAGTATGGTGAGCGAGTGGCCGAGTGGCGTCCATGTTGGAAATGGGAGCCCGGCTCGGGTAGAGAAAAGCCAGGGCTGATGCTGCACGAGAGCATGCTGATCCAGAGTTGTTCCACCTTTTCCCATTCGGGGGAAATGATACCAAGGGTGGACAAGGTGCCAGGCTGTATGCACCATTCCGAGTCATCCATGGTTTTCCATGGAGCGGCTGAGATGAACCCAGTCAGGTTGCCAATAACAGAGGTCAGGCGAGGCTTGCTCATAAGCAGTCAAAATCCGTCAGTTTAAACGAATAGCCATGGAGCTTCATCCCTCCAGAGAAAGAAGGAGTCTGTAAGCTCGCTCATCTAGAGGCGAATCGAGGCATCCAGAGGCTAAAGTTCCGGTTGGGGGAGAATGGTCCAAGTGAGAGTTAATGGTGGGTTGAGGAGAGAGCGGAGGTCACGTCCACGACGGATCCACATCGGGCCCAGTATTCTCTCGTTCCTGACTGGAACCACTCGATCCTTTCGGACAGTGTCCTTCATTTCTACTACTATTTTCTAGTGGGTGGCCCATCACCGACGCCCAGGGTACTTTCATCCAACCGCTTCCTTTTCACCCTTGTCAGCAGTACCGATGCCTTGTCCTTGATGCCTTGACTCTTGCCAAACGGGGCTTATACTTTTTTTCGGACTCCATAGGATGGGTACCACTACCATCTGAGATCTCAAAGTTTAATGGATTACCATTTCTCGGTTTACAACGGCATACGCATACGCAAAAGTTGGTCGGCTCCCTAGAGCGTCCCACAACGCTGGAATCTGCCAGGGCAAACCATATCACTCTGGAGGGTTGCGCAGCATGAGTGAGTCATTTCGCGTGAGGTTCAACTAAGTTCACTTGGTCGGTCCGAAGAGAAATGAGCCCAGAGCAGTGGATGATAAATCCCTCAGGCTGCTGCATCTGGGCACATCAAAGGCCTACCGATATTGTTCTCTCATTTCATCTCCACAAAAATCCCAAGACGAGCACAGATACCCACAGGAAAGTCTGACCAGGAACTGCGAGTATGGGCATAAGCGTCCTTTCGATGTCAATGCTACTATACAAGGGACCAGGTGGGCCACGCCTCGATCCCACCAAGGGGAGCACACCATGTAGCAGACTAGTTCGATTTGTATTTCCGTTTTGGTTATACGGATATTTTTACTGGGCTTGGGGCGTTGCGGGTGATGATCCGATGCCTTTTGATCAATATTCTCCATGCCAGGACAAGCTGAGAGCTCGGTTATCATAATCTGGATCAGTTGACGTGTACTCGGGTAGCCAGGATTTACGAAGTACGGGCTCTGGGCGCCTTGTTCTCCAGCATCTCTTACTTCGTGGATCCATTCTGTGGATTGGATGACAGGCCTTGTGTTGCTAGTGACGTAGGTACATGCCCATCGCTTACAAACTTTTCGAGCAATCCCCCTTGCCAGGGGTAAAGATGGCAGACGAAGCACGGAATCCGCCTCAAGGGAAGTGGATGCCTTTTAAGCCATTCGAAGCCATACACCCTGTGAGTAGAGTCTGGTGCATTTTAGAATAACTATGCCTGGGTGGTGGGGGGACGCAAGGAGCTGAGATTCTTCAAAAACCGGGTCCCCGGATGTACGCGCTTGAAGAAAACCGATGACAAGCTGTAAGCTGCATGTCGGAGTTGGTCCAGTAGGACTTACTTGTGTGACAGCCTCTGCAGATGATCAAAATATGGAGTGGTCGTAGATTTGCTTTTTTGTCCCGCAGCGACTCAATGGCATTATTATGCATTATTTTCGTCTTCAAAAGGACCTGGGCTTAGAGTTTGGACGTCAAAGCTGGAGTGGATCTCTCTCGGGAGATTTGCCGATTATTCCTGTTGCGGTAAGTCTCTCGTCGCAGCCTTAACGCCAACTCAATCCACATCAACGTTTAATAGCGTGAAGCTAACCGAGCACTGTCCACGAATCCGATGATTCCGATCCCAGAGCGTCACTTCCAAGGCAGCCTGCCAAGGTGCCTGGCAATGCCTCCAACTAACCGTGTTCGCGTCGGTAGAGCATTTTCTTTCTCGCTCTGTTTACCTGTGCAGTAGGGCGCAGCCACAAGAAGCCCAGATCTTTCGGGGAAGGACTGTCCCCTGTCAAGCGCCGGCTGGCACTTGTTCTTAGCGGGTCGGGTACCTGAGGAAATTTGCATAAACTCTGGCATAATAAATGATAGGCCGAGATCAGGATCTCGGTTCCGCCGCCGCCAGTCCTATAAATATAGTTTATGACAGGTTATTTGAATTGGGTTGGTGCCTGGACTCTGGAAGCAAGGAATGAATGAGCTGGTCCAGGCCCTGCGACTCATCACGCCGGCGGATACCGCCCCGCCTGACAGGGATCCTCGCTTGCTTGCTAGCTTCCCTCCTAACAAACACCGCCATCACAGCCCATCAGCGAGCAGTTCTTCCCAACAAATCCCGTTCGGGCCGTCTGCAGTCGAAGACAGGGGTATTGTTGGCGAACAAATCTCGGCCTCTGCTGGCAGTCGCTGCCGAAGCCCCATGCCGAGCGAATCCGGAAGAAGCAGCCAGGACACGCAAGTACCGGTGGGCGAAGACACAAAGTTGACGTGGGATTATTATGAAATAGAAACCAGGAATAATCCAGCGCTCCCCAGGTGCATTTGCAACAATGGCCACCGACATCGTGCATGGGCCTATGGGGTAACCACCACCTGCCACTGCCAGGCTCTTCAGGAAATGATCACTGCCAAAACTCCGCGCTCTCAAGCTTGTGGCCGTCGGAATTGAAACCAGGCAATCAAGTGCCTCTCAGATCATCAAAACCAAAAACACACCTACATAAATGATCTCCTGTGCTGCATCATTCACCGCACGGATGAGCATCTTCTTTTCGAAGCGATGGAGGAGAGCCACCTTAAGCCTGACTTCACCATGATATGTACCATGTCTGTGCATCTAAAAGTGGAGGCAGATCGACTTCGAAGAATTTTTTTCCCCGACTCCTGCAAACGCTTACCATGCATGCCTAGCGCAAGCGGTCCACAACGAGAACCCATAGTACACACACATATATCGGAAATTTCAGGCGATGCGCAAGATAACCACCGATTCGATTTGGCTCGGGGAGCGACCACTTCAGGAGTCTTCACAGGGCCTTGATGTTACACTGCATGGTTCCTCGTGTTGGTTGGGGATTTGCTCCAGTAACTCGATTGTCACACGCATTATGCGAGGGGTCAGGAGTTATTGCCACTACTTGTAAGCCTTGGGAGGTTATGCTTCGCATCCCATGGAGTCACGCTTTTTCCCTGTAAGGTGCTCGAACAAGGCCAATCGGAGAGTGTCACTCGGCAGGAGACAAAAACCGATGTTGATATTCCATCCACTGATGTACTCCTTTCCTCCTGGCTGGAGTGCTGGGTAGACACTGATTTAGGGCTCAGCTACTCACTAGACAAAATACAATGACACATAATTTCCTCTTCTCATGGTCTATTTCCGGTCCAACTGTCCTCGGCTTTCATTCGTTATTATTTGCGACCACCGCTTTCTCAGGGCTATCTTAGGTGGCCCTCGAGTTGTACCTTGGTCCGTCCGTTCGTTACTACAGCAGGTGCCAGGGACTGTATTATAGTTCATCCTCGCCATTCATGCCCAATATTGAGGCATCTGTCTGTAAGTATGTTGAACGATAACGTGGGTCCTTTCGCAAAAAGCCCTCATCTCGCTATATCTATACAGTGAAACGCCAGAAAAACAAAACAACTAATAGGCGCAAGGCAGGGAAAACAAACCGAAGCCTCACCACGCCCCGAGAGGTTCCCGCGCTATAAGGTGTCAACACTGGTCATCACTACCAAGCATACATTTCTTATGGGAGCCTACTGTAGAAGGCAGTGATGGCGCTTCAATCTCTTATTCTCTTCTGCCATCAGGCTGACAACCGTCTACACCCAATTCCATCATCATGTCGGGGAGGTTTTGATTTCTCTCTTCTTTTTGAGGAGTTGATTCTAGGTATCATACCTCTAGCAGTCATAATATTGATTTTACCATGGCGGATATGGCACTTGTTTAAGAAGCCCCGCAAAGTGGTACCATCGGTCTTGCTCTACGCCAAACTTGTGAGTACGAGAGCGCATTATGTCTGGTTTCCAATTTCTTGAAATACCTTTACTCACCAATTGCGTAATCCAAAAGTCTACGTGGATTTGTTTGGGAATAGTGCAGCTCGGATTAACGACACAATGGGCGCGTCCCTCGACCTCGCGAACCGATGCCTCCATCGCCGTCAACGCCATCCTCGCCTTCGGATTCTTCCTCCTTCCCCTCCTCTCCTACGCAGAACACAACTTTTCCACGGCTCCTTCTTTCCTTCTTGATGTCTATCTCTTCGTCACGTTTCTCTTCGATATTGCAAAATCAAGGACGCTCTGGCTTCGTGAAAATGGAGAAACTGGTGAAACAATCGCGGCGCTGACTTCGGTCATCGTGGCGCTCAAATGCTTTCTTCTCTTACTCGAGATGGCGGAGAAAGGGTCAATACTCCGGGTAGAATACAAAGATTATCCACCAGAAGTCATTGGGGGTATATTCAACAAGACCTTCTTTTGGTGGTTGAACCCTTTGTTCAGACGAGGGCTCACCAAATCCCTCGCCGTGGAAGACCTGTATGTCCTTGATAAGCAGCTGTCTTCGAAGCGCCTGCACTCAACTCTTGAAACTGCTTGGAGTAAAGGTAACGTCTTGGAAACTACTTTATTATTCTCTTGCTAACAAAGTTTAGTTTCGACAAAAGACCCAAACACCCTACTCCTCTTAACGTTCAAAACTTTCAAATGGCAGATTTGCGCTGCCATTCCCCCGCGAGCCCTGCTCGTTGCTTTGAACTTTTGTCAGCCACTCCTACTACATAGGTCACTTTCTTTTTCAATGGAACCGGTCAACAGCGCCACGAACAATGTTGGTTATGGGCTAATCGGGGCATATATCCTCGTATACATTGGACTAGGAGTGAGTACTTGCCCCTGAATTTATCTACCAAAAGCGCTGACGGAAGACTTCTAGGTGACAATGGGACAGCAGCAGCATCTGACATACCGTGCAATAACAATGATCAGAGGCGCCATCGTGTCGATGGTTTACAAAAAGGCGTGTACTTTAAACCTCAAAGACGCCGATCCAGCCGAGTCTGTGACTCTTATGAGCGCAGATGTCGAGCGAATCGTCCAAGGCTGGCAAACCATGCACGAGATGTGGGCAAATGTGGCAGAGATTGCATTGGCGATTTTCCTTCTGGAGAGGGAACTAGGCGTCGCCTGTGTGGTTCCGGTTGGAGTGACCATTGGTACGTTCTAGTCCTCCTAATTCAAACTCTAAATTTTCTCTAAACATCACTAACTGAATATTTTGCTATCAGTGGCTCTAGTGGGATGCTTAGGCGGGATGGCTTTGGTAGTGGCAAGGCAAGCCATGTGGCTTGAGGCAATCGAGAGGCGTATTTCTGCAACCTCATCAATGCTAGGTTCCATGAAAGGAATTAAAATGCTTGGACTTCAATCTTCTCTCATGAAATTTGTCCATGGTCTGCGAATGGATGAGCTAGGTATTTCGGAGAAGTTCAGGAAACTCTTAGTTTGGAATATGGCTTTCGGTCAGTTACCTTATGCCGAATTCCCTGTTCCTGTCTATTGCTAACTCACAGCCCAACAGCTTGGTTGACTAGGATATTTGCACCCATATTTGCATTCGGTGCCTTTGTTGGTATTGCGCATAATAAAGGCCAGGATTCGGCGCTGGACACGTCTACTGTGTACACGGCGTTATCACTCTTTTCCCTTTTAGCTGATCCGCTACTCTCACTTGTCATGGCTCTAATGGCATTCGCTGGGTCCGTTGGCTCCTTTACAAGAATTCAAGTGTTTCTGGAAAAGGAAAGCCACATTGACCCACGGGAGAAAGTCCTCGCACTCCCCTCCAACCCGCTGAAGATATCCAAACAGCTCGCATTACTCGCACAATCAGAGGTCGCCGTCAGCGAATCCGACTCTTCCCAACTCTCCTCCAAAGGTTCATTGTCCTCCCTCCCTCACCAAATTCTTGCAGTTCAAAATGGATCCTTCGGGTGGGATCCTAAAAAGGTCCCATGCGTACAGAACGTGACTATAACCATCCCATCCGGGACTTTTGCAATGCTCGTCGGGCCATCGGGATGTGGGAAATCAACGCTGCTCAAAGCCATTCTTGGCGAGGTGCCCTGCAAGACTGGGTCTATCCAGCTCGCAACGGAAAGTGTGGCCTTCTGTGACCAGTCGCCTTGGCATATGAATGCGTCAATTCGGGATTGTGTTGTTGGCATGTCTGTTTTTGACGAGTCCTGGTATATGTCTGTTATAAATGCCTGTGCTTTGGGTAAGGATTTCGAGCAACTTCCCCGCGGGGATGACACTATCATTGGTAGCAAGGGTATCTCTCTTAGTGGGGGGCAGAGTCAACGGATTGTAAGTCCTGAATAGCTACCACCATTGATCTCTAACTGCGGCTCACACTTTGGTATATTTTAGGCTATTGCAAGAGCAGTATATGCCAGAAAGGAACTCATCATATTCGACGATGTCTTTAGCAGTCTGGATACGGAAACAGAAAACCATATATTTCATCACTTGGTAGGAAACCATGGCCTTCTGCGCTCAATTGGCACAACAGTGCTGTTTGCTTCGTCTTCAGGCAAGTTATTTAACTCAAACTGCGAGTGTTCTATTACTAACATTATGGTTGATAGTCAAACGAGTCCCTTTTGTCGACCATATCATTGTCCTTGATAAACACGGATACATCACTGAGCAGGGCAGTTTCGCGGCACTTGACTCAGCGGGAGGTTACATCTCAACTTTTTCATTGGGCCACGCCGACACAGATATCAAGATGGGCCAAAATGACAAAATGGAAAAACCTAACATGCAACTTCTTATGAATGACAAGAGCTCTGAAGCAGAATCGCATGATTACAGGGGAAATGGCGATATATCTGTTTACTTGTATTACATTCGGTCCATTGGATGGATGTCATCAATATTTTTTGCCATGGCGATTGCAGGCTTTATTTTCTGCATATCCTTTCCAAGTAAGTTGGGTCTTGAATCTCAGTTCAGCCCCTATACTAACACCATTTGGCCAGCTATTTGGGTGAAATGGTGGGCGAGCTCCAACGAAGCCAATCCAGGAAAACACACAGGATATTATCTAGGCATATACGCAATGCTTGGGGTGGTAGCAATGCTCTCGCTGGTTGCAGGAGCCTGGTTCGTACTTCTAAAATCCTCATGTCAACATACAGTCTGGCTTACTCTGTGTAAACTACAGGCAAATGATCATAAAAATGGTGCCTAAGTCTGGTGAAGCCTTTCACAGGAGACTCCTAAGCACGGCTCTAAGGTAATTAATCATCAGGCGCATTTATGAAGTATACTAACAAGAGGAGTGCACCCATGCTATTCTTTTCCACCACAGACAGCGGTTCTATCCTTAATAGGTTCAGTCAAGATTTGCAGCTCATCGATATGGAGCTTCCAATTGCGGCAATTAACACATTTGCTAGTAAGTTTCCTGCTCTAAACCAACTTGTGGACTTCAGCTTACATGCCTTTCTAATAGCATTTGTTCTTTGCTTATGCCAAATGATATTTATGGGCATCGCCTCTAAATATGCGGCCATTTCTTTTCCCTTTGTTCTGTTAATCGTCTATGCCATTCAGAAGATATACCTTCGTACGTCAAGGCAGCTGCGATTTCTAGATCTCGAAGCAAAGGCTCCCCTGTATTCCCTCTTTACTGACTCGTTGAGTGGTTTGGTCACGCTGCGAGCATTCGGGTGGGAACAGTCACTACAAGAAAAGCACTACCAGCTTCTTGATCGCTCTCAAAGGCCGTTCTATCTTCTCTACGCCGTCCAACGCTGGCTTACTCTCACCTTGGATATGGTAGTTGCGGGTATCGCAGTGCTTCTCATTATCCTAGTGGTCGTCCTACGGGGAGAGATCAGTGCAGGCTATGTTGGTGTAGCACTGCTGAATGTTATCATGTTCAGTCAGAGCATCAAGCTCCTCGTGACTTTTTGGACTAACCTCGAAACTCACATTGGATCAATACAGCGTGTCAAGTCTTTCACTGAGACCGTCCACTCTGAGGATCTACCAGAAGAGCGTGATCCAGTCCCGCCGGGCTGGCCCGCTGAGGGAAACATCGAATTCAAGTCTCTGTCCGCGGAATACAGGTACTGTCTCGAATTAGCTGTAACCCTAATTACCACTCTTCTAACCAACACACAGAGCCTCCGAACCCATCCTAAACGATATAAACCTATCAATCAAGGCAGGAGAAAAGATAGGTATTTGCGGCAGAACAGGAAGGTAAATAACACTCAGTAACTCCTGTTCACTCCAGAAATTCCACTAACGAAGCTCAACCAGCGGTAAAACCTCCCTCATCATGAGCTTGTTCCGAATGATCGAGCTCCACAGTGGCAGCATCACCATCGACGGCCTAGACCTCACGAAGCTCCCACGCCAGGAGATTCGCGCACATCTCAACGGCGTCTCCCAAAGCCCCCTCCTGATACAAGGGAGCGTAAGAGTAAACGCAAACCCAACTGCCTCCACAATCGGATCAAGCAAGGTCTCAGACCAGGCAATCCTCAACGCCCTCAAATCTGTCAACCTCCACACGAAGGTCCTCGAAAACGGCGGCCTGGATGCAGACATTGATGACTTGCACCTCTCCCACGGCCAGAAGCAGCTTTTCTGTTTGGCCAGAGCAATTCTCAGGCCTGGCAATGTCATTGTCCTTGATGAGGCTACCAGCAAGTATGTCTAAACCCTAAAGCCTTCTTCACCCCGTCATTAATAAATATACTAACTTGACATGTCACCAGCGTCGACACCAAAACCGACGAAATCATGCAGCGTGTCATCCGTGAGAAATTCGGCTCGCATACTATCCTCACAGTCGCGCACAAACTCGATTCTATCCTCGACTACGACAAGGTAATCGTGCTCGAGGAAGGCCGAATCATTGAGACCGGCGTACCCTACGACCTACTCGTCGAGGAGGGCTCGCATTTTAGACAGTTATATTACGCCGGATATAACTTGGAGGCTGATTTTGGTTTTAGTTTTGCATCTGCATCTGCATCTGGGTCGAGATCTGGGCCCGGGTCTACTGATGGGCTTGGGGAGGTAGTGCCGAGGCCTGTTTGATCTTTGGCTCTTTTTCCTCTTCTTTTCCCACTGTGTGTACTTTGATTCTCTCTTTTCCTTTTCTTTTGGATTTAATTTAATTTAGGTTAGTTTAACTCTATTTGAATTCCTACTTACGCTATATCTTTTTATTTTTCCTTTTGTGCTACTAGTTCGTCCTCCCTTCGCTCTGCAGTATTTATTGAATATATCGTTTCCCATATTAAAAACTAGACCGGAACCTTAAGCCCTCCCCAAACACCACGGCAAACGGGCCCACGAAGCACGACACCCTGGTGACACCCTGGGAACGGCATATAGCAGGACTTCACACAAAGATGGAAAGAACAAACAGTCTTGGCCCAGTAAAAAAACGAAAGAATGAAATTGAAAGAATGACCAACCATCAGAAGCGCATAAATGCGTACTACACAGGGAATCATCCACGGATTCGAACAGCAAAGAAAAGAGTCTTTTATAAAACAGGGAAGACCAGTGCATCTATCATATGACATTGAACCAACCAAACCAACAATCGACATAAACAACCATCGACCTCATCTCCTCCAATAATTCCACAGGAACTTCCAAAACCGATGGAACTCGCAGTTTCTGTCTTTCGGGCTTCCTAATTCCGAATGCAAACTTAATTGAAACAATAATGTCAGATCTCGGTGGCCGGCCGGTCTGGTGGACAACTCACACCTGCGGTCATCGTTGCCTTGTGGCCTGCAGCTGCACTGGATACCAATGATTATGTAGTACGAAATCTTGGTCTTAATTGACACACAGCCAAAAGAAAAAAGTAAAGAAAAAAGTAAAGAAAAAAGTAAAGGTACCTCTCGGTACATAGTGATGAGTTGTTTTCAGATCCTAGTTTGATTCGTCCCCTTACGAAATCCACAGATACCTAGTAAGAAATGGCTACCCTACCTACCTAAATTTGATCCACCATACACCATGCAAGAGATTGAATAAACAAATAAGATAGATAAGGTACAAAATGTAAAACGCATAAAACAGGTCCCTTCGAAAATATCTAGAAAGTTGTATATGAAGTCAGGTCGCTGTTGATACCGGATCCGAACCAGAACCTCAAGCAAGCAGCATCGTATCATCATTATCAGGCGCAATCTGATCAAGGTCGAAACCGGCATCGAGACCAAATTCCCAGTCTCCGCGTTCGATCCTACTAACTCTGTCCAACTCAGATTGGTACTCGCGGCGAAGGTGGTCGAGCGTGACTATGACTCGTCGTCGGAGGCCGTGCCCGACGGTGGCAGGCTGTGGGAAGGATATGGATTGTCTGCTGGACTTTCCGGATAGGGCTCGGAGGCTGGAAATCGAGCCGTGGCGGGAGCCCGGTGAAGCCGTTGCTTCATCCATAAAGACATTACCATCGTCATCTTCAGCCGCTGCGGGTGACTTCAAGCTATCGTGGCCGGTAGCTGAGCGGGGTTCTTCTTTGTCGACCAAGATGTAAGATTCACTTTTATCCACACATGCGAGGAGGTTGATGAGGGATAATAACTCGTGTCTGATTTCGTTGCTTTCTGGATCGTCTTCCTCTAGGATGTGGTGGACGTCGCCTGCCTTGGCTTTAGAGAGTAGGTGGTGGGCGGATGTGTTTCTAGCCTGGCGGAGGCGTTCAACATTGTGGTAGGCGACTTCTGCTGCTCCACGGTAGTCACCGCGTTTAATGCGGTAGGCTTGTAAGATTCTCTGGTAGTCTACCGTGCCTTCGGCCCACTTGTTCGTGGTGTCCAAGAGAGAGCTAGACCAAGGCTGTTTCTGCGCGAGAGAAACCAAGATCTCGTCCACGTGCGCAGCAATGTTAGGAATGAGTGATGTCGGAAAGTGAAGGATTTGTTCGAGCCCAGCGCTACCTGAACCTGAAGCAGCCAGAATACTGGTGATGAGGGAGGTCAGAGCCGATTTCTGTAGAGCCGAATCCTGGTACCGAGAAAGTGCAGAATATGCTTGGTCAAATTGACAGATCTGCAATGAAGCAGAGAAGAGACGCGAAAGAAGGTCGTTCTTTAATCGCGAGACCTCCGGGTCCTGCCCATTCCCATGTTCACTCGTGAGAGCCTGCAACGCTAAGCTGGCAAACTCCGAGACATGGGAAAAGGCGCGCTCCCGCTCAAAGATCGATAGCACGTGTTGGAAATACTTCGGGAGGCCATTATGGAAGGAGTCCACAGAGACAATGTCGAGCAGAGTCGAGGACATTTCGTGTAGATTGCCAAGCGGCTTTCCACAGGCTAAATCATGGTTAGCATCAGAACACCAGTAAAGAATGCAGTTACTTACAGAGGAGATAGGCAGCTTTCCTGAAATACAAGGCTGCGGTATCAAGCTCGGACATGGCCACATAAAGGCGACCCTTAACATAAGTTGACCAGGATGTGCTTACTTGGAAGCGCAGGAAATCCCAGGCCAAGTCGATGTTACCCTTGGCTATCAGGTCACATTGTATGTAAACCAAGGCATTGGGGTAGGCCACCTGGCCTGGGCGAGTCACCCAGGATAGCACATCTCGAATCCCGAGAGTAAGCGTGTAGCTCTGGGGAACGCCAATGGCCTGGCGGGGTTTAATATCCGTCGCAAACAAATCCTCCAAGACAGTCACGACTCTCCTATCCTTGGCGTTTGGAGGTGGAGTGGTTAAAGAAAACGAAGGCGTTGACGAATCCTCTGTTGTCATTTCGGGTCTAACAGATGCCTTCCGCGTATTTGAGCTCAGCCACGACATCATCTTATACTCTCGAAGCAGAGTAACTATCTCAACGAACAGTTCAACTGCATCGAAGGTAGAGCCATCTTCTTGTTGCACCTCACCATCAACAAACACAACAAGTACCAAGAGATCAATGAGAATTTTCTTCGTAAACAGAATCGTCTCCTGGACGCCATTCACGGTGACCTTCACTCCGAAATGTGTGGGGAGGAGGTCAGAGTCTTTTCCGGGGAACCCAAGCGGAATGGTCTCCAGTATCTTGAAGAATATTTCGCTGGATAACATGTAAATGTTCAGCCTCTGATTCATCTCGGCGATCAAGTCGTCATAGGTCTGGTTGGAAATCTGCTCCGAAAAGTCGCACCGGTCACGGAAAGCATCCATCCTATCCTGAACAGACGATGAAGGTTCTGCAAAGATCTCAGCATCGATAGCGCCTGCGCAGGTCGCATCAAGATCGGCCGAGAATCTCTTTCTGAAGTCGGATGCAACTGTAATCAAGTGAGATGCTTCTTCAAACAGGTCCCCAAGCTCCGAGTCCAGATTCCGGTGCCTCCAGCGGTCCGCGACCTTGGGCCCATCCTCTCGAAGCACAGGCCCTGGGTTATGCAAGAGAAGTTCTGTTGAGCTGCATTCCCGGACTACTGCACAACTATCCGTAAGAAGCAGCCAGGGAGTTTCGTAGTACGAGTCGTAGGCGAGACTGACGGGTTCAAATCTCTTCTTATTGAGATCGTCTACAACCTGCCAAAACTGTCGCCACTTGGAGTCTGCATCAGTGCGGTATCGTGGGAAATCCATCTCATCATCTTCGAATTTTCGGAGAGACACTGTAGCTGCAACGGTAGAGCAAAGTCGTTCTGAGAGTGGGGTGCTCTTCTTCAATGAGCTTGACCAAGACAGCGGCTTGAGGGCTTCCTGGTAAATTGCTAAAGCGGTTTCGAGGACCTCCGGTGAGTACCTATTCGGCTGTAGGAGATACTCTAGCCACCTCTCTGTCGGGTCAACGACATCGGATAATGCTGGCCGCGGTGAAGGCTCGTGTCTGCGACTATCTGACGTTGCAGAGGTCCAATTGCTCTCCCAATCCGAAACTAGAGATTCCAAGTTGAAATGAAGAGTGTATAGTCGGTAGAGGCCGCTGTTCCTCCACAAAATCCACAGCTCCATGCGCTTCCCTTCTTCAGCCGGCTTGACCTCGAAATCAGCAATACTCCAGAACATATTTCCGCTCGAGTCGGGGTCCAAGGGCCTCAGTGTATCTTCGGGGAAAAGATCTTCAATCTCCAAAGGCGTGGTGAGCCCGCCTTTAACAGCCCAGAACTTGAAGCATCCATCTTCAAAGGGCGAGTACGTCACGACGTAATAGCGGTATCCTCCATCCAAAGCTCTTTCGACGTTGAATACGCGGATGAACGACGATTCGGATGGGTTCAACGAGTACGATAGGGCTTCGGGCTGTTGTATCTCACGACCAAGTAGATCTTTTGTCGCTACCAACTTGTTCGTAGCCAGGTTCCAAATCTTCAGCGTGTGGTTCAGACAGGCTGCAAAAACATACGTCTGGTCGGATGTCGTGGCGATCGCGTTCGCTACGCTCGCATCGAGTGTGCGACCGCCGTATTTAATAGAAGTCTGGGCATTCCACCTAACCCACCCGCGAAGTGAAGCACCCCAGGTTCTCTCGTCAAGCGTAAGGGGAGACCAACTCGAACCTTGAAAGAGCAATATGTTAGCTACCTAGATCTGCGCGAATATAAACCACAGAATACAGCACATACCATCATTACCGGCCTTTCGGGTCAAGCGCAGGAGCGCGCCGTTGTCCAAGGAAATGAAGAGCTCCAGCGGGCTACTCGCGTGCAATCGATGCGGGTGTGAAAAGGCCAGAGGTGCCGGAACATAGGATTTGCACCAATCCGAGATATTTTCATCAATTGACGCCGCTCTCCTAAAGAACTCGGGGCGCAGGGCCAGGGTGTGCAACTCCTTGGAGGCTGTGATCACAAACACATTCAGCACTTCATGGTCTTCCAAATCTGCGATAGCAACACCTGACGGCAGAATCTCTTCCTGGAAGTCCAATCGCAAAGTAACATTATACTCGTGGTTGTCAGTGCCGCTTTTGGTCAGATCCACGCAATGGATCTCCAAAACCTTGCTGTCGTTGACAACCCTCCAGAGAAACGCTCGCGGGTAGACGTTGCGTTTGCGGAAATACACAGATCCTTGTGTCGCGACATATCGTCTTGAAAACTCATCTTCGTCTTTCGCAACATGTTCATCAACGCCGGTGAGCGAGGAAATCGAGAATCGGGTACGGCTTTGTGAGCTTGTTTGTGTTGGAATCGGTATGTTGACGATGGTGTTCGGCGAGTACGGCCGGAGATCGACCTGCGTATCTTGGTAAATTTTCGCCATAGCGAATTGGCAACAGACCTCCTTCCTCTATATTCAAGTTTCGATTCAAGTTTCCATCGTCGGGGGTGCGGAAACGAGTGGTTGGCAACCCGACGCAGTTGAAAGGCAAAGCTGGGTTGAAGCTCTTCCGCAACTCTGAAAAAACAAGGTCTTGGCGCCCAAACGCGCATCACCGCCTACACTATCAATCTACACAACTACATAGTACTGCAATACTATCACCCCGTTTGAACGATATCTAGAGTATAATGGATATTATTCTTTTTCTACTCTAATTATTGGTGTTTTCCATACTATGCAATCGTCATATTTCGAGGGAATAAAAATATGTACTGAATAAAGTGCGCCAGATACAATAAAGCACAGAAGGTATGAGTCAATGAATCAGTAAATCGTCGCATCATAAAGCAAATATCAAAAGCAATCACACTTTCAGCCTCAGTCATTCTCCAGGTCCTTCGGACTGGGGTCACCGATACCATCCTCGTTAATGGCAAAGAGACAATCACTCTCCGGAAGGCAAGGGCTGTCGTAAATCTTGCAGACTCTAGTCTCGCCTCTTCCCTTCTTCAAGCTCAGTCTTGTCGTACTTGCGTGCGCAATGATGTTTCCACCAATCGGCTTCTTCGGGTCGGGGTTGAACATCGCACTCGGTCCACCGTCAACCTGAGCAACAACCTGGTTTGTGATGACGACGGCGATACCGAACTCGTCAGCCAAACGCTGCAGGGTACGCATGAATTTAGCCAGATGTGTTTGGCGAGTCGACAGCTCACCACGGCCGTTGAAATCAGTTCGATACAGCGAGGTTGCAGAGTCGACAACCAAAAGTGAAAACCGCGTTTCGCACATCATCTGGGAGGCTTGGTTGAGCAGTTGCAGCTGGTGGTCTGAGTTATAGGCACGAGCATAAGCCACATTGTCTAAAACCTCCTCACCAACAAGGCCGAACCTCTGCGCAACAGCCAATAGACGAACTGGGCGGAAAGTTCCCTCGGTGTCAATATAGAGACATTTTCCCTCTCCGCCACCCATATCAAATGGCAGCTGGCACGTAACAGCCAGTGTATGGCAAATCTGACTCTTTCCCGTTCTGAACTCGCCAAATATCTCCGTGATTGATCCTGTCTCGATTCCACCTCCAAGAAGGGTATCTAGCTGCTTAGAACCAGTTGTGATTGAAATAAGTTCGCTTCGTCGAGCATGCATTTCCGTAGCCGTCGTGAATCCCATCGGGACGAGCTTCGCCGCTATCAACCGAGATCTTTTAGCTGGAATTCTGTAAAACAAAGGTTCCCATAGACAGACTTACCTTCGGTCAATATTTTGTTGGCTTTCTGCTCCGATACTCCCTTAATTGTTTCAAGCACACGCTTTGGACTACAATCGTGAGTGAATCATTCTCCGACAGCATAGGGATTGGAACGTACGTATATGCAACAGACTCAACAGTGTGAAGTCCGAAATCTACAAACAACTTGATATCCCGAGAAGTTAATCCCGACATTCCCTGCACGATACCAGTTAATTCACATCTATTAGACAGGATGATGAAATGGCCGAAGTTCTTACCTCCAGAGCTGACAGCGGAGTCGGAGCTCCAGGGCCTGGAAGTCCGCTCTCATCGTATTCATTTTGGCTCTCCATATCTGCTGTCATTTTGGATCAATCGCTCTTGACGTAAAAGGTCGTAGACTTTGGACAGGCTTGCCACGGCGACAAGATACGCGTTTTCGCTCGCGCCACGATATTTCTCAGAAGTTAGATCTCAATTTGCGAAAACTGGTTCTTCTATATAAGTTCCCTGTTGGCTGTTGGCTGTTCCTGCGTGACCGCTGTCGAAGGCGAAATTCGATTGCTGCTATGACAATTGTTTTTGTAATCCTCTCTGACTTGGAGTTGGGATGGGGACGCGTCGAGACCATCACGAGATCACGTGTCTCCAGGCACAGGCTGCTGCTGCCTGAGAAAACAACCATCAAATTCCATTTACTTTTCTTATACGAGTGATTCGCCCGTGGATGGATGAAAAATACAATAGCCGAATGAGACAACTCTTAAGTACAGGAATCCGGTATGGATCTTACTGTTTTAACCCATATCAAAGGATAACAATATCCTAGATATACAAGCATAACGCAACATTCACCCAAACGATCAACCTTGCTGTCCTTGAACTTCCATCTTTGGCCCTGTAACAACTGGCTGCTCAATAATGCTTTCCAAGGACGGTCTACCACTACTCTCATTTGATTCTTGATATATGGGCGTCAGTTGAAACCTTTCAGCTGGGCGTGGTGGTCCAGGCGGCAAGGTCTCGTCAAAGAGCTTGCTGAATCTGCGTCTGAAATCCTCGGACGATCCTCGACGACGCCCTGTAAAGCATAAGCAACGCTCTTTTTATGTCGACCAAATAATGGGAGGCGCCCTCATTGCCAGGTGTGTATACTCACCGTCACGCACAGACATTCTTTTGTATCCCACAATAGGCTTCATCCACGAGCTACGAGAAACGAACCACGGGCGAGAAAGAGGCCTCTCGTTCTCAGGTAACTTTGGTCCCTCGCGCTCACCGGCGCCCATTCCACCAATGTCGAGCTTTGGAGGCTGGGTCGAACGAAACGTGTCGATGTGAATACCTTCAAGTACACTCTCAGCATGGCTATCTGCGGTTCCCGAATTGCGGTACGAATCACCCCCAGTGGTAGAGCTGATGTCCAGCGTGTGAGGCGTCTGGGAACTGCTAGTCGTCGACTTATGTCTGAGCAGCGAACCCAGTATTGATGATCTCTTTTCCGCAACTGTTGGTGGCTTAGCAATGGACTGTCGCTTCATGGTCCAAATACCCTCGACTTCAATTCCTTTCTCCAGTGCTGTGGCACCGAATGGTATTTCGTTTGACTCGGACCCAACCTCACCCATTTCAGCCTTCTGCTCTGCTCGCTCATTTGCTTCTTTCGCGGCCTGTTTCCTCATCTTTCTCCGGTTGTACGTGAGAACGGTGAAGGAGTACACGAGTACGAGAAACTTGCTACGTCAGTAGTTTTATAGGTGCATATACACATCGCCTTACCAGAAGAAACGCAAGAGCCTATAAAATAATCAGTCACTATGCACTGTTAGTAGGTCGATGTACCTACAATGCTCAGTTTCTGCCACAGCGCCCAGCCCTTCCAGAATCCCATCTTGAGCTTTGAATTTCATACGTCCCAGAGGCCGAACGATGTAAATCTTCTCGGCTAGTCGAAGGCAAATTGAGCAACAGGGCGTTGTGTCGAGGAACTCAAGGCGTAGGTTGTGGAGTTGAGATCTTGTTACCCGTCCAGCGAGACTCTCCAGTAGGGAGATAATAGAGCAACGATATATATACCGTGCAGAGAATAAAAGCGAACGTAGCTGCAAGACGGTCTCATAATGCCTGACGAGGTGCTGAAGTGATGGTGGTGGACAATGTTGATACGGCAAGTGCGACTCGCACTCTTAAGGAAAACTATGCGCGACCAGCATCACGCCGGTGTTGGCGAAGACATACCAACTATTGAACGTAGAAGTGAAAAAAAAAAGAAAAGGAAAGGTAAATCCAACTAGACAAACTACTAGAAGTATAATTTAAATAACAAAAAGAAAAATAGAAAAGTAGTCGTTCAGCCAAACAGCCAGATTCCCTGTAACGCAACGGTGTAATCCAATGACGCCACCCCAGGGTGGAAGTGTCTCTGCAGAATTGCTTCCCTCAAGGGTCACTTCCATTGCTTAATGCCGTGTAGCGTTCGTGGATTACTCGCACGAGTACAATCGACAACCCCAGGATTCGTACTGGGCACCAGTCGACGCTGGCCAAGACCTTAGCAAGGTCACTGACTAACGGCTAACCTCCCACTCGACTATCCATGACAGATAACCAAAATTTGTCTTGTTATGATTTATGACCCACAATCTGGATTTTGTGAGACTTGTTGAAATTCCGCAACATTTAATTGAATTATTTACATTGCATGTCTTTCTTTGGAATTAAATTGTTGATGTTTAGTGTGAATACACCCCTTCGGTCGCATATCTTGGCGAAAATCCTACTAATATCCACGACGCTTACGGTACCGGTAAAGGTCATATATATATGTTGTGGTCGAGTAGATCAAGCCCAAAATACAACCGCGAATACAGGTTTGTTTTCTTATATATTTAAGAAACCACAAGAGGAAGTAATTTAAAACATCATACACGTAAATAGCAACATTAAGAATAAGAAAAGGGAATAAGTGATGTAAATCACTTGGGCCGGACGCAACGAATCTTCCCAAAGATCAGATACTCCCGCTGGCATTTAGCAGAGCAGCAGCCTCCATCCTGAAGGCAGGGCCGCATTGTGCGTCATCAGAGCAGCGAGGTTTACCTAAAGTATAGACACATTCTCATTGTTCTTACTTCCACCCATGCCCATCCTAAGAGCCGGGGCTGCAGTAGCTCATTTGGCAACAGAGACGAGAGCAAGAGCAACAAGGGTGATTTTGGAGCAGCAGTGCATTTTCGCAGTTCTGCCAGTAGCGACAAAGTCGAAACCAAGAGATAAAACTGTGTAGAGGCCAAAGTGGCAAGTCGCTGATACTGAGCGTGGAGTAGCTGTCAGGGGGAAGGCGCGGGAAGGAAGTTGCAGACTAGGGAAGAGATTCTCACAGCAGGAGGCGAGAGGACGGCCTTTTTGCGGTAGGAACATTAAGCTCCCATGGTGACCATGAAACTCAAACAGTGGGTCAAGTGCATACTGTGGCCAGTATGAGCAATGGAGAACCGCACCT